>NW_027556180.1:126662440-127262440 GCF_003287225.1 Phascolarctos cinereus
GGCTAATTTTTAAGGTGGCAGAGTGTGGTTGGGTGGCTTAAGAGGCTTAAGGAAAGGTGAAAAAATTTGAACAGTGTGGTGCATGGGATAGTAAATTGATTTAGAATGTGTAAAAGGACTGCCTTGCAATGATGATTACTCATTTGGATTTATGTAAGAAAAATTTGTAGGGGGCAGCTAGGTGGTACAGTGGATAGAGTGCCAGCCCTGAAGTCAGGAGGACCTGAGTTCAAATTCGGCCTCAGACCAAACACTTGACACTTACTAGCTGTGTGACTCTGGGCAAGTCACTTAACCCCAATTGCCTAAAACAAACAAAAAAAAAGGATTGTAGTCGACCTAATGAGCAGAGTTGTGAGATTTCCTCCAGCTCCATTCAGCAACATATGAATAATAGTGAAATGTGGTTGGTGAGACAAGTAATCCAAGGTTAGAATGTGGAAACCTGTGATTAGCTAACAGACAAAGGGGAAGAGAATTGAACGTAGAAGACAGTGTAGATTTGGACTGAATAACCAAGGTAATTAGATGAAGAAAGGAAGACAATGAAATTCATGCAGAGGTGATGTTAAAGGGTAGAGGTATTGATGATAATGGTGAAGATGATGAAAAGGGATAGGAAAAGCTGGAAAGATGAAAGATTCTGGTCAAATTAAGAATTACTAAGTAGCTGTGATTGGTGAAACTGTCCAATTTACTGTGACATGGAGCTTGAAAAGATACAGAAAAAATGATGATTAGAGAAAGCAAATTCTTAGATTCCTAAGGTAAGGCATTGAGTTTAGACATCCTTGCCTCCACTGCAATGTCTATAACACAGTGCCTTGCACAAAGTAGGTGCTGAACACATATTGACTACCATTGCTCTCTATTCACAAAACACCATTCCTTTAATTTCTGTATACTTATCTATTTCACTCCTCCTCCTCCTCCTCCTATTCCTCTTCTCCCTCTGTCCACATGGTGAATCATACCCTTATATGTGGGTAATCTGTCCAAAATATAAATTTTGATCATTTATACATTGAAAAGTCTTGTGGGTTTGGGGGCTAGATATATTCCCTACTTGTTCTGTCACTTTTTTTGTGGGGTTGTGTTTTTTTTTTAAACTGGGACAATTAACTCTTTTGTCTCACGTAGTTTTCATTTATGATTTATTGAAATATAGCTCTGGAAAACCAGACTTTGATAAAGTCCATTGAGATTCAAATGGATTTAACTGACTATGCGATTAAATCCAAATTACTCTGGCTCTCACTGACTGACCAATAATAGATCCCAGCCCAAGCCTCAAGTGCTCATTGTTTAGGTTTTGGTTACTCAGAATGAGTGCAAATAGCAATTGCTTTCATTCTGACCAGAAACTCTGAGGGACTTCACCTCCCACATTTTTTTTTTGTGAAGACAAACTAGGCCATCTTTTGCCACCATTTCCACCTAACCTTTAATTACTGAAAGAGTGTTGCCTCAGACACACTCAAACCTGGGAAACATCTGGGTAAAAAAGGTCAAGGTATCCCTTTGAATCAGGGGACATTGCCATTTGTCCTGGCTTATGTCTTGCCACTGTACTCTGATGACTCTGGAGGAGAAAGTGAAGCAGATGACTTTACATGGTTTTGCCTTACTCAAATCCAATTCACTTGCAAGTCAAGACACACTCTTTAGATGTCATTGGATGAATAACAATAAACAATAACAAGCAACAATTCATATCTCCCAACCTTCACCTCCATTATAAATGATTTCTTTCAGTCATTAACCAATCAAAAGAAATGTCATTTGAAAAGATACAGAAAAAGATGTTGACTAATGGAGACAATTAAGATAGATGTCTCCATATATAGCATTATTAAGTCACATTCTCCCTTCACAACTTGGGAAATTCTGTCATTTGCTAGTATCTATTTCTTCCTTTATCCTTACCCTGTGATGAACTCATCATTGGACTTGGGAAAAGACAATGTAGCTATTAGACACAAGCTTTTTCTGATTTGTCTACACTCCTACCTGTTCACCAAAGAAAATGTTCCATCCTTCAACTAACAATTATATGATAAAAGCACAATTTGATGGCAATAGACTTCCCCCTAACTATGGTGCAGAGTGAGAGTACCCTATAGTGTGTTGGCTCTTCTCTTCTTTCAGGAATACCCTTCTCAAGATCCCTGGTGTTTATGAAGACAACAATAGAATCTAGTAAAGGTAGAAGGGTGACATCCATTGGATAGAGTTCTGTAGTAAAAGAATATCAGTTGAGAGGTGGAACCAAGACGGCAGAATAAAGGCAAAGACACACCTGAGCTCTACCCCAACCCCTCCAAATACCTTTTAAAAAATTACTCTAAACAAATTCTAGAGCAATAAAATCAACAAAAAAGATGGAGTGATACAAATTTGCAGCCCAAGATAACTTGGAAGGTTGGAAGGAAAGGTCTGTTGCACCAGAGTGAGAGAGGAGAATAGTCTAACACAGGCCATGCCAGTGGAAGCTAGACCCTAGCAAATTCAGAGCATACCTCGAGGCAACTGAATCACTGGCAGCAGTGGCAGTCCCAGGCCTCTTAGCCTACAGACATCAAAGACAAGTTAGAAGGCCAAGAAAGTCAGCAGGAAAGGTCTGTCACACCTGGGTGAGAGAGGAGTGTAGTCCATGTGGGCTGTGCTAGCAAACCAGGAGCAGGCCTTGGGAGCCACTGAATCTGCAGCAGCATTGACAGCAGCTGCTTCCAGAGCTCTCAGCCAAAGACAGTAAGGGGGTTGAACAACCGGTGAGAAGGAGATAACAGGAGTCTTTAGCTAGCACTGAGGTAGAACTCTGTTGCTTTGCCCATACTCAGATCTGGGTTGCAGTCCTGGGTGGCAGTTCCAGGGTGAGGAGGACCACTAGCATACCAGAGCTTGTGGCAGTAGTGGAGTAGGGACCTTCATCACAGTTCCAGGGCAGAAAAGAGTGCTTGTGGTCATTTATAGAGCAAAGCACAGGCTAGGAGAGTAGTACACATCTCTCTTTAGATTAGATCACCTTGGAAGAACTGAAAGATTATAGCTGCACAAAACCCCTGAATCTTGGAATCTGGAAGCAGAGCTCTACTTTATCAAAGAGTTAAAAGTTAAATGGCTGGGAAAATGAGCAGAAATGCAAAAAAACTCTTGAGTATAGAAAGTTACTATGAGGATAAGGAAGATCAAAACACACTCAGAAGAAGACAACAAAGTCAAAGCTTCCACATCCAAAGCCTCCAAGAAATGTATGAATTGGTTTCAGGCCATGGAAGAGCTTGAAAATCAACTAAGAGAGATAGAGGAAAAATTGGGAAGAGAAATGAGAGTGATGCAAGAAAATCATGAAAAATAAGTCAACAGCTTGGTAAAGGAGACACAAAAAAAATGCTAAAGAAAATAACAGCTCAACAAAAAAAAAAGACTAAGAATATAGGCCAGGAAAAGAAAAAAAGGAATTGAAAAAAAAATTTCATGAAAGAAAATACTCTGCTTGGAAATATTAATAAGATCCTAACAAATGATTTCATTGATACAGGTGAAAAAGCTCATTCTACCAATGCAAGTCAATATCTTTTCTTTATCTTGTAGTCTTAGAGAGTTGCTTAGAACACTGAGCAAGTAAGTGACTTTCTCAGATCACACAGTCAGTATTTCTCTAGGTAGGACTTAACCCTACATTTAAAAAAAATAAATTTTCTTTTTATTTTCAGTTCCAAATTCTTGAATATGCATACAATTGGTTCCAAGGCTGGTTCTCTACAAGAAGCCTTTGTGGTTTTGGCCTTACTTTTATTATCCAGAAAAGTATCTCAATTCCTCACTTAATTTCACCTGTAAAGGCTTGGCTATGTTGTATTTATTATTCATTTTCATTTTGCCATTTGAAATTATTTAGTCAAAAACCAAAATAATGTTGGAGGCTAACAAGGGAGAAAAGAACTTGATAACTGTACAGCAAAGGTATCAAGCACTGAATAGGAAGCTGGTATATGTAAGTTATAGGCCTTGCTTTCTCAGAACCTGGCCCATGATCTCTTGGGACCTCAGATTCATTATTTGTAAAATAAGGAGATTGGCTAAATAACATAAAAAGGTTCTTTCTACTTCTAAAAATCCATTACTCTGTATGTAATTTAAGCCATTTACCCCCCTGAAGTTCAATGTGTTTTCCCTTACACTACATTTTATCCATGCTATATCCTCCAGAGTATTTTGGCTTGACAAAATCAGTAGACCTTGGATATTCACCACCTTCTAGCACATTTATTATATTTGCTTCATTTCCTTGGACTGTTTCTTCTCTAGTCTCTGATCTTGTAGTTGGTCACTGATCCATGAAGAAAATCACCTTACACTACTTTGATGGAACTAAGTGCTTCTTTAGAGATTGCAAAATGGATATCCCTGTACTAAAAGCCAGGAAAATTGGAATCACCATGGTCACTTAGTGACTGATTCTTTTCTTTGGTCTCTTCTAACTGTTTAAATACTTCCCAATTTCTCTTGTCACTCAACATGATAACATTTTTAGCATCTTAAATAACTCCCTAATAATAACACTTTGTCTCAGGAATATTACAGGAATTCTATTGCTAGTTTTGATCTTCAGTAATAGGCAATTTCTTGTAGGTTCATGTTGATTTATAGTTTCTATGAATTGTGTTTTATCTAATTCCTTAGGAAAGCTCTTATTCAAGAAGATATCTCAAAAGTTATGATTTTCTTTCAAACTAAAATTTTGTCTTTATTTCCTATTTTATTTTTATTTGATAACTCCACATTTCTTCAACACTAAAATGAAGAAATTGGACCCAATGTTTCACTAAAAACTTTTCTAGCACTAAGTTTTTGGTAGTTTATTTAACAATTAACTTCTTTAGTCACTTATTTCCTTCTTAAGTTATGTAAGTATTCATTAAAATACCTTGGGAGATTGCCATTTTGTGTATGTAAATATTTTTGAAATGTTGAATGCTGACTAGTACATTCACAGAATTCAGACTGAAGATGATCATATCTTCACCTTAAATTGTTTTCCTAGGAAAACAGGTCAGCATCAGCATATATTTCAACCATTTTTGCTTATATCAGGTTGAACACTGTATTGTACTATAGTGTAGTGTGAAAAGCTTTGGATTTGGAATCAGTAGACAGTAGACCTGATTTGAGGGCCTCTACCAGTGGCTCTTATTATCAGCCAGTAGGTTCAATTAAGTCTTTGAAAAATATATATTTATTTTTAGTTTTCAACATTCAATTCCATAAGATTTTGAGTTTCAAATTTTCACCCTCCCTCCCCTCTCCTCCCCCAAGACAGCATGCCATCTGATATGGGCTCTATACATACATTTGTATTAAACATATTTTCATATTAGTCATGTTGTAAAGAAGAATTAGATCCAATGGAGGAACCATGAGAAAGAAGAAATGAGAGAGAGAGTGTGTGTGTGTGTGAGAGAGAGAGAGAGAGAGAGAGAGAGAGAGAGAGAGTGAGAGAGAGAGAGAAAGCAAATAGTATGTTTCAATCTGCATTCAGACTCCACAGTTCTTTCTCGGGATGTGGATAGCATTTTCCATCATAAGTCTTTTGGAGCTGCCTTAGATACTTGCATTGTTGAGAAGAGCTAACTATCACAGTTAGTCATCACACAATGTTGCTGTTACGTTGCACAATGTTCTCTTGGTTCTGCTCACTTCAGTCAGCATCAGTTCATATGAGTCTTCCAGATTTTTCTGAAGTCCACCTACTCATCATTTCTTGTAGCACAATAGTATTCCATTACATTCATATACCACAACTTGTTCAACCATTCCCAAATCTATCGTCATCTCTTCTATTTACAATTCTTGGCCAATACAAAAAGAACAGGTAAAAATGTTTTTGTACTTGTGGGTCCTTTTACCATTTACTCGATCTCTTTGGGACACAGATCTAGGAGTGGTGTTCCTGGGTGAAAGGGTACACACAGTTTTGTAGCGCTTTGGGCTTAGTTCCAAATTGTTCTCCAGAATGGCTGGATCAGTTTGCAAGTCCACCAACAATGCAGTTATTGTTCCAATTTTTCCCACACTTTCTCCAAAATTTATCATGTTCCTATTTTGTTATATCGGCTAATGTGATAGGTATGATGTTGCACCTCAGAATTGTTTTAATTTGCATTTTTCTAATCAATTAGTGATTTAGAGCATTTTTTCATATGACTATAGTTTTAATTTCTTCATCTGAAAACTGCCTGTTCATATCCTTTGATCATTGCTCAATTGGGGAATGATTTGTATAATCATAAATTTGACTAAGTTCTCTATATATTTTAGAAATGAGGCCTTTATCGGAGACACAGGCTGAAAAAAAATTTTCCCAGCTGTCTGATTCCCTTCTAATCTTGGTTACATTGGCTTTGTTTGTGCAAAATCTTCTAAATATAATTGAAATCATCCATTTGGCATTTCATAGTGTTCTCTGTCTCTTGATGGGTCACAAATTCTTCCTTTTTCTATAAATCTGACAGGTAAACTATTCCTTGCTCTCCTAGTTTGCTTACAGTGTCAGCCTTTATATCAAAATCATGTACCCATTTTGACTTTATCTTGGTCTACAGGGTAGGGTGTTGGTGTATGCCTGGTTTCTGCCATGCTGTTTTGCAGTTTTCCCAACAGTTTTTGTTAAATAGTGAATTCTTACCCCAAAAGCTGGAGTCTTTGGATTTATCAAACAGTAGATTATGATAATCATTGACTAATATGTCTTGTGTACCTAACCTTTTCCACTGATCAACCACTCCATTTCTTAGCCAGTACCAAGAAGTTTTGATGATTACTCCTTTATAATGCAATTTAAAATCTGGTACAGCTAGGCCACCTCCCTTGCATTTATTTTACTTATTTCCCTTGATATTCTAGAACTTTTGCTCTTCCAGATGAATTTTGTTATGACTTTTTCTATCTTTATAAAATAATTTTTGTGGTTTGGTATGTAACTGAATAAGTAAGTTAATTTAGATAGAATTATCATTTTTATTACATTAACTTAGCCTATGCATGAGCAACAGACATTTTCCCAATTATTTAGATTTCACTTTATTTTTGTGAAAAGTATTTTACATTTGTGTTCATATAGTTCCTGGGTTTGTTTTGGCAGGTAGACTCCCAAATATTTTATATTCTCTACAGTAGCTTAAAATAGAATTTCTCTTTCTATCTCTTGCTGTTGGGCTTTGTTAGCAATATATAGAAATGCCAATGATTTATGTGGGCATATTTTAAAGTTGTTTATTATTTCAAGTAGTTTTTTTACTAGATGCTCTAAGAATACCATCATATCATTTGAAAGAGTGATAGCTTTTTTTCTTCTTTGCCTGTTCTAATTATTTTGTTTCTTCTTCTTCTCTTATTGCTAAAGCTAATACTTCTAGTACCATAGTGAGTAACAATGCTGATAATGGACATTCTTGTTTCAGCCTCAGACAAGTGTTTCAGTACTTGTTTCTCAGTACTAGAAATGCTTCTAGCTTATCCCCATTACATAAAATGATTTCTGATGGTTTTAGGTTGATGATACTTAACTTTAAGGACTACTCCATTTATTCTTATCCTCTCTAGTGTTTTTAATGGGACCAGGTGTTTTTTTTTTTAGTTATTTATTTATTTATTTTGCCAAAAGCTTTTTCTGCATCTATGGAGATAATTATATTATTTTTGTTAGGTTTGTTGTTGATATGGTCAATTATGCTAATGATTTTCCTAATACTGAGCCAGCACTGCATTCCTCATATAAATCCCACCTCATCATAATGTATTATACTTGAGATAAGTTGCTGTAATCTCTTTGGTAATATTTTATTTAAATTTTTTGCATCTATAGTCATTAGGGAAATTGGTCTATTATTTTCTTTCTCTGCTTTGGCTCTTCCCAGTTTAGGTATCAACTCAATATTTGTATCATAAAAAGAACTTTGCAGCACTCCTTCTTCACCTGTTTTCCCAAATAGTTTATGTAGTATTGGAATTAATTGTTCTTACAATGTTTGATAGAATTCACTTGTGAATCCTTCTGGCCCTGGAGATTTTTTTCCCAGAAAGTTCATTGATGGCTTGTTCGATTTCTTTTTCTGAAAAGGGATTATTTAAGTATTAGTTCCTCTTCTGTTAATCTGGGCAATTTATATTTTGTAAATATTCATCCATTTCACTAAGATTATCAAATTTATTGGCATACAATTAGGCAACATAGCTCCTAATTATCGTTTTAATTTCTTCTTCTTTGGTGGTGAATTTACCCTTTTTATTTTTGATATTTGGTTTTCTATATTTTGATTTGGTTTTCTACTTTATTTTAATTTTCATCAAATTGACCAAAGTTTATCTATTTTATTGCTTTTTTCCCATAAAACCAGCTTTTAATTTCATTTATTAAGTCAATAGTTTTCTTAATTTCAATTTTATTAATCTCTCCTTTGGTTTTCAGAATTTCTAATTTGGCATTCAATTATAGATTTGTAATTTGTTCTTTTCTAGATTTTTTTAGTTGTGTGCCCAATTCATTGAGGTCTTCTTTCTCTATTTTATTGATGTAAGCATTGAGAGTTATAAAATTTCCCCCTGAGAGTTGGTTTGGCTGTATCCCATAAGTTTTGGCAGGTTGTCTCATTATCATCATTCTCTTGGATGAAGTTGATTGTTTCTATGATTTGTTGCTTGACCTACTCATTTTTTAGGATTAGATTATTTAGTTTCCAATTAATTTTTAGTCTATCTTTCCATGGCCCTTTATTACATGTAATTTTTATTATATCATGATCTGAAAAGGGTTAATTTAATATTTTTGCCATTCTGAGATTTTTATGCCTGAATACATGGTCAATTTTTGTGTAAATGTCATGTACCACTGAGTAAAAATGTATATTCCTTTACATCCCCATTCAATTTTCCCCAGAGGTCTACCATATCAAAATTTTCTAAAATTCTATTTACCTCCTTAAATTCTTTCTTTCTTATTTTGGGGTTAAATTTGTCTAGTTCTGATTATCCAGAGTTATCTAGCATAGTTTTGTTGTCTATTTCTTCCTGTCACTTTCTTAACTTCTCTAAGAATTTTGATGCTATACCACATAGCACATATATGTTTAGTAATGATATTACTCCATTGTCTATGCTACCTTCTAGCAGGATGTCATTTCCTTCCTTATCTCTTTTAATTAGATCTATTTTTGTTTTGCTTTCTCTGAGATCAAGATTGCTACCCATGCTTTTTTTTTTTTACTTCAGTTAAAGCATAATATATTCTACTCAAGCCTTTTACCCATACTCTGTGTGTATCCCTCCGTTTCAAATATGTTTCTTGTAAACAATACATTGTAGGACTGTGGTTTTTAATCCACTCTGCTATCCACTTCCGTTCTATCAGAGAGTTCTTCCCATTCCCATTCACAGTTATGATTACTATCTGTGTCTTTCTCTCCATCCTATCCCCCCTCTTCCATTTATGCTTTTCTCTTTCCTTTCTCCCTTTTCCTTCTCACTAAAATTTTGCTTTTAACCACTGCCTCCCTCAATCTGTCCTCCTTTCTATCATCCCCCTCCCTTTTCTTCCTCTTTTCCCTTACAACTTCTTCCTTCCCTTCTATCCACCCCTTCCTTTCCTTTCCCTTTGCCCTTCTTACTTCCTTTAGGATAAGTAAAATTTCTATGCCTAACTGTGTTACTCCCTCTTTGAACGAAATCTGAGATTAAGGTTCAAACAATAGTCATCTCCCTCCCTTCTTTCCCTCTTTTGTAATTGGTCTTTGAGGCTCTTCGTTGATATAATGTACCCTTTTCTTCCTCCTCCTTTAGTCTTCTTCCAGAACAATCACTTTTTACCAATTTAATAAACTTTTTTTTTATCATCACATCAAAGTTAACTTATATCCACACACTTTGGCTATGTATCCCCCTTCTAAATGTGTCAATAAAGATACAATTCTCAAGAGTTACAAGTATCATTTTCCCAAGTAAGGATATAAACAGTTTGCCCTTATTGATTAACATGTTGTTGTTGTTGTCATTTCTGTCCTGTTTACCTTTTTATGCCTCTCTTGAGTCTTGTATTTGAAGACTTTGTATTTGACGATTGGAATTTTCTGCTGAACTGTGGTCTTTCTATCAGGAAGGTTTGGAAGTCCCCTATTTCATTCAATGTGCATCTCCTCCCCTGAAAGATTATGCTCAGTTTTACTGAGTTGGTTGTTTTTTGTCCTTCATTCTCAGAGGACCAAAATGACATCATTATGCTACTGTCAAGTTTCAGCATGTCTGACTGCACCTGCTCAGACCAATATGTGCTTGGAATGTTCTACCACAGATCAGGCACAAATAGTCTGTGAACATCTGAGGTGGCTTACCTAAATTTGCCCATCCTGCATTTCCTTTGAGTTGTTTCAATTCTACTTTGCTCATAAAGCACAGCATCTTCTCTGATGTGGGCACACTATGTGAGCACCAGTGTCTCCCATGTCACACAATCAATTCCACTCTTCAGAGTGACCTTGAGAGTGTCCTTGTATCACCTTTTCTGACCACCATGTTAATACTTACCCTGTGTGAATTGTCCATAAAACAGTCTTTTTGGCAAGTGTACTTTTGCATTCAAACAACATGGCCAGCCCATCAGAGTTGAACTCTCTGAAGTAGAGTTTGAATGCTTGGCAGTTTAGTTTAAGAAAGGACCTCAGTGTCTGGTATCTTATCCTGCCAAGTGATCTTCAGAATCTTCCTAAGACATTTCAAATGGAAGAGATTCAGTTTCCTGGCATGGTGCAGGTATACTGTCCAGGTTTCACAGGCATACAACAATGAGGTCAGCACAATGGCTCTGTAGACCTTCAGTTTGATAGTCAGGCTAATACCTCTTCTCTCCCATACTTTCCTTCAGGGCTTCCCAAACACTGAGATAGCTCTGGCAACATGTATGTCAACTTCATCATCAATGTGTACATCCCTGAAAAGTACACTACTAAGATAAGTGAACTTATCCACAGCATTCAGAACTTCTCCATTTGCTGAAACTGATGGTTCCATGTATGGATGTTGTGGTGGTGGTTGCAGTGGAGCACCTGCATTTTCTTGGTGTTAATTGTTAGGCCAAAATTAGCACAAGAAGCGGAGAGATGACCCATACTTTGTTGCATCTCAGCTTCAGAGGCTGTGTTGAATGCACAATCATCTGAAAACAGAAAATCATGCATCAGTACTCCTTCCACTTTAGGGTTACCTTGTAGCCTTTTCAAGTTGAAGAATTTACCATCAGTGCAGTAGATGACCTTGATGCCATATTCATCCTAGTGAAAGCATTTTGGTGAGTAGTTGATCCTTCATAGTAATCCTAGCTCCTTTGCCTTACAGAAAATAATATTTCAAGCCCTCTGATCTTTTAATGTAGAAGCTGCAAGATTTTTCATAATCCTGACTGTGTTTCCATAACATTTAAATTGTTTCTTTCTGGTTGCTTGCAGTATTTTCTCTTTGATCTGATAATTCTGGAATTTGGCTACAATATTCCTTGGTACCTTTGGTCTGGGATCTCTTTCAGGAAGTGATAAGTGGACTCTTTCAATAACTATTTCACCCTCTGGTTCTAGGTCCTCAGTACAGTTTTACTTGATTTCTTGAATGATGCTGTCCAGCCTCTTATTTTGATCATGGCTTTCAGGTAAACCAATAATTCTTAAATTATCTCTCCTGGATTTATTTTCCAGGTCAATTGTTTTTCCAGTGAGGTATTTTGCATTTTCTTCTATTTTTCATTCTTTTGATTTTGTTTGATTGATTCTTGATGTTTCATAGAATCATTGGCTTCCACTTGACCAGTTCTAATTTTTAATGAATTGCTTTCTTCAGTTAGCTTTTGTACTTCCTTTTCCACTTGGCCCATTTTTTTTTAAGGAATTATTCTCTTCAGTGAGTTTTTGTGCCTTCTTTTCCATTTGGCCGATTCTACTTTTTAAGGAGTTGTTTTCTTCAGTGTACTTTTATTTTTTCCATTTGGCCAATTGTATTTTTTAAGGACTTATTTTCCATAGCCAATTTTTGTCCTTCCTTTTCCAAGCTATTGACTCTCTTGCATACCTCTTATTTCTTTTCCAGTTTTTCTTCTATCTCTTTTATTTTACTTCAAAAATCCTCCTTGAGTATTTCCAAGAAGGCTTTTGGGGCTTTAGACCTGTTTATATTCCCCTTTGAGGTTTCAGAGGGCATATTGACAATATTTTCCTCTTCTGAATTTGTTTTTTTCTTTTTTCTTTTTTTCTTTTATTTTCTTTTATTTTCTTTTTAATTTTTTTTTCCATGTGCTTTTGAAAAATTTTTCTCCCTTTTTCTCCCTCCCCCACCCTCCCCAAGACGGCACACAATCTGACATAGGCTTTACATTTACATACCCATTAAACATATTTTCACGTTAGTGAAGTTGTAAGTAAAAATTAAAACCAATAGGAGGAACCATCAGAAAGATGAAACAAAACTCAACAGAAGGTAAAAATAAGGGATAGCAATTTGACTTCCACAGTTCTTTCTTTGGATGTGGACAGCATTTTCCATCCTGAGGCCTCTGGAGATGTCTTAGATCCTTGTAATGCTGAGAAGGGTTCAGTTTAACATTCCTAGTCATTGCATAACGTGGCTGCTATTGTATACAAAGTCCTCTTGGTTCTGCTCACTTCACTCAGCATCAGATCATATAAGTCACAAGGCTTAACAATATATTGTTGTCCTTTCATAGAGTTCTCATAGCAGCTAGGTGGAACAGTGGATAGAGTTCCAGGCCTGGAATCAAGAAGACATGGATTCAAATTAGACTAAGACACTTAATAGCTAACTATGTGACCCTGGGCAAGTCACCTAATTCTGTTTGTCAGGGTTTCCTTATCTGTAAAATGAGCTAGAGAAGAAAAAAAATAGACCTAATTAAGAGATAATCGGAGTAACTGTATTTTGCTAAAAGTTACCATAGATAATGAAGTAATATAAAAAATGTTTACAGCAGGTTTCTCTGATAAAGTCATAGTTCTCAAATACATACAGCAATGAGTCAAATATATACATATATATAGATATAGATAGATAGATCGATAGATAGATATAGATATGTATAGATAGATATAGATAGATATAGATATGAGCCATTTTTTATTTGATAACTGGTCAAAGGATATTAACAGAAACCTTTCAGAAGAAGAAATCAAATCTCCCTATAGTCATATGAAAAAATGTTCTAAATACCTATTGATAAGAGAAATGCAAATTAAGATAACTCTAAAGTGCCACCTCACACCTGTCAGAAATAATAAATGCTAGAGGGGTAAGGGAAAATAAGTATTTTAGTGAATTGTTGGTGGAGAAGCAAACTGTTCCAACCATTCTGTAAAACAATGCCCAAAGAGCTATAAAACTATGAATACCCTTTGACCTAGCAATGTCACTACTAGATTTGTATTCCAAAAAGATTTAAGAAAAATAAAGTAGACCTACATGTACAAACACATTTGTGGCAGCCTTTGCTATATTGGATTGGAAAGGGTTGGAAATCAATGGGATGCTAAAGTAGTATAAGAAATGATGGGGGGGGATGGTTTCAGAAAAGAAAAAAAAATATTTAAACACATGTATAAAATTATGCTAAGTAGAGTGAGATGAACCAGGAAATCATTGTGCACAGTAATAACAATGTTGTAATGATGATCAGCAGTGAAAGACTTGGGTACTCTGATCAATACAATGATCCAAAACAGTTACAAAAGACTCATGATGAAAAAATGCTATCTCCAGAGAGAAAACTGATGACCTCTGAGTGCACATTGAATGATAATTTTCTCACTCTGTTGTTGTTGTTGTTGCAATATGGCTAATATGGAAGTGCATGCTGCATAATTTCACATGTATAATTGATATAACACTGCTTGACTTATCTGTGTTAAAATTAATAAATAATAAAAATTCAAAAGTTAGGAGAAAAGAAAGAATCTGGAGTACAGTCTCTCCAATCTTAACCGAAATTCTAGGTTAAGGTCACTAATGAGCCTTTCAAAACTGAAATTGTGGGCTTAGATTCTTATAATCTAGTCAAGTACTCAGATTCTTAAAATCTAGTCAATAGCTCACTAATGTTCAGACTACCTAAGTTTCTGGCCAATATGACAGATGTTCCAATAAACCTTGTCTTTGGCTGAAAGAAGGCTTGGGTCAAATTCTTTTGGACAGGACCACAAGTTTTAATTTCAGGGTCCCAGAACCCTTAAACCCTAAACTTCAACATTTTGGTAGCTCATATGGGGAAACTGCCTAACCCCAAGTTCTTCTCCATTCAAGACTGGAAGGTACATAAGTCTTCACCCCTACCCCCTTCTTGCTATGCAGTTGGGGTCACTCTCCAAGAATCAAGGCTTGAAGGTGCTTTTCAGGCAGATAATTATGAGCTGTCTCGCACTCAGCTTGATGCTCTCATGCTCCTGGTCCACTGGGTCAGTTCAAGGCCATGGACCTGGGTACACCTTCTGCAGCATAAAGGACTAGGATGGACACCCTATTTGGAAGTGTATGCCCAATTCTGTTAATTCTCTCAGAGGTAGAGAATTGGGGAAAACTGCAGTTGCTTTTTAGTTCCCTGAGGCTTACTTACTCACTTTCTCTACAACCCTGAATCCTCCTTTATGGAAGTTACAGGGAAAAGTTAGAACAGATAAAAATATCTTGGCAGATTTTGGAGGTTTTGTGATTGATCATCAAGGAGTTTTGAAATTCCTCCTTACAACCCTGCTCACTCCTTTCTCCCACTCCCTTCTCTTAAGTCAAGAGGTTATCTGTTAATCCCTCTCATAGCTGAAGAACATTTCACCCTTTACCTTTGATTTTACCTTCCCCAACCTGGGAAAAGAAGGAGGGGGAGGGGCAGCAGCTACAGCATGGGCCCTGGCCTTTGGCCCTAGGGCAACTTTTGCCTGGAAATCACCCAGGTTCAGCACATCCTGCTCAAAGTAATGAAGCTTGCCTCTGAATTTTGGTAAGCACAGTCCTTTAAATTTGTCATTTTAACTGTTAATAATGAGATGTAGATTCTCTGTGTAAAGTAATTTGAAAATGCATTTAACAAAACTGAAGTCACCTGATTGGTAATGGGTTTGTTTCAAGTTTCAAATTGGTGAACTTTTTGTATCAGTTATGTCAAACAACTCTTCATAACTTGATTACCATTAATAGAATTTGGCAATTGTGGATTATTGTTTTAATGTGTAAACTAGCCAAAAAGATTGTTTGGGTTATGTATGGCTTACTGAGAATTTGCAAGTGTATAGAAATCTCTAATGGTGGCATTTTATACCAGGACAAATTTAAGTTTGAGATGTAAATTCTGGAAAAGTTTTTTTTCTAAGCTGTGATTAGTGAAACTTGCTCTTTGAGGTAAAAGCTCACAGGATTTTATTTTGAGTTGTCTGATGGATCACAAGCCATTGAAAATCAATAATCCACCATCTGAGAGAAATGCCACAAGCTACTCAGAGAATGTGGTACTAGTGAGAAGTCAGCATTGGGAAATGCTGAGAGGACAATTTTAGCCTCAGTCTAAGATGAGATCCTCCTGGCTTCCTCATTATGTTCCTTTCAAAGGGAATGTTACCCACCTGCCTATTCCTGAGTCTGGATATGAGGTGGATTTGATACTGCATGGTGTGGAAAACTGAATTATCTGAATCCAGACAGAGCTAAGAAAGTTTTATGCTCTCATATTAGGGTCCTAAATCTAGTCCCTGCTTTATATCTGGAGCTGCAGTCTTTTCTGTCAGATTTGTGTCTTCCAGTCTACAAGCCATTCACCTACAGTTGGTACCAATCAGTAAGTACCAGCTAATGCCTCCTCCCACCCCATCATTCCCTGGATGCAGCTTGTGCTTGGTTCCAATCAACCTCCTCTTTCTTTTGGGACCCCATTGAGGCAGGGACACCACTATGCCCCTTGCCAGAGGAAGCAGTTTCAGAAGCCTAGACCTTCACCCCTTACCTGAAAAGAATTTGGGTCGCATTTGTTTCAGGGGGAAATGAGGATGGGAGCTAGACCCAAAAAGGAAAAACCCTGGACTTTCCCTCATGGCCAAATCTCTGGCATTTGCCTGAGGCAAATCCCATCAACTGGCCTTTCATTTTGGCTACACCCAATCTCCCAATTCTGTTACCCTTATCCTAGCCTAGCCCTCCATTATTTTACCTCCCAATAGCCCCAGGCCACTTCCCACCCTTAATCCTATCTAGGCTCCATTCTCCCTTAGCCACTGGTATGGGTCCCTGGAATTCTATTACCGCATAGATTACTAGGCCACTCCTAGATCCCTCCCATAGGCTCTGTATATATATGGGCCATCTTGTCTCCATTAAGGTGCTTAGATTCTTAAAATTTAGCCACTGCTCAGATTCTTTTAATCTAGCCAAATGCTCATATTCTTAAAATCTAGCCACAGCTTAGATTCTTTTTAAAATCTAGCCAATAACTCACTAATGTTCAGACTCCTTAAGAGTCTGGCTGGATGTTCTAATAAACCTTGTCTTTGGCTGAATAAAAAAAACAAAAATAAAACTGAAATTGTGGGATTTCATGCTATTTCCATAAAATAAATCTGTGAATGTCAGGAAAAAACAAACAAACAAACAAGCAAACAAACAAAAAAAAACACCCTTTCTTTTTTGTTCCAGCTCCCAAACTGGCTAGAGAAGTAGCCCTATATTTTTATTCCTATGAAAATAGGGACTTGCAAGCAATAAAATAACCAAGTTCACATAGTCTGTATCAGAATGGACCTTATGTTTCAGGGGGAATGTAATAGCCAGAATTTTAAAAGAATAATCTTTCAGGGTTGACTTATATAGTAATAAGAGACAAGGACCAAAAGAGAGTTGCAAAAGATCATAAAGAAATAAAAGTAAATGTTACCTTATACATATATAGACTTGTCATATGGAAAAACAAATGAAATAAAAAATATTACATGATGGCTATTAAAATCTCAAGTCCTGTGAGAATTTCATAGTATAATCTGTTTTCTTGCCCATTTCCTTTGTAAGACTTACCATGTTATATATTTAAATATTTCTTTTCCTCTCCTGTACTGATGTTCTCTTTTGTCCCTAAACAGCCCTGGTTCATCTCTCAGACTATTTCTCCCTGTGTTGTACATAAAGTCTCCTTAATTATCAGATTTAGCTAGTAAGACAAATATTTCTTCAAAAGATTGGCTGTGGAGAAAGACATAATACCCAGTGCATCTGAAGAGAGATAAGCTACCAACCATGGTTTAAAGAGTTTGAACTCAGTGGAACAGACAGTACAGATCAAGTAGACACAGGATTCTGTAAAGAAATCTTGGGAAGGAAAACAATAGCCAACCTTTGGAAATCTTCCAGCAGCATTTCCTGCTGTTCTCTTCATTTATGATGGGGTAAATAGGCAACATACTGTATAAAGAAATAGCATGGCTCATTCTTCATGCACTGAGCTGAAAATCTTCCCCTTTGTCTCTTCTTCCCCATAGAAGCACTGACAATTTCTGGTCCATGATAGTAAACATGCTTTCTTAGAAGATATTACCTAATGAAAATACCTGAACTTTTCACAAATTGTGACCATACATCCCAATTAAATCAATGTCTTCAAGTAATGTTCATTGAATACTTGCTGTGCTCTTAGAATTGGAGGGTATGCTTTTGAAGAGGATGAAACTGTAGATCAAGAGATCAGTTATTGTAATTGCACATGAAGGGAATTAGGTTCTGAACTAAGGCAAGTGCAGTGTGAGTTAAGTGAAAGGAATTCATGGAAGGGATAGAACTGCTTTTGAAAATGATGGTATGTAGGAGTTAGGGTGAGAGAACAGAATCAACAATTCTTGAAGATTTATAGCCTGAGTTACTGAGTTAATGATAGCACCTATAAGAGAAATGAGAAAGTTGGCTGGAACAAGTGTACAGGTGAAGAAAATGAATTCAGTATTGGATATAGTGAGCTTGTGGTATAGATATTCAGCCATCTCCTGGAAACAGGGGCCTGGAATTAAGGAGATATTAAAGATTTTCATGGAGATTTGTAAATCATCTGAATCAATTGAAAAAATAAACCTAAAATCACCAAAGGAGAGAGTATGTTTTGATGTAAGAGAAAAGCTTATAACAGAACCTTGGGTGTTAGCCACAGTTTGGCCATAGGAGAAGGATGATAAACAGTGAATGAGACCAAGAAAAAGTGGGCAAAGACAAAGGAAGAGAATATACAGTCTTGTAGTCTCATGGAAGCTAGGGAAATAGACAACATCTAAAAGGAATGACTTGTCTGTAGTCTTTTTGTTTTTAAGGTTGAATTTACATTTTATTTCAAAAAGGGGGGAGTACATACATGAGGAGAAAAATGAGAGTAGAGAACAACAATTATCTGAAACTGATTTCTACAATTTTATCTATAACTTTTGATTTTGTTTCAGCAGCTGTTTTCCTGCTAATATATATTCACTTGCAGCTATTAACAAGGTTGTAGATAAAGAAACATTGTCAGAATTTAGGCCTCAATGGAAAGAAGAGTAAGTTATCATACAACAATGTGATTTTATAGTATACATTTTCTTTTAAATGATGTAATATAATTACAAATTGCAAGGAGATAACAATACTAACTCAAGAATAATCAAATTTGTGTGTTATCCAAGTACAGCAATTAACTATGTCTGTAGTCTTGAATGTTACATAAGGGTCAAAGAGTTGGAAAACTGATAAAAAAAATCATTCGATTTAGCAATTAATATGTTATTGGTAAACAATTAGAGTGGTTTCAGTAAAGTTATGGGGAGAGAGCTAGATTAAAGGGAGTTAGGGAAGCATGGCAGTGTGCACAGTGTGCTGGATGTGGAGTCAAATGACCTGGGTTTGAATCCTGCCTCTATCTCATACTTCATGTGGGAACTTGGTCAAGTTATCTACACTCTTTAACATGAAGAGTGTGGGCTAGATGACCTCTAAGAGCCTTTCCATCTCTAAATCTATTGTCCCGTATGGTGGGGAGGAAGTAAAAGCAGTGAACGTGGGCTACGAGATATAGTCCAGATTCCTTAGCCTGACATTCAAAACCTTCCACATCAACCCGACCTACGGTGTCAGTCTTATTTTTCATGGCTTCTCAGCCTGCACTCTACCTAGGCAGGTCATCTCATGGCCCCTTTACTAGGCCATACTTATTCATGTCTTTGTTCATTTTTTAGAATCTGTGTATAATGGTCTCAGTTCAGCTTTATACCCATTTGAATCTTTCAGGTCTCATTGACTATTCTCTCCTGAGGCCTGTCCTAATGACTTGAAATCACACAGATCTTAAACTGTATTATTTATGCCCCTCAATTTGAGAGGACATCATATATTGCCTTGTATAGGTTTTTAAATTCCCTTATATATGTAATAGGTGTATATGTATAAGGTACCTATATATGTATATGTATATGTATATATATATATATATATATATATATATATATATTATATATATATATACATACATACACACACACACGTTTGTGTGAAAATAACTATACAAGACAAAATATGAGCACATCTTAAATTAAGGGGCACAAATAATTCAGGTTATTATCTGTGTGATTTCAAGTCATTAGAGAAAGCCACCTCAAATTTTTCATTGCATATCTGACTGCTTCCTATCCATTGCTCCTAAAAGAACACTTGAGGGTCAAAGGCTAGGGGAGAAAAATAATGAGAAGAATCTTAGTATCCTATGGTCCCTATATTAGCATAGTACCCTTCTCTTTTTCAAGACTATTTCCCACACTTTTTACCTTGGTCTCTAACTCTAAACCAGGACTTCCTTCTGACTTTTAATGACACTATCATTCTTCTAGTCAATGAAGCTTATGGCTTCAGAGTCATCCTTCACTCTTGTCCTTTGTCATTCCCCATGTCCAATCACTTTCAATGTTCCTCTGCTCCAGCCTTTGAAATATTTTTCTCATCTAACTTGGCCTTTCCACACCCATCTTCCTAGTTCATATTCCCATTAATTCTCATGTGGACTGCTGCAATAGTCCATGAAATTGTTTCACTGCCTTTATTTTCACCTTTCTTTAATCCATCCTACTTAAAACTGAAAGATAAAACTTTTAAGAGATTAGCTCTAATGATTTCACATCCTTTTGATCAAAAACTCTAATAATTTAATACAAATTGCGAGCCTCATATTCAAGACTTTCCAAACTTGACCCTAATCTATCATTCCATGAATATCTCATATTGAGTCCGTGTTGCATGCTTTATTTTCAAGACAAACTAGACTACTTGTCATTTCCTGCTTTTCACTTGTTTGTCTTTATTTACTCTATTTCCCATATTTGTGAAATACTTCTCCAGCATATTTTGGCTAATGTAGGTCTATCCTTCAAGGTGAGAAAATATCTCCACCATGAATTTTTCCCTTCATTTGCTTTAAAAGTGATTTTTACCATCCTCTGAACTACCATGGTACTTTGTTTTCCTCTTATTATATTTTCATCTTCTCCCTGAACATAATCACTTATGTATATATCTGTAGAGATACAGCAATACAGTACTTCTCTTTGGTTGAAGTTTAAAAAAAAAGCATCTACTGGAAATATAGCCAATATATGAAGCAATGTTTTTGCTCTGATTTTCATATTAATAAAACAGCTGAAATAGGTTTTGAGATCAGAGTTATGAGTAATTTTCCATCCTAGACATTTTCTTGTCTGGGTTCATTGATTTTGATCAGCACAATACAAAGGGAAGCTAAAAAAATAGTTTTAATTTTAGGTTGGGTTTATTCTGTTGACTTTTGTTAGGTTATAGGGCATCAGTTTATCCTTGTTGGGCAAAGACTTTCTAGTCAATATCCACTAGTAGGTGGGGATTAGAAGGAAGTGGGGAAGAAGAGCAACAATTATCCTTAAATAATGTATGGTAGCAAAATACACTTCAGTGACCATGAGAACTACAGAGTTGCATAATAGGGAAAATAAGATGTCAATGTTGAGGAAGAAACACATCAGTAATCATGATAGAACAATGGGATGACATCACTAGAAGACATTAACTACTCTGAAATACTGAAATGTTGAAGACATGAATTCTTCAGGCCACACACATGGTCATGTTACATAAACATGTGACCTCTGAATATGCACTCTGGGCCCAGGGATTATTTGTGTCTTCCCCATTCATATTTGTTCCCTTGCAAATCATCTCCCCATACAGGGCAGCTAATTGGTGCAGTAGCTAGAGTGTTGTATTTGACTAAGGAAGACCCAAGTTTGAATATTACCTTGACATTTGCTAAATGTGTGACCCTGAACAAGTAGCTTAAGCTCAGTTTCCTTATCTAATAAAAAGGGAATATTAATAGCACCTATCTAATAGGAATGTTGTGAGGTCAAATGAGTTAACCTGTAAAGCTCTTTGCAAACCTTAAATTGCTGTATAAATACTAGTTATCATCATCATCATCACACTGTAACCTCATGTCTATTTCTTCTTGATGCATTTTCTTCATGTCCCTCTTTGTCTGTGCAGTCTCTTGAAGAATATGCTCCATATGTACATGAAGAGATTTGTGTTTGTCACTTTATTTGCTGCACTCTTCAATAAAATACTTCTTAGTCATAGTTGATTGATAAAAGCAAAAACATCAATCAGAGATTGTGACTCATGAGTTTGAGTAGCTATCCCCCAGCAGGCCTCAAACTTGGGATAGCTTTTCTGGCGGTCCATATATATGGGAGTGAGGGGCAAGAGATATGTCTCTTTACTCCCCAGTTGCCTATAAGCTTCTTGAGCAAAGAAACTGTGACTTTTTCATTTTTATAGTCCCCATGGCACCCAGTTCATGGTATTCAATATGTACTGATTCAGGGACCATGTGAAGAGCTTACTTGCAAAAACTAAATTTAAAGAAGGAGGCCAGATTAGCTATCTCATTTCCTTCCTGGTTCACTACTTTGGACTTCTCCATTATACCCTTTTGCCTGGTAATTCCCACCCCAACACTGCTTTTTTTTTTTGAAATCAGATTTCTTTCATGAGTTGTGCTCTCCTATTATATTTTAAGTTCCTTGAGGGCAGAGATTACATTTCTTTTTCATATTTGTATCCCCTTAGCACAATTCTGACACACAGTAGATATATAAATGTGTTTACTTACTGTGTAATTGAGTAAATTTGCCAACACTTTAAGGAAGTGAGATATTTTGAAGCAGCTATTAAATTGCCATGCATTTTGGTGGGTAAATTCAATTCAGCTTTCCCTCTATTTTGCCATGTATATGAGCTTAATAAATATTTCATTAAATTAAGAGTTCAGGGCTTTTCTATGAAAAAGGGGTGCAGGATGGTTGTTCTCTCCATTTCTTACCAGCTACATTTCTTTTGGACTTTTCTGGAATTCTCTGTTATGCCCCAGTGTCAAGTACCTTGTCCCTTCTCTTGCCTACCCAAGTCTTTCAGCTTCCTTTTTTATACTGACTTCTATTAGATTATAAACACCTTGAGGGCAGCCCCTCTGACTTTATTTTTATTTGTATTTCCAGTGTTTAGCACAAAGCCTGGTACATAGTAGATATTTTATGAACATCTATTGATTGATTGATTAAATGGTAAACTAAAACTAATACTGCTTTAATGGAAAAAAATTGGCTAAAACATTTTTGTATAATTGTAATAAGCTTACCACGTTATTTTGACCCATATTTAAAGCAAAAAAAAAAGAATCTGTTTTCTAAAGAAAATAAGATTTAGAGCTAGAAAGGATCTGATAGATCATCAAATGCAATGTCTTTATTGCACAGAGAGGAAATTGAGGTCCAGAGAGTTTAAGAAACTTGTACAAATCAACCAATCCATAAACACTTATTAAGCACTTACTATGTGCCTGACAATGTTCTGAACTTTCCACTAGCATGTTTGATGTTTGATGTACTGATATTTGTAACAGCAGAGCAAAAGAACAAGTAAAAGGGGAAATTGTGGTTTTCTGGAACTCAGAGTAGAGCAAGTCTTTATCTTGATCCCTAATATAAACCTATGAATCTACATAGTTTAAATCTTCTAAATTATTTAAAATCAATATAATCATCAGTATGTGGACATTAGAATTAAAATATAGTATAGCAAGCAGCTAGGTGGTGCAGTGGATACAGCACCAGCTTTAAGTCAGGAGGACCTGAGTTCAAATCTTGCCTCAGACCAAACACTTGACATTTACTAGCTATGTGACCCTGGGCAAGTCATGTAACCCCAATTACCTAAAAAGGAAAAAAAAAAGAAAAAAAGCGGTGTCAAAATTATTCTCAGAGAGAACAGCTATATATACTGTCACATGAAAACTAGATGGTCAAAGTCAAAGGATTCAAAGTCAGAAGGTTAGACTTAATTAGCAAGAAGATAATTTCAGCAACTATATAGAAGATGGAGGGATTGGGAATTGAAAGTTGATATATCAATCAGGACATTACAAAATAGTCCATGCAAGAGTTGGTGAAGTTTTGAGATAGGATAGTAGTTTTGTGAGTATAGAAAAAGGGGGAGAATATGAATGACATTAAAGATTTTGAATCAACAAAACTTGGTGACTAATTTAAATAAGAAAAGAGAAAGGGATTTATTTCACTGTTATTTCATTTGCAAAAGGAATTACTTAGACTCATTTTCCTTGACTATTGTGGGCAGAGTAGTTGATAGTTGTTTTTATGTTCAGTCTACTAAGGTTCAGTAAGGATGAAATTCCTAAAAAGTAGAATTATCAAAAAATGAAATAGGCTGCCTTAGTTAGTAGTGAGTTTCCTATAATTAGAGGTGATCAAATCCAGTAATTTATACAATTGAAAGGTATGGATTTACAGACACTGACCACAGATAGGAGTCAGATTTTCTTATTCCTTTAAGTTAATTTGATAACTCCAAAAAATATGCTAACTCATTGATTGGTCACATCCATACACAAGTCCATGATAACTTTTTTAGAAGCCTGGATTTCTTTTTTTCTCTTTCTTTCCTTCTTTCTTTCTTTTTCTTTCTTTCTTTCTTTCTTTCTTCTTTCTTTCTTTCTTTCTTTTTCTTTCTTTCTCTTCTCTCTCTCTCTCTCTCTCTCTCTCTCTCTCTCTCTCTTTCTTTCTCTTCAACTCTGATGGGTATAGAACTTAGGGAGTGTGGCAATATTTTTGCCATTTGTGGAATAGTGATAAGATTTAAACAAATTTCTAGGGCTTAAGAAATTTATTGCTTTTATTTGCAGCTTTCTGGTAGATTTCCTTTCATGTACTTATCTCTCTTTATTTTCCCTGGTTGTCCTGCTTAGACAGTAGATAACCAGGTACACAAGTACATTAGGTTCAAGTTTTCCTCCTTAGCAGACTTCTGTACTGTAGCTGCATTCAGTAACTTCCCAGTTGGTATTGAAGTCAGTGTTCTAGTAAAGGTGAGTCTGGGAAGATAAGACTATTCATGTAGTCTAGGTTATATTTCTGTTCCATCTTCTCCCCTTCCCCCCACTCTTCCATCACATCTGCAAAGCTATGTGCTTGAGATCCCTCAAAGTAAAATAAGGCCTGAATTATCCCTTACTTCTTTTAACTTGATTTTGATGTAATGATATGATGTCTTTGACTAAATATGATTTATTCACTAATAAATCAGCTGAAGATCTACATACTATGAGACTTGCTAACACCCCACTTCGTGTAGGTATCACTCTTGCACTCATCTCCTAGAACTGAGTATATGTATCAGTCTCTGGTCAAGGTGCTGTTTGTGAATGTATCAGCTGGAACTTGACATTATTAGCTGTTAATGGAGGTGGTATCACAGTGGAGAAAGAAGAATGAAGGGATATGTGTCAGAAAAAAATCATGTTGAAATTCCCTTCCTTAAGAATTAGCAAAATAGGGCAAGGATGCTGGAGTGGGATGGGGAAACAGTTGTCTCCAAATGCCTTTGAGAATAACTTCTGTAAAGCAGTTATGTTTTACTGTTTTACATTTTATTTCAAGTCCTACTTGGTCATTGTTTGGTCCCTGGCTCAGAATTAATGTAAATAGCATTTGTTTATGTTTTGGCCAGAAACCCTGAGTGTCTTTCCCTCCCAGATTGATTTTTTTTTGAGGGGGGGAAAGGTACAGAGGCCATTCTCTGCCTCAGGTTTTATTAATCCTTAATCACTGAATGGGCTTTGCCTCAATCAAACTGAGACCTGTTGAAGACCTTAGCTTGAAAAGGCCAAGGTCTCCCAATGGATCCTGGGCCATCTCCAGTCATCCTGATCTATATCTGGCCACAGGACCCAGATAGCTACAAAGGAGAAAGTGAAGCTGATGCCTTCCCTCACTTAAATTCAATTCACTTGCATGTCCTGGCATCACCTCCCTGATATCATTTTTTTTTTTAAGAACAAAGAACAGCAGCAACACTATGAAATGAAGCAAGACTGTATGTCAGAGTGGATAGAGAGCTAATCTCAGAGTTAGGAAAACCTAGGTTTAGTTCTGCTGCCTACCTATATTGGCTGTGTGATTTGGGAGAAATCATTTAACCATTCTCAGGGTTCTTGACTATAAATTAAAGATCAGGTATAGTTATTTATTTGTAGAGGAGATTTCTTTAGAAGATAAGATTGAATTAGCTGAGAGTTTGCTATAACAGTGGTCACTGGGGCCCCTGGTCACCTGTGAGGGAAGGAGTCATGACATAATATCAGGTGACCCTTGAAGTGTGTGATCAGTCAATCAAAAGATGAAAAGATCAGTCACATCCCACCCTCTCCATGATAGCCAATTATGGTGCTTATCTCCAACTCACTTATATGCAACTATCCCTCAAAACTCACCCAATTCCTCCTCTGGCTCTGCTTTGGAAGCTCCCTACTTCTGAGCTTACAGTCCTTTCAAGACAGTTGTAGCTAACCTTTACTGGACAATCACAATTACACAGATTGCACTAATACTATTAGAAAAATTACCTCATCCCTCTTCTCCATCAGCATACTCATCCCCAGCTCTCCAGATGACCTCATGGTTTTGGTAGGTAACCATTAGAGAAAGATCTTTGCATTCTGGGAATGGATGAATTGAGATTTGCTTAGCAGACCTCTTTATTTAATCCTACCTCCTCCACATAAACTCCAATACACTCCTCTTCACAAATCCTTTACTAAGGAAATGCCCTGTTAATAGCACCACCAGCCTTCTAACCACAGTTCTAAAATCTCCTATTATCTTTGATTCTTCCCTTTCATTCATTCCACATATCTAATTTTCAAATCTTTGTATTTCTCTCTGTATCTCTCTCATGTCTTCTTTCTATTCATATAGTAACAAACTAAGTTGAGGCCCTCACCACCTCTTGCTTGGTCTACTGCAATGGTCCCCTCATTTGTCTCCCTTTTTCCAGTTTCTCCTCTCTAACCTATCCTCCAAATAGATGTCAAAATGACTGCTCTAAAGTGTAGATATAATAGTGTCACTCGCCAGTTGGATCCAGAATAAATTATCCTTTCATCTTTATCTCATCCTTTAAAAAAAAAAGTTCTACTTTTTTGTAAGTTTTAAACGTTCATAGAGTGCATGTATATAAATTACAGACGAGTAAATATATATATTTTGGAGATGCATTTAAAGGTTTTTAACTAATAACTTATGGGAAGGGTGTAATAAAAAAATTTCTTTGGAGAACACTGGGCCATACTATTGCAATCACAGGAGGAAGGAAGGAGGAAGGAAAGAAGGAAGGAAGGAAGGAAGGAAGGAAGGAAGGAAGGAAGGAAGGAAGGAACGAAAGGGAATGTAAGGAAAGAAAGGGAGTGGAAAGAAAGATAAGGAAAGAAAAAGAAACATATAAAGAAAGAAATCTAAGCTTCCAAAAAGGCTGTAATGGACTTATGCCAATCACTTGTCACATTTCTTAGAGTTATTAAATTAACTCAGAAGAATAGAAAGGTCTGATGCTTACCTGGTTCTATTAATCAACATCTATCATTTGCATAAATTACTAGATTCAAGAGGTTGTAGGACTATAGAGACTAGAGGGATATAAGATTTATAAGGAATGAAGTCAAATTCACTAATTTACCATTTTCAGGGGAACTTTATGACTTCAACTTTATCTAATTCTGAATATCCAAATATATTGAATTAAATTCTAGGGAATGAAAGCTAGTAATCTATGTTTCAGTATCCCTCTTTATAGAATCCTGAGGGACATACCTACTGGGCTGTAATTATCTCTTACAGTTGGAAATTTTTCATAGAGTGCCTAAAATGAGAAGAGTTGTGAGAGAAAGAGCAATCAATTTTTTTAAAAGGAAAAGGATGGAAGCTGTGACATTTGATTTATGATTATTGTGAATTATGAAAGATTATTTTATGATAATGGATCCCCCTACCCTGTATGAAGAAATAAATTGACCAGAAGTTAGTCCCCAAAGTAATTGGGAGATTAAATTTTATTGACACTTCAGGGGAGACATTTATGGGAATTCAGACGCTATAATTGTCAGTTCACAGTAGTTTATATCAACATTGTTAATGATGTTTGTAGAGAAAGATAACATGAAATAAACAACACATACCCCAACCACTTTTATTCCTGTGTTCCAGTTTTCTTAAATTTCAAAGTGACTACCTATGTTTGCAAGTTTGTGATCTTAATAACAATAGTTCCCTTTTTATTGTACTTTAAGGATCAAGAATATTTGCCTTTCAACAACCTCTGAAGCAGGCAGCAAAAAGCTTGTTTCCCTCACATGATCAGTAAAAAAATTGAAACTCAGAGAGTTTATGACCTGTCCCCAGTCACACAGCTAAGAAACACATGAATAGAAACTTAAACAAGCCTTTTGTCTTCAAGTTCTGTGGTTTTGCACATTATGACCAAGAATAGTAGATGTGGAAAATTACCCTAAATCCACTGCCAGTTAGACAGTGAACCAAGAAAATAGTCTCTAGGTAGAAAAGACATGTGACTTAGTCACTTTTGCTTTTTTTTTTTAAAAAGGTCCTAGGGGGCAGATAAGGGGCAGATAGATGGCAGTGGGTAGAGCACCAGCCCTGGAGTCAGGAAAACCTTAGTTCAAATTAGGCCTCCCACACATAACACTTACTAGCTTACTATCTGTGTGACCCTGGGTAAGTCATTTAACCCCATTGCCTAAAAACAAACAAACAAACAAACAAACAAAAAAGTCCTATACATACTGATAATTAGCTTTTAATAACCTGTATAGAATTTTGCCTTTCCTCTTCAATATCAATTATTCCTTCCCTGAGTATTCACTTTAATTTAAAAAAAAAAATTAATGCTCAGCATATTGTTCATTTCAATCCCATTTATGCCTTATAAAACATTAGGAGTTGAGGTAGCTTCTCTGGGTGATTTATCCCCCTCAGCCTAGGATTGTTCTGGATCCTACACCCTCCAAAAAGAACCTTGGGAAAGCAAAAGCAAAAAAACAAACAAGTAAAAGAAAACAAAACTTCTCCACTCTTCTTAATGAAAATCATCCCAACACAGAAAGAGGCTAAAAAATACCTCATGATTCATGAAATTTAAGGATAGGTCTGCACATCTGATTAATCAGTAAGGGGTGAGTAATTAAAATGAGATGGTAGAAGGAAAAGAGCAGGGGAAACAGAATCAATCACTCATTACTGAAGCATAGTGGTATTTATAAAATAAAACTGTACTTTTACATGATAAAAATGAGACTCATTGCTCTTTTCATCCATTACTTGTGACACCTGACACACCTTATGCTGAGGCTGTGTTTGTACAATTCAAGATCAGGCACAATTTACTTATTTGTATTAACTTTGAATCAGCCTTGGGGATTAGTATGAGTTCTGGTAGCACAGCTTGTTATTCTGGGCAAATTGAGTTAGCTACATGTTAGGGTCCAATTCAATACTCACCCACTCACAGGCATGGCTTAAATCCCCACTGCATCAAACACTACATATATCTGTACACTGTAATGCCTTAGGAGTGCTGAAAGTACAAAAGCCATTTCCACAGGTGTCTGGTCTACTCTGAGAACTGGAGCTGAGGCATAGGCATTATCTGGATAAATGTGTTGTGTTGTTTTTCCTGTTGTTGAACCTTTCGTTGTGAAAATAAAGTTCAATTTCCCTAATAAGTACATATTCAATTATTAAGATCATTAAAAAGAAAATTGAGCAGCTTGACATCCTCAGAAGTAATTTGCATCACACAAGGCAGCCATGTAATGCCTCAAAACAAGACATTAAGAATGGCTAATAGCTGTTTATAAGACTTTGAGCCCAGAATAGATTAGGGATATAGGTCTTGCCTGTGACAGATAAATAATAATAAAATATCAAGATGTGAATGGGGTTATTTATCCAATGACATTTCAACCTTTTCTCCAATCATCCTGTAGAAAACTAGTTATTGGTGAGTATTAACGATGCCTCATAAAGAAGATACACCAGGAGACATGTAAAGGTAAGGGGTCTTTGTAGAACAAGTTTACTTAGTTTTCTTTTCTCAGCTGACGTTTACCATTCCCTCCCCATCCATCTTCTTCTATGATTCTAAAGAGAATAATAAAATGCAGCCATCTAATTAGGGAAGATTTTTAAAATTTGTTTTGAGAAAGGTGAACTGCTGACATTTCCAGGTCGGTTTTAAAAGTCAACTCCAGCAATTACTATGTCCTTTGAGTAAACGATCACTGTTGAATAAACACATCAGAACAAAGCTCTGAAAGATTTTAAAAAGCTTAGCCAAGATTTCTGTGCTATAATGTATTCATGAATTTTCACTTTATTCAAAACATTATCTTCAAGTAAGTGGGTATTTGTATTAATAGATTATCAATTGGGGAGTAAGGATCAATTTTTGTTCCTCTTTCTATTTTAAAAGGGTTGAACAAAAAAAGGCCACACTCCATTTTACTATTGCTGCCAAAATTGTGAATAGTTTCTTTTGTTGTCAGGAAATTCTTTTGATTTGCAACATTTCAAGAGAGAGTAAAAGGCCTCATGAAAGGGCTAAGAGGAAGTTGGTTATGTGAATCTGATCTAAAAGTTTATCAGAGAAAAAGGATTAACTTTACAGAAAAAAAAATACCTTGGATATTGTCTTCAGTTTGATAGCTTAAACAGCACTTTAAATCGATAACAGCAATAATAGCAACAATGAAAAATGGCTTATATTTATATAGTACTTTAAGGTTTGCAAAGTGTTTTTACAAATCAGATTTTGATCCTAAAACTACCTTTTATTTATTCTGTATGTATCTTATGTTTACCTATTTATGTACATGCTGTTTTCCACATTAAAATGCGAGCTTCTTGAGGGCAGGGAAAGTCTTTTTTTTTGTATCTACAGTTTTAAGTATAGTGTCTGAAAAACAATAAGGGATTAATAAATACTTTTTAGTTTTTTCATTGATTGAAAGAACTATCTACCTGATATAAAATTTAACCCTTCCTTTCAGAGGCTCTTTTAATATATTTTGGTAAATATATTTTGATAAAATTGGTCTCCTCTATAAATCTATACATTTTGTTTTATGAATGAAAAAAACAACAAAGACATTATATTGGAAAATGGTCTATACATTTCACCAAACTGCCAAAGGGGTCCATGACGAAGAAGGTTAAGAACTTTAGCAGTCTAACGTATTTTTCTGTTAATGGAACCACAGTTGTTCCAGTTCAACCAGTGTTGTAAAGTTAGAGGCACCATGACATTTCCCTTCATTCATCACATACAATATAATTCATTGACAAGGTTTGCAGGTTCTATTGGTCCCAGACAATACCTTCTGGAGTGCTCTTTTGGGGTCTGGAATATTATAAAGGAAAACCTGATTTATCTAAGTTCTTTAATATATTCACATAGCTGGCTAAAACCCTTAAGGATGAGTTTGTTGTATAGACATGACTTGACTTTCTCTATCCTTCTTTATAAAGGACCTTATATTCAGTAGGCTAAGCTCATTTTCTTCCTATCCCCATGGCACTTACATGCATCACTCCTTTGGCAGCTTATAATAAAATACTTTTAAACTAAACCAAAGCCCTGTCCACTTTTTCCCATTTTCTATAGAGGCAACTGGTGGTGTAGTGGATAGAGTGCTGGGGCCTGGAGACAGGAAGACCTGAGTTCAGACAAGTGCTTAGAGGCTTACTAGCTGTGTGATCCTAGGCAAGTCATATTAAGTCTGCCTCAGTTTCCTCAACTATAAAATGAGGATAATAATAGCATCGAAATTATAGGGTTAATGTGAGGATCAGAAGCAATAATATTTGCAAAAAGTATGCAAGTCCAATCATGTCTGCCTGTAATGCTTCCCCTGCCCTCACTCAGTAAACTCTGGTGGCTTCCTATTGCCTCCAGGAGAAATACAAAATGCTTGGTTTGGCATTCAAAGCCCTTTTTAACCCAACCCCTCCTACCTTTCTAGTGTTCTTATATCTTACTCCCTAACATGTACTCTTCCATCCAGTGACATTAGCCTCCTGGCTGTTCCATGAACAATCCACCCTATCTCTGGGCTCAGGGCATTTTTTCCATCTGTCCCCAGTGCCTGGGAGGCTCTTCCTCCTTTGTTCTAAACAATAGCCTCCCTAACTTCCTCTATATCCCAATTAGCATCCCATCTTCTACAGAAGTCTCCTTTCCTAACCTTTCTTAATTTCAATGTCTTAATTTCAATGTTTTCTTTAATTATTTTCTATTTATCCTGTACATAGGTTTTTTATATGTATTTGCTTGCATGTTACCTCCCATATTTGATTATGAGCTCCTTGAAAGCAGGGGATATCTTATGCTCTTTTTGTATCCCCATTGCTTAGCACGATGACTGGCATGTAGTGGATGCTCAATAAATTCTTATTGATTAATTGATTGATTACTGCATCAAACATAGTAGACACTATATAAATGCTTATCCTTTTCCCTTCCCCTGCTGACTCCAGCCTCTAGCTAGTTTAGAGTTTTGTTTACTCTAACAAATCCTACTTCTGTGTGTAATATCCTCATCCATCTCTTCATTTCAATTCCTGTGGCCTTCACCCTTGCTCAGCTCCTAATCTATTTTCTTGCTTAAAATATTGTACAATCTCCTAACAGTTATTACCATCTTCAGTCTATCCTTTTCCAAATTTAGTCTACAAAATAGCCCATGAGCAATTATCCTAACAGACTGCATTGATCATGCCTCTCTTCTCAAAACTTGCAGTTGTTTAACATTACCTGCAGAATAAAATATAAACTACCAAAAATGTCATTCTAGATCAGGGTCATGACCCCACAGTTTATCTAGATCCTGAACAATGTTTTCAGTCTCATATGACTCCTCTTGGCTTACACTATACCCTAAACTTGAAAGAAACAAGACTCATCCTTCCCTACCACCTGCCCTCTACACACCTCTTGCCTAGTGGACATTGGGTAAAACCTTTCCCTTCCTTGGAGTCCAACTCAGGTGCCTATCTTTTAGCAAGATGGCCCTACCTATCAGCATTCCCCTAGGCTCAGGTGAAAGTATTTTCCTCATTACATTTTCTGATTGCATTTTGCTTGGACCTTTCCTTTGTATTTAGTTCATTCTCACTGATTTAAATTTCATCTCTTTCCCCTTCTTATACTTCGATATCAGTGTTAAAATGCTGTGGAAATGATCCAAATTTACTGTCTAAGAATAAAAAAAGGAGAAAGAAGAGCCTAGATAAACTGCAAACTAGATAATCAACCTGGTGAGTAAATTGGTTGAATATAACTACGAAATGCTCCTTTTCCTCCCCAGAGCCTCATTCTTTCTATAAATTTTTCTAACATAACTGTGTTAGCTTGTAGCTTAATTGAGGTAGAAGTATGAAATTGGTTTTCCAAATTGAGAGATTGACTTTCTTCATATCTAGGATAGTCACAGCTATTGTAGCATTGTACCTTTAGCCGATATGGCAAAGCAGCCCATCTGTTATGAGAAAAGGCCATTTCTGCTTCATGCTTCAGAGGACAGGAGATGTTAAGGCAAGAGTGTAAATGGAATATAGGAAATGCAACACTTAAAAAAATAACTTCTAGGAATCAGAATTCATGCTGTTCGAATTAGAGTTTCCTTTTTGCTGAAGTAAGCAAAGAGGAAATATGAAACCCTTACCCTAGTAAAGACTAAATGCCAAAGTTAAGGAGAAGTAAACCAAAGAAACACACATGCAGCTAACCTGCCTCAACCCTCAAGGCAGGCTTCTGAAACTCAATTTTGGTGAAACCTAGTGTTCCATATGATATAAAGAGGAATCCACGAGAGAATTGTTCTACTGATCGCATTTCCCCTCTTGGAATACTATTTATTAAATCATATGTGTTTCAAAAATACTTTTTATGTTCAGTAACTTGGAAGTATGAAAAGTTTTTTTTTGTCTTTGTTGCTTTTATATCTCTCAATCCTTTTTTCAATCTCATGAGGATTCCCTACCCCTAATCTCTTAGAGCAGAATTTATGTGTTTTGTCAATAGATTTCAAGCTCAAATGTATTCTATTCCCAAATTAGCTCAGTTAATGTTTGTGTAAGGCATTGACAGAAAAGTTGTTTTGAGGAAAGTATTTTGTAAAGTATAAAGTGCTATATCAATGCGAATTTTTATTAGCTGTATTAAAATATATTATGCTGGAGATTTTCTCCAGGGCCTACCTCTTTGTCTTAAAAAAATGGCATCAAGAACTAACACAATAGTAATAATTTATGAACTCCTTATATTAGCACTTTTCATAGGTTGTTAAAATTTGTTTCCTACATATATGACTTATTAATTTAAAAAGTGTTATTTATAATTTTTAATTCCCTAATAAAACTTTGCTATGGTCATTCAGTAGCCACCCCCCCCCCCAAATATACTAAATCTTAAATTCTACCAAAAGTCCAGCTACTTTTAAAGTATATAGCATAAAGCTAAAGTTGGAATCACAGGATCTGGGGTACAATCTTGTCTCAATAACTTACTATATGTGTGATCTTAGTTAAGTCACTTTGCCTTTGTAGGCCTCAGTTTTTTCTTATGTCAAAATTACATTGTTTGACTAGATATCTTACACTATTCCTGTTATTTCTAAATGTTTGATTTTTGGGATTACAAAAGTAATAGCACCTCAGAGTTAAAAGGAAGACCAGAGTCTATTCACTTCAATTCATAACTGACCCATACTGCTATACAATATTGGCAGTAAACAGTAGTCATTAAAGACCCTGCTTGAAAATGTCCAGTGTGAGAGTGTAAAGAAACTAATTACCTCCTGAAACAATCTATTACACTTAGGAACAACACTAAGTGGAGAGAACTTTCCTCTTATATTAAGATGAAATGTTTTAAGGAAGATAAATTAATCATTTTTATCCATCATCATTTTACTGCTTTAAGTTGAAAGTTATTATTTTTAAAATATTTTTGGCCGTATGTTCCCATTAATTGTGCACTATTGCAGATTGATACAGAAAAGTAGACAAAAATGTAGCCAAATATAGCTTGAGTCTGAGTTAATTCATACTTTCATTTAACATTTAATTATGTTTAATCTTGTATTTCTTCACTGGGAATGATTAGAAGCCCTCTATGTCATTACAACCTCATTTTCCCCCTTGTAGCATTAACCTCAGTTTTATTGTAAGTTACTCTTGGCTGTTAGCCCATATATATACCTTGCATTCTGGAGTATTTTATTTTAACTTATCTGATCCTTTATAATGGTAGCAGCTAAATTATGTGTGATTCTGATGATAGCTCCTCAGGATTTGAATTCTTTCTTTTTGGCTGCTTACAAAATTTTTCTTCCACCTGGGAATACTAAAATTTGGCTATAATGTTCTTGGGAGTTTTATTTTGGGGGTTCTTTAGGAGCTGAGCTGCAGATTCTTTCTATTTCCATTTTCACCTTTGGTTCTAAGGTATCTGTCTATTTTTCTTATAACATTTCCTGGGTAGTATATATTTTTTTGTTTGTGGAATTTTGATAGGCAAATGATTCTTAATTTTTCTTCCTTCTCTGTTTTCCAGGTCAGTTTTTTTTAAATGAAATACCTTAGATTTAGTTTTATTTTTTTTTCAGTCTTTTGACTTTGTTTTAACATTTTCCCCACTATGTAGTCATTGGTTTCAATTTAACCCATTCTGATTTTCAAGGGGTTTGTTGCTTGGGCAATGTTTTCTACCTCTCATACCAAGCTCAATTCCCTTTCAAATTCTTTCTTCTACAACTCTTGTTTCATTTCTGATTTTTTCCTTAAGTGTTTTAATTTCATTTATTTAAAAAAAGTCTTAATTTTTCTCCTACATTTTTTCCAAGATTTCTCCTGTTTGTGTCCAAGCTGTGTTTTCCTCTGAAGCTTTGCTGTTTCATCTTCTGGGTTCGTGTGTTGAGTTTTCCTGCTACCATAATAACACTACCTTGGTAGAATTCTTCTACTCTTATTTTGTTTGCTCATTTTTCCAGATTACTTCCTGATTTCAGACTTATTGTGTGGGGTGGGTGTTTAGCACTTCTGGAGAGAAGGTTCAAATCCTCCTGTTTCTGGATTCTTGTGGTATTGAGTGCTGTGTCATTCTAGTATCTAAGGGATATCCTGGGGATTTGTAAGCTTTGAGTGCTCTCAGAATCATCTGATCCAAGGCGAAGTCTGATTGCTGCCCTCTCTTGTCTGAGCTCTGCAAGTTACTGACCTGAGTTTCATTCTGAATAGAGTAGATTGCTGCTGGATTTACCCTATCAGTTGAAAAGCTTTGTTACTTTGGAGTGATAGAATTGTAAGTTCCATGTGGTCTGGGAATTTTGCCCTGGCTACTGCTCTGCAGAATGGGCTAGATGTTGAAAATAAGACCCTGCTCTGCACCTTAGGTATCCCTGAAGTCCGAGCCATGTTACTGTTGCTGCCGACTTCTGAACTTTTTTCCTTTCTTAGTACATATCCCAGGGATAACTTCAGTTGTTTTTTTTCAGTCATGTCCAGCTCGTAGTGACAACATTTGGAGTTGTCTTGGCAAAGATACTGGAGTGGTGGGGGCAGAGACAAGATGGCAGAGTGAAAGCAGTGACTTGCTTGAGCTCTCCTCCAAACCCCTCCAAATACCTGTAAAAAATGGCTCTAAACAAATTAGGAAGCAGCAGAACCCACAAAAAGACAGAGTGAAACAAATTTCCAGCCCAAGACAACCTGGATGGTTGATCAGAAAGGTATAACATGCCGGGCAGGAAGAGTAGCACAGTTTGATGTGGGCATGCAGACCGCAGTGAACCTGGAGCAGGCCTCAGAGGATTGAATCACAGGCAGCTGTGGAGGTTTCCAGACTTCTCAACCCACAAACGCCAAAGACAACTTAGAAGGTCTGTGGGAAAAGTCTGTTTGTGCAGTGAGAGAGAAACTAGTCTCAGCCCCAGTTCCCAAGCACGGCCCCAGGGTGGCAGCTGCCTCCTGAGCTTCCAGCCTACAGACTGAGGGGGAATTGAGTGGCTGATCAGAGGGGGATCTCTTTGCTGAGGCAGGATTCTCTTGCTTTGTCCATGCTTTATCTGGGTCACAGTTCTGGGTAGCGGTCCTGGGGTTGAGGAGGAGCACTGGCATGGTGGAGCTTTTAGTGGTGGTGAAGAGGACAGAAAAGAGTGCTTGTGGTCACTCATAGACCAGAGCACAGTCGAGAAAAGGAGTAAACACCTTGCCCCTTGTCATACCATCTTGGAAGAACTGAAAATTTACAGGTCCCTAGAAGTATCTCTGAAAACAGCTGCCCAAAACCCCTGAAGCTTGGGACAGTACATTCTCCACACTGGAAACAGACCTCTACCTTAATAAAGAGTTTATAACTGAAGTAATTGACTGGGATCATGAGCAAACCTCGCAAGAAGTGTCAGAACATAGAATCTTTTTTTGGTAACAAAAAAGATCAAAACATACAACCAGAAGACAAGAAAGTCAAAGCTCCTGTATCCAAAGCCTCCAAGAAAAATATGTGATAACATCTAGCTCCCTTGGTTGTTTTGAAGATCAAATCATAAAATATTTGTTAAGTACTTTGCACAGTTGCTATTGAATTTGTACTGAGATACCCTCAGTGGGTCTACAAAGATTGTACTCATGTCCCAACACCAATGCTTTTTTTATTTTACTTTGTCTTAACTCTTTTACCCAGTAAAGCGGCCATTCACAACCTGATCTCAATACTGATTTACACAGACTCACTAATGTATCTAATCTGGGTTAGCTTCTCTTCCTAGACAGTTTGGTGGCCCCAAGCAGTTCACCATAATAGTGGCAAGGCACATACTATATTATCTAGGTAGCAAAGTAGAGTATTTTAACTTCAGTCAGAAAGTTCAGAGTTGAAATCCACCCTTAGATAGCTGTGTGACCCTGGGCAAATCACTTAATCTATATCTAAGTTTTCTCCTCTGTAAAATGGGGATAATAATAGCACCTACTTTTCAGAATTTTGAGAATAAGATGAAATTATATTTATAAAGTTATTTATGAACCTTAGAATGCTATATAAATAATATTTACTCCTTGTCCTCCTCCTCCTAGTACTGTTACTGTTATCACCACTGCTGTCACCACCACCTCCACCACCATCACCACCATGTATGAAAACCTGATTGTCTTTAATTCTACTGAAGTTTGGAACTCCCAAACTCAAGCTATTCACCAACCTCATCCTCCTCAATTATATGGCTTACAGGCAAGAACCATTCCTTAAACCTCCATATTTGTATTCTGCTGCAAAAAGCAGCTACCATGCACCTGGGTAATAATCTATAAAACATTAAATATAAAAGAAAAAATTCAGAATGTCCCAGGAACTCTTCTTTTTGACATTCCTAAATGGATGAAAATAAAGACAATTGTAATAATGGAAGACTGAAAATATCTAGTGCCTACTGAATACCTGTTAAGACATGGCCTAATGGCTAGAATCATAAATCAGAAACTCTTTCTCTTGCATGTACATATAGACAATATGTGTACCCAAATTACAAATAGAGATCTCAACACATCCTGGAGAATTCATCCAAAAATCTGTACTGGAATGGAATAATTATCAGAGACCAAACTATTCCCTAATTGCCCAGATATAATATTGATCCATGAGAATTTAAGAATAATTACTCTAATGTGTGTCACTGTTATGAATAATCACAAAAAATGCATGGATCAAATTTAAATTTGATTTAAAATATAAAAAGCTGGCAGCAAAGATCAAAATCTTGTTATACTACACATCTTCCTTGCTGTCCTGTTTTGTACTAGAAAGTATTATTTCAGTGAGGCTTCACAGGGTAAGCTTATGCACTAACACTTGTCAATTACAAAAAAGCAGTCATTTTATTCACTCATGTAATAGTTCATAGAAAATAGAACATAAAAAAGATCATGGCAGAATAATAACTTTGTTTTGTGTTTTTTTTTTCTATCTGAACCACACATGCAATGTACAATATAAAACTGGAAGAGGGAGGATATGATTACTGAAATTTTGAGGGATAGGCCTATTTGAATTCAGAAGAAAAAATCCTTTGGCCATGGTAGCTTAGTATTTCCTAAATTTATGTTTATTGCTATTTTATTCCACTCTCATTCAATTTTTTTCTTAATAAACATTGTAAAAAGTAAAATTAAGTAGAAAAAGATTTTATATAGGACATATTATGGTAGGCAGCATAGCGGACAGAGATAAGGAAAGAAGTCTGGAAGACCTGAGTTCAAATATGGCCTCAGACACTAGCTATGTGATTCTTGGCAAGTCACTTAACTCTGTTTTTATTTCCTTATATGCAAAATAGGGATAACAATGGCACCTCTATCTCAGGAACAAATGAGATAATTATAAAGTGCTTGGTATAGTGCCTGGCACTATATAAATAATAATAACTATAATAATTATTATTTATCTATGTGGCATGACAGTGATTGGGTTAAAATTAAGATGTACAGTAAGTAATTATACAAGAGATTTTCAGTTGTAAAGTAAAATAAAATTTATTGACCTCACTTTTAAGAATAGGTATCCACCAGCATACCATTAGCTCTTTATATGCTTCATTTCCCAAGCAATGCACTAGCAGGCCAAATGAGAGCTGAGTGCCTTAAGCGCTGCCCCACCCCCAGGACTTTCATACATTTTGTTCATTTATTCTTTTTTTTTTTTCTTCACTGAGTTCCTGTTTCCATAGGTGAGAATACAGTGGATTCTATGAGCAACGTAATGGGACTTTATGAATATTTCAGGATGACATACTTTCTGCTGGTATTGCAAAGACAGCAATTGAAAAGAAATTAGAAGCTGAGGGTAAATGGGATCTACTTTCCCTCTTTCTGGAGGAAAAGCAGATACTAAGAAATATTAATTATAGTGAAACCAAAATATAAAACAAACAAAACACCACAAAAGTTTAAATCATTGCCCTTCTGTTTACCATTTGCTTTGAATTTGGGCAGGATACAACATTTGCACACCTCAGTTTCCCCATGTGTTAAATAAGGGACTAAATGTTCTCTGAAGTTGCTTTCTACGAAATCTTTGTCTTTGTGTGAACTTTACATTTTATTTCACTTTTGGTAGCCAGTTACCCACACAAAAAATATTGTAATACTTCCTTTCTGTGATCTTGTTTAAATATGTGATAGCTCTTTTAATTTGAACTACTTTTTGAGAGTTTTTAAAGAATTTTTAAAAGCAAATTCAAAGTCTAGAAAGGAAAGGTTAAATGATTTTAATGCTATTTAAAATATTATCAGTCTCATGAACTTAACATTAGGAGAGCAGAAGAGAAATACATAGTCTTGCAACATTTATAAAAAAAAGAATGTTAATTGTACTGATCAGTTTTGAAATGTAGGTTTGGCAAATATAGAAACTTAAATATTAGAACAATATTAGCAAAGAATGAATAAATTAACTAAACAAAACAACATTCATATTAAAAAACAAACAAACAATAAGAACCATATTGGATTTGTTTCCCAAGTTCTTTTCATATTTGCATCCGATTAACAAAAGGAACAGTAAGTTATAATCAACTACCCACATATTTGACAGTCAGCAATAAGCACTTATTAAATGCTTACTGTGTGCCAATTACTGAGCTAAAAGTCAGGGATATGAAGAATGGCAAAAGATATATTTCTGATGTTATATCTATCCATCCATCCGTCTATCTATCTATCTATATGTATGTATGTATGTATACACACATGCAACATGCACACACACGTATATCAGAAAACAATGATAATAGTTTCAGTCTTGCCCATATGCAAAGGAAATAGTAAACAGGAGAGTAATACACTAATACACTTTAATACAATAGTATTACAGGTTAGATTTAAATTTAGAGGGAGCCCGGGTGATTGAGATGGGAGTGAGAAGGGAGAACATTCCAGGCACAGGGGACAGCCAATGAAAAACATGGAGATGGGAGATGTAGTGTTTTGTGAGAGGAAAAGCAAGAGTCTAACATCACTGTATTGTATACTGGATGGAGGGGAATAAAGCACAAGAAAACTAGAAAGTTAAGAAGGTGCCACGTTGTGAAGGGCTTTGAAAGCAAAACAGAGTATTTCATATTTGATCTCAGAGGTATAAAGGAACCACTAGAGTTTGTTGAATAAAGAGATAATATGATCAGACATGTTCTTTAGGAAGAATCACTTTGATAGCTGGGGAGAAGATAGAGTAGAATAGAGAGATAATTGAGCCAAAGAAAACAAACAGAAAGCTTTTGAATAGTCTAGGAGTGAAGTGATATGGGCATGCATCAGGTTTCTGGCATTATCAGAGGAGAGAAAAGGGAATATGCCTTAAATATTTTGCAGGTAGGATGAATAAGACTTGAAAATCTATTGGATAAGATTATTGGGTGCAAGCAAGGAGTCAAGGATAGTTTTTAATACAAATTATTGGAAGGATGTTGTTCTTCAGTGGTTTCCGTCATATCTGATTCTTGTGACCACAATAAAGGTTTTCTTGGCAAAGATACTGGAGTGGTTTGCATTTACTTCTTCAGCTCATTTTACAGATGAGAAAACTGAAGCAAAAAGGGCTAAGTGACTTGTCCAGGGTCACATAGTAACTGTCTAAGAATAGATTTGAACTCATGAAGATGAGTCTTCCTGACTCCAGGCCTGACACTGTATCCACTGTGCCACCTAGTGGCCCCTTATTGGGAGTGTAATGGTGGCCTCAACAATAATAGGGAACATAGGAAAGGAACAGGCTTCTAGAGGAAAGAGAGAAGTATGTGTAAGATTCCTATGGGACATATGATTTGAAGTTTGAAATGCTAGGCTGGTGGTCAGGAGATTAGATCTAGATAAATAAAATCATTAAAAAGAAAAAAAAAGGCAAATATTGTGTGATTTCCTGACATTTGGTGGGAAATCTAGGGACTTAAGAGAATGTAAATACTGGAAAAAAGACTCAACCATAAAGCAGAATATGGCATTTAAATAGCAAACATATGTAGATGTGTACCATAACATAATACACACATATTCAATTTAACACTGAACTGTAAATTTAGATTTCCAAGTTTTTATTAGTGTCAGGGGATCTACATTTTATCCATCTTCCTTCACCCTCCCCAAATTCATGCCAGTCTAATTTTGTTCATTCTAATTTTCTTTTCTTCCTCAGCCTCTTCTCTTCCGTAATGAAGCTTTTAAATTAGAATTGTTACATTTTTCTCCTCCTCCTCCTTGTTCTCCATTTTAGCTGTCCCTGAAGCTATTTTTACTCAGGCTTTCTCCCTACTGTTGCTCAACCATTCTCCTTTTGAATCACTTTGCCTTCACTACTGAAGACTTTCTCTGAATGTAGATGCTGCTTCTTTTCCTTTAAAATATGCATCATAAATAATAAAAAAATAAAAATATGCATCATACTCAACAGTATGAAAACCAGATAGCCCTTTCTACCACATACTTTGTAGTTTTTTTCTTCCACCTGAATCTTCCAATCTAGAATAGGTGATTCTTCTGTCATTCTTGTTTTTCTTTTTTTTTTCCCATATGCTTCTCACCATCACCCTAACTTAATTGCTGTATATCATTCCTGTAAACCAATTTTGTTAGGTTGATTGTGAAGGCAATGATACCTTGAGTTCAAATTGAGAAATATAAGAAATGACTACACAAGAAACTCACTATTATGTAATCAAGTGAGGTTTGTTGATGTAATAAATAGGAACAGATGTTAAATAGGTAGGCCCGTCAGCAGTTTGAAGTTTCCTAAATGATCTTGAATGTAAACACCTCTATCACCAGAGATTCCAAGCTCCTGATTAATATGTACATTGTCAACACTACCGATAAAATCAGCTCGAAATATACCAGAGACAGTTGGAGTATGTATTATTTATTAAGTGTATCCAAAACCTCAGGGAACCTATTTTTATGCCTATTGGAGGGTAGGTGAAAAGTAGTAATATATTTTCCACCTATGAAGATAGTTCCCATTGTGTGGAGATATGCAGTTGAGCCTCTGACCCAAGGCTTATAGTATCATTGTTTTGAAGATGGAATTTTTACTACCTGCCTTTATAAAAACATAATTAAGAAGAAATCAGGAAATGAAGGCAAATATTGTGTTATTTCCTGACATTTGGTGGGAAACCAAGAATTTAGGAAAGTTTAAATCCTGGGAAAAAGGCTTTTAAACTGAAAGCAGAACCTGGCTTAAATTTATAATTTATGCAGCACTTTAAGGATTATTAAGTACATTGCATAAACTACCTTCTCTGTTTTCTCACAGCTCTATGCTATTATTGTTCCCATTTATAGATGAGCAAACTGAAGCAACATAGTTTTTTTGTTTCAGCTCTTTCCAATCCTTTTTTTGTTTTTGCAAAGATACTAGAGTGGTTTGCCATTTCCTTCTCTAGCTCATTTTACAAATGAGGAACTAAGGCACACAGGGTTATTTTACTTACCCAGGGTCACAATTAGTGTCTGAGACTGTATTTGAACTCAGGAAGATGGGTCTTCTTGACTAGAGTCCTGGCTCTCCATCCATTGTGCTTCTTGGCAGGCCCTGTGCCACCCAACTATCCCCAAATGGTTTATGTCTGTCCTAATTCATATAACTAGTAAATATCTGGGAACAGATTGAAGAGGTCTTCTTGCTTCCAAGTTCATTGCTCAATCCACTACACCATATTTTCTTTTTTTTTCTGCACCAAATGGTATAACATCTAAATTTTTTTATTATTTTTGTTTAGTATTTTATTTTCCCCAATTAAATGTAAAAACAATTTTTAACATTTGTTTTTAAAACTTTGAGTTCCAAATTCTCTCCTTCCCTCCCCACCCACTTCATTGAGAAGGCAAACAATTTGATATAGGTTATATATGTGTAGTCATGCAAAACATGTTTCCGTATTAGTCATCTTCTGAAAGAAAACATAGATAAAACTCAAGAAAAATAAAGTAAAAAAGGAAAGTATGCTTTAATCTATATTCAGACACCATCAGCTCAATGTCTGGAGATTGTTAGTATTTTTCATCAGAATTTTCATGGATCATTGCATTGCTGAGAATAGCTAAATTATCACAGATGATCATCTCACCATATTGCTGTTACTTTGTACACAGTACATGCCACTTTACATCAGCTTCTGTAAGTCTTTTCAGATTTTTCTGAGGACATCCTGCTTATCCTTTCTCTTTCTTTCTTTCTTTCTTTCTTTCTTTCTTTCTTTCTTTCTTTCTTTCTTCTTTCTTTCTTCTTCTTCTTCTTCTTCTTCTTCTTCTTCTTCTTCTTCTTTTTTGTGAGGCAATTGGGGTTAAGTGACTTGCCCAGGGTCACACACCAATAAGTGTCAAGTGTCTGAGATCGGATTTGAACTCAGGTCTTTCTGACTCCAAGGCCAGAGCTCTGTCCACTGCAGCACCTAGATGCCCCTCTCATCCTTTCTTGTAGCACAATAATATTCTATCACAGTCATGTACTGTAATTTTTGGGCTATTCCCCAATTGATGGACATCCCCTCAATTTTCAATTCTTTGCTACCAAAAAGGAGATGCTATAAATATTTTGATACATATAGGTCCTTTTCCTTTTTGGTTTTTCTGTCTTTTTGGATACAGACCTAATAGTGTTATTGCTAGGTCAAAGGGTATTCACAGTATTATAGCCTTTTGGGTGTAATTCCAAATTGCCCTCCAGAATGATTGAATCAGGTCACAACTCCACTAACAATGGCTCAATTTCTCATTTTGCCCACATTCCCTCCAACATTTGTCATTTTCCTTTTCTGTCCTATTAGCCAATCTAATGGGGATGAGGTATTACCTCAGAATTGTTTTAGCTTGCATTTCTCCAATCAATAGTGATTTAGAAAACTTTTTTATTTGGCTATAGATAGTTTTGATTACTTCGTCTGAAAACTGTTCATTTCCTTTGATCATTTGTCAAGTGGAAAATGACTTATTTTTATAAATTTGACTCAGTTCTCTACAGTATTGAGAAATGAGGTCTTTATCAGAGAAACATGCTTCAAAATTTTTTTCACAGTTACTATTACTGTTCCCCTCCATTCTATTTTCCCTCTGTTTATTCTTTTCTCTCTCCTTTCACCATGTCCCTCCTCAAAAATGTTTTGCTTCTGACTACCACCTCCTCTAATCTGCCCTCCCTTCTATCACTGCCCAACTTCTCTTATCCCCTTCTCCTTCTACTTTCCTGTAGGGTAAGATAGATTTCTATACCCTATTGAGTGTGTATGTTATTCTGTCTTTGAGCCAATTCCACTGATGGTAAGGTTTACTCCCTCCATCCCACCTTCCCCATCTTCCTGTCTACTGTAAAAGCCTTTACTTTTTGCTTCTTTTATGGGTGATAATTTGCTCTTTTTTATCATGGGTTTCATAAAGTGCAATAATTTTTAAATTATCTCTCCTGGATCTATTTTCTAGGTCAGTAATTTTTCCAATGAGATATTTTACATTTTCTTTTATTTTTCTCATTCTTTTAGTTTTGTTGTATTGTTTCTTGATTTCTCATAAAGTCATTAGCTTCCATTTACTCAATTCTAATTTTTAAGAAAGTATTTTCTTCAATGAGGTTTGTACTCTTTTTGTACTTGGCCTGTTCTACTTTTCAAAGAGTTTTTTCTTCAATGAATTTTTGTACCTCTTTTCCCATTTGGCCAATGCTGCTTTTCAATGCATTCTTTTCCTCATTGGCTTTTTGTGCCTCTTTTACCATTTGACTTAGTCTGTTTTTTAAGCGTTATTTTCTTCAGGGTTGTGTGTGTGTGTGTGTGTGTGTGTGTATGTGTATGTGCATTTCCTTTACCAAGCTGTTGACTTGTTTTTCATGAATTTCTTGTATCACTCTCATTTCTCTTTTCAGCTTTTCCCCTATTTCTCTTACTTAATTTTCAAAATGCTTTTTGAGCTCTTCCATGGCCTGAGACCAATTCACATTTTTCTTGGAGATTTTGGATGTTGGAGCTCTGACTCTGTTATCTTTTTTTTTTTTTTGGCTAGGCAGTGGGGTTAAGTGACTTGCCCAGGGTCACACAGCTAGTAAGCATTATGCATCTGAGGCTGGATTTGAACTCAGGTCCTCCTGAATCTAGGGCCAGTGATCTATCTACTGCACCACCTTGCTGCCCCTGTTATCTTCTTCTGAGTGTGTGTTTTGATCTTCCTTTTCACTGTAGTAACTTTGTATGGTCAGAATTTTTTTCTGTTGTTTCCTAATTTTTCCAGTCTATTTCTTGATTTTAACTTTTTGTTAAAATGGGCTCTCCTTCAAGAGAGGAGAATGCACTGTCCCAAGCTTCAGGGGTTTTGTGTAGCTCTTTTCAGAGATACTTCTAGGGACACGTAAGATTTGATTTCTTCCAGGTTGGTATGGTCTAAGGAGAGGTGTGTTTACTGTTCTCCTGGCCTGTGCTCTTGACCATTAGCACTCTTTTCTATCCTGGAACTGTGATGAGGGTCTCTGTTCTACTACAGCCACAAGCTCTGGTGTGCAAGTGCTCCTCTTTAGCCTGGAGCTGCCACCAATGCTGCAACCCAGATCTGAGTATGAGCAATGTAACAGAGTCCTGCCCCTAGTTCCAGTAAAGAGACCCTTCTAATCTCCTTCTGATCAGCTGCTCAACTCCCTTACTGTCTATGGGCTAAGAGCCCTGGAAGCAGCCACTTTCACTGAATATTCAGGGGCTCCCAAGATCAGTTCCTGGTTTGCTGAGGTCTGGTCTGTTCTGGTGCAGCAGACTGCACTGGACTGCATTCCACTCTCAGTGGTGTGACAGACCTTTCCTGCTGACCTCCTAAGTTGTTTTTGGCTGGAAAATTATTTCCACCCGTCTTATTGTGGGTTCTGCCACTCTAGGAATTGTTTTATGGCATTATTTAATGGTGTTCAGAGGGGTTCTGGGGTGAGCTCAAGTGAGTCACTGCCTTTTCTCCTCCATGCTCTATCTCTTACACTATACTTTCTAAGACAATAACATGTTGTCTTAGGAGCTAAGAATAAATTCAGTGAAGTACTTGGTCCTTTCAAGATGATTCACAGGTTAATAATATAACTGCTTTCTACCAAACATACTAAATGACCTTTCTACTTGATATATATCAAAATCTATTTTCTTCTCCCTCAAAACTAAAATAGAATCCATATTGATTTATATCTATTGTGTAAAGGTTTCCCTTCAAAAATTTTGTAGGGTACTTTGTGGAGCTATGGTATATTGTATACTGTTGAAGAGTATTGATTTCTTTTTTTTTATAACAAAGGAATGTCATAGAATCAGTTGTTTGCACTAGATTCTATGTATTTTATTGAAAAGAAAAAAGGAAAGATCTTGAGCTCTGGGTAAGGATTCAAGGGACCAAGTTTTCACCCTAAGTAGTTGGGTGACAAGTCCTCTGTGGCCTCATTTTTCTCCATTGTACAGTGAGAAAGTACTGGACCACATTAGATATCATATACTACTGAGTTTTCCTGTTCTATGACTAACTTGCAGTATTTTGTCTTGTCTACACGAATAATGTAAAACATCAGTCTCTGAAAGGAAGCTACTATTAGACCAATGAACATTGCTAAATATCAATTGTTAAAGTAAGAAAAATGAAAAGCAGGGTGAATCAAATATATTCTAAGTTTTTTTAAATGAGTTTGCTAGAAGACAATTGTTTTCTTTTCATTAAAAAAAACCACCTATGTGGTAAGTATTCAAATAGAATTTCACTGAGACTTAAGCATAGCTTTTAGAAAGTTTATTGCATATTGCCCCTGTAATATTCAGTGCCCAAGGAAATGAGTCATGTAATGAATGCCAGCTACCTTTACAGACAAGAACTAAATGAATTCATGAAACATTTGATGGGAAATGTGGCCTTTCAACAAATTCCCCACTTACTCGCATTTGGTCAAACTGTTACATTATTTCAAAGGTGAAGTGCTACCTCATGTACCCAGGAGTCTATATATCCCCATATATTATGTCATTGAATGGATATCTCAGAGCTTAAGTTCTTTTTAAAGAAAAAAAAAAGATAGTGAATATGTGCACACTTGAGACAGATTTCCTTTCAATTCTGAAAGTAACTGAATCTTGAAATAAAGTGGAAGGTTGACATAATTTTCATAAGACTGGGAAAATACTCAAAATACTTGCATCTATTTGTTTCTTTTTAACTCACAAATATTTCTTTTATTTTTTTCAACAGCAATTTTTTTAAAGTAGTAACATTTTCTCTACTAAAGTTAACACTAAAAATTGAAGATCCTAGATGTAACTTGAAGTACTTTTTCCCTTTAGTAAAGTAAGTAATGGACAGACCAAATTTCCACACAATTTACTGGAAATAGCCATGCCAATTTGGTTCTAAGAGGTATCATCTGTTAGTTTTTTTCTACGCAGTCAGGATTTGCAAATCTACTGAATGATGAACACAAATTATTGTTTTGCCCACTTAGTTATTATTATAGTGTTGGAAGGGACCTCTGAAGTCATTCATCTGAAATAGAAATCCCATTTACGTTTCCAAGTTAACCACTGAGCCTCTGCTTAAGATTTCTAATGAAAGGAACTTTCTACCTCCCAAGATATCCCATTCCACTTTTAGATGCCTCTGTTGAGAAGTTTTTCCTTACAAGGAACCAAAATTGGTCTAAATTAGTATTGCTGTTGTCTTGTGCTGAGCCGTTAGCTACTTTAGTAAAAATAATTTCTTGCTTTTAAATCTAAAGGTAAAATTATTTCCTTTTGTTAGCAGAATCCCAATTCAAGTTTCTACCAGTTGATATCTTAAAAAGATAAGGAAGCCAGGGAACATTCCATAGTACATAGACATTTATTTCTGGAATTAGAAATAGTTCGTTAAAACATGCATCTATTTGTATCAGTTCTTGGTGTGAACCAAATGAAACGCATCTTCCTTCTTGATCCCTCTGAATTGATCTTTTCTTTATTTCTGTCACCTACTGTTCCTCTTCCTCCATTTAACAGAAATGTTGGAAAGTACCTCAGTGATTGTCTAGCCTAACACAAACTTTATCAACCATACCTGCTCCAACATAATTAATACATAATTAATAGGTAATCACCAGCCTTCTTTCATGAAAGTAGGCAGTAGCACCTAATTCCTCTTCTCTCTCCTCTCCTCTCTTTCTCTTCTTTCTCTCTTTCTTCTCTGTTTCTGTCTTGTTCTGTGTCTGTGTCTCTCTTTGTCTCTCTGTCTCAGTCTCTCTCTCTGGGTTGATTAGGACACCCAATTTGCTGGTCGAGTAGGGTGAGGTCTCAGAGGCAGAGGCCACTGCTCCAACTAACAATATGAGGGGTTATCATGGTGGGTGGAATCTCATTTCTGAGCACTGTATTTCCTGAAGACCACTTCTCCACAGTGATATGTTTCTCCTTTAACAAATCAACTTCTGAACACAATTAAATCTTAATTAGAAACATTTATTAAAAGGCAAAGCAGAGTAATAACAAAACATTTCACCAATAAACTATAATTCTCAACTTCAGTCTTCCATATTCATAGGTTTCTTCTTGATACTTATAAATATGTCCAGTTCTCTCCCATCCTTAAGAAAAAAAAATCTTGACTTGACGTTTTTTTCCTCTTACTCTTTATATTTTCTCCACTTTACAAACTGTTAGAATTATTTTCATGTTCTTCATTTCCTAATCTCCAATAACTTATCAATAGCTTATAATTTGTTTTGTAACTCTGTAACTTTATTAAAACTACTTTCTTTGAGGTTGCTAATGATCTCAACTAGTAAATTAAAGTTTTTTTAGTCTACTTCGTAGATTATGACATTTTTGATCAACCTCTTTCTGCAGTGTATTTCTTCAATTAGTTTCTTCAACAATGTTCTTTCCTGTTTATTGTCCTGGACCACCATGTTAGTGAACTTATCATTCCATATATTGATTAGTGGTATTTATATCCAAGACTACACATTCAGTCTTCATCTCTTTATTTAAAATCCACTTTCATATTATCAATTACCCAATGGACATCATTACCTTTTTACTCTATTGATACCTCAAACTTGATATGTCCAGAGTGGAACTTAATACCCTATCTCTTCCCCAAACTTCCTTTTCTCTTTTTTTTTCTTTTTAAGAGCACTACTATACTTCTAATTATGCAGCTCTATAATGATAGAATCATTTCCCTTTACTCTTCCCTCTCTGACCCTGATTAGTTTCCTAACTATTTTTTGCTAACTTCTTTTGGATCTATTCTCTTGCATTCACTCAGAGGATCATAATCCTAGTTCACTATATAATCAGTCTAAATCTGGGCTCTTACAACAGCCTCCTAATTATTGTCCCTGTTTTCAATTCCTCCCATCTGCAATCTATGCTCTGTGCAGCAGTCAAGTTAACATTTTAAAAACACAGGTCTGACTATACTACTATAACAGTAAAATTTTTCCAGAGTCTGTCTGTTGCTTCTAGGATAAATTATAACCCCTGAGCTTGGCCTCTAAGGTCATTCTCAAACTGGTTCCTACCTATCCTGCCAGATTTATTTCATATTAATATCTTCTATACCTTCTAAATTCCAAACAAATGTCATTGCTTTTTCCCATTCTTAATATTTCACATGCAGACTCAATGCCTCTGGGACAGGCTATCTCCTGGTATACATAATCAACTATTAGCTAACTTCTGTAGCACAGCATCCCTAGTTTCCATCTCAGTTCATTTCAGATTTCATGTCTTCTCCAAGGCCTTTCCTATCTGTCCCCAGTTATAAGTATTCTTTCTTTCCTGATATTATTTTCAACATATACTGCATGTCTGTCCTTCGTTCTTGGGGTTCTCTCTTTCTACATCTCTAACTCTTGGTTTCCATGACTTCCTTCAAGTCCTAGCTAAAATTTTACCTATTAAAAAAGCCTTTCCCAATGCCCCTTAAAACTAATGGCTTCCTTTTGTTGATTGTCTTAAATTTATCCTGTATTTATTTTGTTTGTACATACTTGTTTTCATGTTGTTTCTGCTGTTAGAAAATGAATTCCATGAGGATAGGGTGTGTCTTTTGCTTTTCTTTACATTTTCACACTCAGCAGAGTGCCCCTCACATAGAAGAAAATTAGTGAATGATTATTGACTGACAGCATCAAAGCAGTTTGTTTATCTTTGTATTCATATGCTTAGCGCAGTGCCTTAGCATTATACTTTGTATGCCTTTAGTGAATATTAATGGAATGGGGAAAGGCAATAAATATTTATATGGCATTTTCTATATGCCAGGTACTGCTCTAAGCACTTTGAAGTTATATCATTTGATCCTCATAACAACCCTCTGAGGTAGGTATTGTTATTATCCCCTTTTTACAGTTGAAGAAACTGAGGCAAACAGAGGTTAAGTAGTTTGCTCAGAATCACACATGTAGCAAGGGTAAGAAGCTGTTTCTGAACTCCAGGTCCAGCACTGTATGTACCGATTGATTTAGCCTGCCCCATTCCCTAGCTGTGAAATTCATTATTAAAATGTTGTTCAATTAAATTGTATTTGCAGTCCACTAAATCTCTAGATATTTTTTTTCAGGCAAAGTTTTCCATATGTTTGTCCTCTGTCTCTTACTTGTGAACTTGATTTATTTTTTCAACCAAAGTGTAGGAATTTTCATTTATCCCAGTTAAATTTATTATTTGGTTCTACCAAGGTGATTTTGGGTTCTCATGCTGCCAACAACTATTACCAGTTTTGCATCATCTGTACATTGTGTCATTTTAAATTGAAAAGTATCTTAGATGTTACATAGTCCAAAATCCTTACTTTTAACTATAACCCAGAAATATTCAGGGAGCTGTCCAAGGTCACTTTACTCAAAACCTATAACAGCATCCCACTGCTTACAAAACAAACAAACAAAAAAACTTCCAAGTCTGGCAATGAAGGCCCCAAATGCAACTTGCTTTGACATACACTTGATATTCCAGTCAAATTGGTTTGCATGTTCTTTCCAGCCTCCACCTTCATTTATCTCTCTCTGTCTCTGTCTCTCTGTCTGTGTCTGTCTCTCTCTCTCCCCACTCCCTTTCTCTCCCTCAGTCTCTCTCTTTCTCTCTCTTGGTTTCTGTCTCTCTCTTCCTCTCTCTGTCTCTCTTTATCTCTCTGTCTCTTCATCTCTGTCTGTCTGTCTCTCTGTCTTTATACACACAAACCTCCTACTTATTCCCTTGACTAGGTTAGTATTCTCTTGAAGGCAAAGATCTTTTATCCTGCCCTTAACAGTACACATACCACGGAGTGAATACTTAATAAAAGTGTGTTAATTGATTGATCCTTTAATCTTCTGTTGTGTGTTGTGCAAAGTGAGTACTTAAATGTCTAAATGAATGAAATGACTAATATTTTGTTTCAAGGGGCAGGACAGCTTTCTGAGAGTGTAGAAAATATATAACATTTTGAATTTTATAGGAATGATTGTGAAATACAATAAAATTTCCTAACCTTCCATCCCCAACAGAAAAGCAGCTCACATTGTAATATCTGTATTATTTCTAAGTTATTCTACCATGGTATTTTTCTGAAGGGGCAGCGAAGTGATGTAATGGACCTGGAGTCAGAAAGACTTGAGTTCAAATTTGGTCTCAAAGGCTTACTAGCAGTGTGGTCTGTTTGCAAGTAGATCATAATGGGAGGCAAACAGAGCTATGACCTATGAATTCACTGAAAAATGTAAGCTACCTTGAATAACTGTAAACAGCAAAAGAAGCTCCAACTGTACACTGGGAAAACTTGAATGTGACCCTGGACCATTCCGGCATTATTCCTTCTTTTTTTTCTGTTTCTATATAATACCTGACCTGGCCAGAATTGGTGCAGAGATCTACTTTGTTACTTTTTCTTGCTGCCACCCAGGACAACTGGCCTCTTGTGAGTAAATTCCCTTAAACAACCCAATTAACTGTGATAAAACGTATTAATAACCAAGCTGATATCACAGTTGCTATCAGTTTTCTCTCAGCATGTCACCCTATAAATGGCATATTTAGGACGGAATAGATTTCTCGCCTTGTGTTTGGTATAGTGGGCAGGATACTTCACCCTCTTTTTTTTTGGGGGGGTGAGGCAATTGGGGTTAAGTGAGTTGCCCAGAGTCAGCTAAGTGAGGTCAAATTTGAACTCAGGTCGTCCTGATTCCAGGGCCATTTTTCTATCCACTGTGCTACCTAGCTACCCCTATATTTTGCCCTCTTTACATGACCTTGGCCAAGTCACTTAACCATATTTACCTCAGTTTCCTGATTTATAAAATGAACTGAAGAAGAAAATGGCAAACCACTCCATTTTCTTTGCCAAAACAAAATGAAACAAACAAACAAACAAAAACAAATGAGTCACAAGTCAGAAGTAACAGAAATGACTGGACAACAATAATATTTTTGGAAGACTTTGTGATTCTCAGGAGGAAGCAGTGAGCTTGCCCTCAGGCAGGAAAACATTGCTCTACCCAACTTTGAAGCTTTGCAGTTTTTCTTGTCAAAACTGCTCTTTTAAAGCCAATTCTGATTGAAAGTACCTCTATCTTCAGAGGAAAGGAAAATTAACACCTGAGAAGCAACAGAGCCATCTGGAAAGTCAGGAGGGTCAACTAACTGATGCCAGAGCTATCTTATGTGAGTAGGTTATCAGGGTCCCTGAAGCAATTAGAGATGCCCTAGGCTGGAAGAATGTCTATTTGAGAGGCAAGAAGGAAGCCTAGCAGTAAAGCAGGAAAATAAAAAGGATTGCAGATAATTAAATGATGGACCTAGGCATGTTTAAGTGTGCTGTTTCAACAAAAAACCAACTTTGTTTGCCATGAATATTAAACAAAGGCTTAAAGTACCCTTATTGGAACTCTGGTCAAGTTATTGTGTGAGGTATGAGTTTTAACTATGAGTTGGTCCTTTCCTATTTACTATAAATATTAAGGAGGTTTTACAATTGCATTAGTCAGTGATTCATAATGGGCATGTACTAGTGCATGGAGAACAATTACAAAAATGCTTAGGTAGCATTATTTGCATGTAGCCATTAACAGAGCATGCAGGGGTGGTCTTTTATTAACTAAAGAGTCATCCATCTACAATGTGCATTTTACATTATTTTTCATATATAATGATGTGTTTAATGATTTCCTTAGCAAATGCAAATATCCTGAAAATTGCTGATGGAGAAGAATTTTTTAAAAGCACTATAAATTGCAAATGATACCTAAAAACAGGTGTATGGAGTTGATCACGTAGTATGAAGTACAAAAAGGAAAATAAAATTGTCTATAATTTGTATCTTTCTTTAGAAAATACTTTAGTTACCTTCTACAAAAAGAAAAGTAAGAATTTTAGGAGACTGTCCTAGAAAGAGATTTTGTTTTGTCACCCAGAATGTGTTATTTGTTTTTTCTTTCCTATCACTTGACATCACCTCCTTCCCATATTTTTGCCAAGTTGGTAGAAGTTCGAACTCCCTTCTGTGGCTCCATGTCAGCAAATTAATATTTGGAGATAATATATTAGTAGATAAAAATTTAAATATCACCTTTCCAATTATTTAATTAAAAATATTTAGTTAGTTCCTACATCCATAAGGTTTTGTACCAGAAGGAACCTTTAGAATGAACTAGTCCAACTCTTCACATTTTACAGAATAATAGGAATTCATTCCTTCATTCATTTTTTCAAGGCTTAGCATGTGAAAAATGCTTTACTAAGCACTATTTGAAATACAAAGATGAATAGAATATGGCCCCTTCCCTAATGTATTAACAAATTAATACGTAAAAGAGGAGAGGGGCTGATCCTGTGTTGTGAATGGGGGAGGTATCTGATTCATGGCCCTAGTATTGGTATTCTCTTGATGTCAAAGCCTTGTGAATGGTCAATTTATAGGAAGACATGGGCACACAGGATAGTCAAGTGTGAATAGAGGGAGATATTAATAACTGACAAAATATTAATGAGATCACAAATGCATTTGTTATAATTTAAAAAAGAGTTAATACTAGCTACTTGTTTATAAATATTTGCATTTATAAAAATGATGGTGAATGATAATTATTGCAATTATGGATGAAGCTTGTTTACAAAAAAGGAACTGAAACAGCAGGAAAGAATATCATGAAATACATAAATGTAAGAGAACAGTAAGTGGTTAGTGACTAAGAGGAAGTATGGTACAAAGAAAGAGCTATAGGGAGTCAGAGAAGAGACCTTACCCCTGGCCAGAACAGAAAAACTTCCTCTTTCTGACTTAAGAGTATATTTCCAAATTTCCAAATATGTGTGTGTGTGTGTGTGTGTGTGTGCATGTGTGTGTGTGTGTGTGTGTATATCTTTGTGTGATATATTGAAGAAAACAGCAATAAATGTAGCTCCTGCAAAGCTTCAAAAGGATGAGGATGCCCCTGTTTGCAGATGTCATTAGGTTGGTTGTATTAAGCCCTGAAACACTACAGAGCCTCCTGGAAGAGATCTGTAAACACCCGAAGAAATTTGGTTTGTCCATTCATACAGAAGACTAAGTAGATGAAGAATGTTTATTGTCTGGATTACAATATGCATTTGGATATACAATCCATAGAATTTGTCCATCAGCATGTATATGAGACAGGCAGTACAGATAGACTGAGTTGGGACCAGAATTGAGAAGATATTCACTGCATTATTTTTGTGAAATTTCAAAACTCCTTTAAAATCTGCAAATTTCCAATGTAAACAAGGGATCAACTTTTTACTTCTACCATATCAGCCATGTCACTGTGTGGACATGTCACAGAGACTACCACAACCACTGAAAAATTAAAAATAAATGTCATGAAAAAGACAAGGGTAAGATAAATGATGGGTGTGAGGAGATTTCAATATAAATCCAATGAGAAATTTTAAAAAGGAGTTATAAGAGATGTCATCAAGAAAATACATGGGAAGAAGAGATGGACTAATTATATGGTGAGAAAGAACAGACGCACAACTGCTGTGCTCCTGGTGCCCTTTGGATATGAAGAAGCAAGGAATACTTCTAGCATTTTAGGTGGAAACCCTGGGAGGGTATGGACCCAAAAAAAAAGCTACTTGTTTATAAATATTTGCATTTATAATAATGAATGATGATTACTGCAATTATGGATAAAGCTTGTTTACAAAAAAGGGAATTGAAATAGCAGGAAAGAATGTCATGAAACTCATAGATGTAAGAGAGAACACAGTAAGTGGTAAGTGACTAAGAGGAAGTATGATACAAAGAAGGAACTATAGGAGATCAGAGAAAGAGACTTTACCCCTATTTAAGCAGGCCATGCCCTTTATGACCAATATCACTGAATGGAACTTCCAGTAAATGAGGTGATAGATTGATTTTAATATTAAAGATCCTTAATTGTATGTTATTCCATAGCAAACCACTGATAAATAGATAGCACTAAATACTAAGGTCAGATTTGAACTCAGGTCTTCCTATTTGCAGACCCAATCCCTCTCTTTACTGCACCACCTAGTTGTCCCAGCTATTTTCCCACTAGAGTGTAACCTCTGTAAAGATAAGGATTGTGTTGCATTTATGCTGGTATCTCCCTAAGGACAATGCTTTAAGTTCATAGAATTATAAATTCTGGAATGAAACCCAGAAATCATCTAGTCAAACTATTTCAATTGATAAATAAGAAGAGGGGGACTCATACGGTTAAGAGACTTGCCAAAGGTAAAGCAGTAGTAAACAACCGAGATAGCATTAAAACACAGATCCTCTGATTCCTTAATCAGTGTTATTTCCACTGTCCGTGCTGCTTTGCACAAAGTAGGAGTGTAAAAACTTATTTCAGGAGACTTTTTCAAATTGAAGATTGATATTGAAACAATTCATGGATGTAGATTGGCTGAAATGATATTTTAGACTTAACAAAGAAAAGGTCTATCTAATGTTCAGTAGCAGAAAAGTTATAAAAGGTATCAAACAAGAGATATGCTTTGCCAAATTTAATTTTCACAGTCCCAGCACATATAAGCAATAAACAGTATCTAATTAATTTTATGACTCCCTCATTGCTTTGAATATCTTCGAATTCTTCTTTTAGCTTGTTATCAGCTAACTTCTAGTTTATTGGTGGCTTTTTGCAAACCAAAGGGAAAAAACAGTATGGTGTTTAAATAAAAATGATGCTTTTTCTCTTGATCATCCCTTTTATGACTTTGCATGATTAATTTCCAGTAACCAAATCCTCAAAGAAGGAACAAAGATTAAGCATCTCGGAAGGTGTTTTAAACCATATGCCATAGGCTTGGATGGCAATTCTGAATGTGAAATAGAGCCACTCCCTCTGCCATTCAAAAAGTTGCCAACATCATCTTCCTATGGCTCAGGTTTTATCATGTTACTTTCCTCATCAAAACCCTTCAGTGTCTCCTAATTTCATCTATAATAAAGTACATTTACATTTAAGACCTTCCAAAGCTTAACCCTAGACTATCTTTCCAGACTTATTTATTTAACTTCTCTTAATATTTTTTATGTTATATCCAGACTGCATTATTGGATGTCTTCTGAAATAGGCCTGCCAAATTTCATTTCTCTGCATGAGCCCAAACATTCCTATATAGCTGGAATGCCTATTAATCTCTGAATTTCCTTTTTCAAGAATTCAGTTTGTATCACTTTCTCCATTAGGTCTTCTTAGACATATCTCTTCTGTCTCATTTCTTAGTAATTGTTTCCACCTAAAACATTCCTAGAACAATTTCGTCTTATTTCTCTTTTGTCCATTTCACTCCTTTTTTCATAGTAAAATCATCTACAATTGTGTCAGTCTCCCAATAGAGCCTAGGTTCCTTGAGGGTTGGGACTGTTTCATGCTTGATTTTGGATTTGCATCTCCAGCATCTAGAACATAGCCTTAAGCCTAACAAGCACAAAATAGATTTTAGTTGAATTGAATTAAAATGATAAAAGTAATCCAGTCCCAGTTTAAAGATTTGGGAAGTTGATGACCTGAGAGGTAAAGTTTTGGGCATAATTTTGCAGAACTATCTCTGAAAATTGATATAGCTCATGTCTATTTTCTTCATACTCACTTCCCTACCAACTATTTTCTAGGTCTTCCCAAAACAACTTTCAGAATAATTTAGTTCCATTTTTTATGTATCAATACCACATGTTTTACCAGTCTATGTTTTTGAATCACCTATATGCAAAGAACATTTTATTTAGAGATAAAGAATCTGTGTTCCAGTACTGTTTCTGCTGTTTTACTTCCATGGAGAAGCTTTTTTTGTGGATGGATGTCCAGCTGTCCTAGAAAGCAGAAACTTGTGATGAAGTTCTACCTTTAACAACTACTGTCTATCTGACCCTAAGGGTGAGGCACTTAGCCACTTAGTATTCTAGCAAATTCTCTAGGATTTTTAATTGCAGAGAAGGTATTTACCTGCACATAGAGTTTTTCTCCCTCTGAATTTCTCTTATAAATTTGAAATTCCTTTTATTCAATTTCTAATTAAATAATTGGTCCAGAAACTAATCTCAACTTCTTATGTGACCTTAATCTAAGCTTTTAACTATTCTGGTCTTCAGTTCTTCATTTGTAAAATGAGAAGGATGGAAAGATGACTTCTGAGATCTCTTCCATCTCTAAATTTCTCATTTTTTGTTACTATTTTCTGTACCTTATTCAAATCCTGAAGTTATCTAACACTAAACTTCCTGAATTTTCTTCTCTTTTTACTTTGTCCTATCTTAAGAGAGATGGTCTAGGGAAAAAAAATCTCAAAATTAACTGATTTTTTTAAGTTGACTTCACTAATCTATTTATAAGCATGCTAATAAAATATCTTTCTCTTTGCAATGATTTGTTAATGTGGTTGTGTATCCTCCTAACCAAAGGGAAAAAGAGGTGAGTGTTATACCTTGGGGTGCTACAACCAGACAGTGAATGACTGCAGACTCAGGTTTGAGATACTTAATCTCCTAAACTAAATCATAAATAACAATTCAATTATTCTGCAACCAGATTTTGCAATTTTCTCACTTCGTGGTTGTCATTTACTAATATCTCCCCATGACAGAGGATTTCTTTTCTGTAAAAGTGTAATACTTTAATTCCCAAGTGTCTTTGGGCAAATCAATTACTTAATGAGGTAAAGGGCTTTGAATAATGAAGAGTATCATATAGATGAAAAGGATAAGTAAATAGATTATCATTTTACTACTTTAGAATCTGATCTAAGTATTCATAGAACCTTGGGAAAAAAATTCAAAATTCATCAGTATTTTGAAATTTCTAGGCTCTACAATTTCATTAAAGCATTTGTGGGTAAATCCTTTTAGACTTCTTGCAGCATTGTCCTCTTAGTGGGATGTATTTATACTAAACAGAGCAGACTTTCAAAGAAATTCTCCAAAAGTTGTCACAATAAAGTATAATTATTATTGTAGCTGTGAAATTATTAAGTCTTCTTACCTTGGGCTGAAAATGTGAAATGCAAGAGAAGACCAACGTGGAAAGGAAGAACACACACTGGATTGTCTTTTAAGTTCAAAATACTTACAGCCATACTTACATCTGTATGTAGCTATCTAAGGCAATACAACAGTTAAATAATAATGTTGAAATCTGTAACATAAAATGATCCTATAGATTTAGAATGCTTGGAACATAATAAGTTCTTAATATGTTCATGTTAATTGATTTATTGATTTAGGACTGGAAGGGACCTTAAAGGTCACGTCTTCCAACCCCCTAAAGTTACAGATGAAGAAACTAAGTCCAAGAGAGGTTAAGAACTTGATCACTTCTGTTGGCATTATTGGAAAGAGAAAATAATCACATTAGACACCTAAATGATGTATTAGGCAGTTTCATGGCTTAGAAGTTGAATAATCATACTTCACATCCCTTAGACTTTGTTGCAGTTAAAAAAAATGAAAAGAGTCCACATAGTAATCTGCATGTCTCTATTCCGAATCTTTTTAGCTGTCAGCTTAGGAAAGTTACCTAACTTTTAAGATTTTCACTTTCTTCACATGGAAAATAGGGTTATCCATAACCTAAAGACCTCATGACTTCTATCTCCCATGCCTATCACAGGGATTAACATAGAGTAAATACTTTCTGATTGATACTATCCATTTTGCAAGTAGAGATTGAAAGAAAATTGCATACGTCATCAAGAAGATAGGTCCTGGTTGTTTTTATTAATTAAAAAATGTAGTAAGAAAGCATCATCATGATGTAATGTTTTTTAAATTCTAAGGAATTTATTCCAATTCTTAATTAATCCCAGACTTTGTTTTCCATGGTAGGGAAGAATTATTTTATATTTCAAAGTGCACAGAGTAATTTTGTCAGAACCATAAGAAGAATGTTTGAAGCTAATGAATTAGTTTAATTACAGCACAAATTTAAAAAGGTGGAGAATTCTTAGAAAAAAGTACAAAAAAGGAAACCACCTACTTCATAGTTTATCACGATTATTAAAAAAAAAAGAAAAGCCCAGCCTAATAGGTCATATACAAAGATGTTTTGACTAATTTGAATTTACTATAATAGAAACTTTTGCTCTAACATGTATCTGCTAGGAGGATAAACAAAATCATAATAACAACAAAAAAGCCATTAGTTCTAGAGACAAATATCCTCCCACAAGAATCAACAAATTATAAATTATATAATATATAGAGCCATGCACATATATATACACACATCTAATGCGTATATATAATTTCTTGGTTCCTGGTCTCTAAAACTATGTGTATTTATATGCGTGTCTGCATTCATGTATGCATCATGTAGATAGACATGTGTATATGTGTGTATAAAGACATATGTGTATTTGTTTATATAGAGAGTTCATATACGCACATATACACCTATACTATACATAAATGTTCCACACGCACACATACACACACACATATATTGCTGACATTTGGGCACATAGAGGTGTAGTGTTTTGCTCAGGATTTTACAGCTAGTAATTATCTAAGGCAAGATTTGAACTCAGATCTTCCTGACTCCAGGTGCAGTGTTCTATATACAATGCCACTTAGCTCTTCAATACATACATGTATCTTTATACAAACATACACAATGTGATATACACATTCTATGTATACACATATATACACACATATATACTAAGACTTTTTGGACAAAATATTCATATACAAAATTATATAGTGAGATATGCAGTAGCAATTATGATATATATGTATGTATGTATATAGATATACACATATATATGTATATGTATATTACATATGCATATGTATATATGTATATGCATACACATTTAAAGAGGTTCATTGCCTGGTAGTCAGACTCATGGCAAAAAAAAAAACCTTAAGTTTTCTTAAGTATAGTCCTCAGGAGATGGAATCAATTTGTGTTTGTACTCTTACATAATTCAAGCCTTTATTTTGTGCTCTATTGCTATGGTCTTTAAGAAACCTACGTTGTCTTAAGGATACATTGATTCATCAAAGTAGAATTTTAGTGGAGGAGTTAAATAAAAAATCATTCACCTCTTTGTGTCTTATTTTCCTCATACTAAAATGAGGAGATTGGACAAGATGGCCTCTGAGTTACCTTTTATATCTATACTAATGATTATATAAATTCCTTGTTAGTATCTAGGAATATATCAATCATTAAGCATTTATTAAATTATTACTATGTGTCAAACACATTTCCAAACACATGAAACAAATACAAATCCTTGACTTCATAGAACTTACATTCCAATGAGGGAAGACAATACACAAAAGAGAAATGAAAAGAGAAGGGGATTAGAGGAGATACCTAAATCCAGAGAGTATGATACAAAGTCAAAAGTGGAATGAAGGATAGCTGTCTTGGAATCCTCCCAAAAATGGAGGCCCCAGGAAGAATTCCTCAATGACAAAAGATGTCCTTTTAGGTATAGGGATGTTCTAGGGTGAGAAAGTGTCAGGCACTGAAGAAAGTTCAAGAAGGAGAAGGTTTGAGAGAAGGCAGTTACAGTTGTCAGCTATGAAATCACTGGTAACTTTAGAGAAAATGGTTTCAGTGGAAAGGTGAGGTTAGAAGACAGATTGCTTCTTGTTAAAAGAGTGTTGAGGAAGTACTGAGTATAGCTGACTTTTTGAAAGAGTTTGTCTGAGAAAATGAGTGGAGATATTTCAAAATATAGAGAGGGGATGGAATGGACTAGAGAGATAAGTAGAATAACTACTTGTTTACAAAAACCTTTTAGAAGAAATTACTTGCAGCAAATATGGCAACTGTGTTCTCCAAAACAGCAGAAAGTCTTTAATGCCTTAGGAGAGATACACAGGATTAAAAGATCATAGATTTAGAGTTATAAGGAACTTTAGAGAAGATCTAGTCTAGCCCCATCATTCTATAGAGGAGAAAAGTGAAGCCCTGAAAGGTTAATTGACTTGCCAAGAGCACAAAATAAGTAAATGGTAAAGATGAGATTTTAAATCCTTGTATCTTTCCGTTATACTATTTGCTAATTAATATTTTATTTTTATTTTGATAGAGTGATTGAACAAACATTTTTTTTCAGGGCCAAGTGTGTTAGCTTTACTAGAGAGGTAATATGTACAACAAAGCATTGAGTTACTTACCTAAAGACACCAATTGTGATTTAGACAAAGAGAACATAACTATTTAACTCCAGATTTGACTTGTTTGGCTCAACTATTAGGTGAACAGCTGACATTTACAATGTATGGTGTTTTAAATAATATTCTGAACGCATATCATCTACAATGTTCTGACCAACTCAAATCTTACAGAAAAATGATTGTGAGTGTGTGTGGGTAGAGGGTAGCAGACAGCCCTCCTTCCTAGTCACAAGTGAGGAAGAAGATGGAGAAAAATTAAATCTAACTAGCTGACATGTATCACAGATTGGCAATTTCGGGACTTCTGAGTAAACAATGATACTTTATGAAATCACAACATAGGAGTATAAATGGTTCCTGCCTTCGTAAAGGTTTCTGCTTTTATTGTAACCAAATAAAACATGGGAAATATTACAGCCTCAAACTCACCATGCATTTCACTCTGGCAATTGTTCATCTAATTTACTGAGTTGTCATACAGGGTAGCAGGAAATTGAGATTCAGTCAAATCTGTTTCTCAAAGCCACTATCAAAGGAATTGCCCTCTGGATCTGTCCTGAATGGCATGGTAGCTGATGCAGTCCCTAAATAAATTAGCAAGCTCAAGTTATTTGACAAAATGCCTATCCAGACCATGCAACCTTTGCAAACGGCAATTTGTTTGAATGCAAAAATGAACAATTATCTTCCCAAAGTGTATATAAGGATAATGTAGTCTATTCTCTACTTCCTCTGGAGGAAAATGTATCTATTTTATTTATCACTACTGAGCTACATCTTCATTTACTCAGGTCTTAGAGAAAGGTACCCATAATAAAAAGAAAGAATAGTGAATTTTAACTTTAAAAAGTCAATTTTGTTTTAGGTTTTAAAACCAGTTGTGATTTGAACCTCGTGTACAATTCAGGCCCCAAAAAAATTCTTTGAAGAAAATTCCACTAAATAATGACTTTTAATTATTTGTAAACAATACTATTTTTCCAGATTTAAAAAAAAATAAGAAGTTAGAGCTAGAAATATCAATGGTAAGCAAGTTTTATCTTTTTCTTCCTTTTGTTTATTTTCATTTGTGTGTGTCAGATGCTATAATATTTAGTAGCAAAGCCAATGTTACATAATTCTAAATAAAAAGAAAGCAAAAGAAAAGCATAAAAATATAGTATGCATGCATATTTATCATATAGAGGAAGCCTTACTGTATAGCAGATAGTCATTGTGTGGTATGATTTCAATAGTGTCAGATATTATACTGTCACAATAGTGTCAGCTATTGTAGCACTCATCCAGGTACTGTAATGCCTATTTCACTATTAGAAATCTTCATTCTTTGAGTACAGAGAGAAATATTTAACTTAACTGCATATTCTTCCTGCATGGTAACTGGTACATTAGGGAGCAATCGTTTATTTGATTCCTTTCTTTCTGACTACATGAACTAAGAACAGCATTTTATTGTTGTTGTTGAGTCGTCTACAACCATGTCTGACCCTCTGTGACTCCATTTGGTGTTTTCTTGACAAAGATAAGAGAATGTTTTGCCATTTATTTTTCCAGCTCATTTTAACAGATGAGGAGACTGAGACAAGCAGGGTAAAGTGATTTGCCGAGGATCATACAGCTAGTAAGTATCTAAGGACAAATTTGAATTCAGGAAGATGAGTCTTCCTAACTCTGGGTTCAGTGTTTTATCCACTGCTCCACCTAGCTGCCCTAAGAACAACGTGAAGATACTGGCTACTTGGAGAAAGGAGTGAGGAGAATATAGAGAGACAAGGCTGTGAATTAGAAAGCGGGAGGTATCACAGAGAACCTCTTTCTAATTTAAAGTGCTGCTCAGAGCCAGTCCTTAATGTGTTATTATATGTGATCGATTTGTAACTATTATCTATCTATCTATCTATCTATCTATCTATCTATCTATCTATCTATCTATCCATCCATCTATCTTTCCAGGAGTTTAAGGCAAATATTAAAAATTAAAATACAGAATAAATTGAGAATAGCTAATTAGCACTCATTCTGAGGAAAAAAAACCTCATATTCCATAGCAATAATCAATATTTGTGTTAAGTGTTAATAGCTAAAAAAAAAGATTTCATTATTTTCAGCATTGCAATTGCAAGATTCACTTAGCCTTGGTTTCAAAAGAGTCACACACCTGGGAGATAATTCATGCCTTGTATGACTTCCAGATGTTAGCTCCAAAACTCTAATCAAATGTTCATGGTTTGCTTTATCTAAACATTGTGAATTTGGGACTTAAATAAATTGAGAGGCTGAGAAAATTAAATATTAGTTATTAAATGTATATACTTCAAAATTCCAAATTTGTAGTTTCTAAGTGTTTGAACTACAGAAAGAATAAATATATGTATCTCATGAATCTGAGGCTGGATCTTTTAGAGATTAAATACAGGACATGAAAAACAAGGAGGAAATAGGATGAGATGAGAATAGGTTACAAGATGGACTGATATTGAAAGAAGAGCCTTCCTTTTCTCTAAAAGTTGAGTAAAAGAGTAGAAAATAGTATCAGATGTAGAGGTGAACTGAAGTATAGAATGCGAGAAAAGAATTCTTTATAGATTGCTCTGATTTATTAAAGTATTAGGTGAGTTCTATTTCTAAGAGGAAGGATGGAAGGGTGAGAAGATGGTGTAGATGTTGTGAATTGAAAATAAAATATTTTTGACAGATAATGAGGGAATTGATAGAAAGTTAATAGCAAGAAAGATTTGCTACAGAGCAATGGATAAGCCATTGCAAAATGGTATTGTTTAATTACAGAGAAAACTTTTTTGAGGCGTGAGGTCAGAAAAGAGGTGAGAGCTGGGGTGAGAAAAAAAGCATGAAATGACTGGAATCTGTGGTCAGGATGGGGAGTAGGCTTACAGAAACAAGAAACAAGAAGAGATGGAAAGATACAAAGTTATAGTAGAAGAATTTCAGTGTTATGAATTGTGGAAGTGAAATCTTTTTAAGCAATAATGAGTTCAATCTATCAATCAAAAAACATTTACTAAATATGCTCCTTCCTGCGTGGCATGACAATAATTCAAATCCAGTATGCTGATAAACTGAACAGTGGAGATATTTGAGGGGACCACTCCATGTTAATTGAAATCCATAAGTATTAAGTCAGGGATGGAAGAAGAGAGGAAAATTATGAGCCAGACAATAAACCCTTTGAGAAAGGAAAGTAAAAAAAAAAAGAGAATGTGCTAGAGAACAGTTATCTGAATCCGGATGGGGCAATAAATCCAAATGGATTCAATCTAAAAGGAGAGAGGTTGTAGAGTGATATATAGTTTGGAAATATAATTGAGGAATAAGAAGCAAGTCTTTTCATCTTCCTGGAGTGTGTAAGTTCCTTCAGTGTGTAAGGGGACATGACAAAGTTAAATCTAATGCTAGAAAGGGAAATTAAGATTGAAAAGAAATGGGAGAAATGGAAGAGGAATTGGTTTAATTATAACGACATTTTTAAACAATATAGAACACAAAACAATTTAGGGAAGAGTAGGAAACAACATTAAAGCAGTTAAAATTCAGTGTTACCCTTTGTGATCCCAAAAAGGGATTTAGTTTAAACTTTTTTTTCTCAGATTATATCCCTGCATTCATAAAAGGATAAGGAGAAAATAAACTCAGTGTTTCACTGACACAGCCTAAGTCAAGATTTGTACTTCTGGCATGTCCCCTAACCTTATGGTAGAACCCAACCCACAATCTGTAGCTAGTATGCTATTCATGCCTGAATGCTTTTTGAAGGCTTATTGATAAAACCTGACACTTTTTTTTGTTGGAACTCTCTAATAGAGAACATAACTTCTTTCCCAACTTGGAAATATACTCCCAAAGCTTTGCTTCACTTATTGCCCTAGGGATGAGCTGTCCTTCTGGCCTCCATAAAGTATTAATGAGAAACAAATTTGCATCCAGTAGACACCATCCAATCCATAAGCTCTGAAAGGGATGTCTTCTCTAACACCAATTTTTATAACTCATATACCATCTACACCAAGAATCCTGATGTTCTCTAATTTTAATTGTATATTTTCTAATTATATCCCTCTCTAACCAATATTCCCTTCACCTCATCCTTCACAAACTGATTACACATACACAAACACAAATATATGACATTTATACACATCAGTTTGCATAATACTGATATGTATGTGCATGTTTGTAAGTTAAACTTTAATTTCTCAGATTGAAATCTGTTCAAACATACAAAAGTCATTTTTCTCGTGAGCTTCTTGAGAGCAAACTGTTTTTTTCTATTTCTATTCCAAGCATGTAGCTCAGTGTTTTGTACCTAGTAAATGTTTAATAAATGCTCATTCATTTATTCATTCATTTATTGCCCTTTCTCCTTCTTTTTATGATGACATATTTTTAAAAGAACCTGTCTTGGGCACTAGGGTTGATCTCAAGGGTAAGTAAGCCCAGAAATCACTCTTCGTCTTTCACTAAAGGGTCACATAATGGGAAAGTTAGCCAAAGTTTTCAACAATCTATAAATATCTCAAATTTTGAATTATTGGCTTTTGGTGAATCTAGAAGCTTTTTTTTTAACATATTACTGTTATCCCTGCATATACAAAATGAAATATATGGGACAATTTTCCTCTAGTAAAATAACTTAATTTTTACCTCAAATTATATGCCTTTTAGTTTACATTTAGGTATGAAATTCTAGTTTACTCTTTAGTAAGCTGTCTTTATAAATTTATCCTGGCTGTCAAGTTCTTTCCATTTAGACATCTGATAAGAGTGGTGCCCTCAAACTCCACTTCCCTAGATGAACTCAGTATGGCTGAGTTGTGATTCATCATGACAGTTTCTTTTCCTTCTAGTGAATACATTTATATGAAAATATGTCAGCCATCCCAGAAGACAGGTGGCTTCTTACACTAATCTAGCCATCCAATCATCTCTCAGTATTTTTTAAACAATGTTAAAGGTTTTCCTTTGATTGCTCTGTATTTAGTCATCCCAGATTGATTATTATTATTAGATTATTACTATTAGATATATAGTGTCTTAAATAGATTTGAGCAATACATCTAATGGCAAGATGATCCCTCAGCCAGGTAGAATGCTAGAGCTAAAACTAGCATTTATGACATGTGAGGTAAATGTCCAGAGATGTCCTCAAGTCAACATTATTTTACGTACAAATTCATTTCTGGAGGATGAGGATACAATACCCTATTTCAGAAGAGACACTGATTTAATTCTCCACGGGGAATACCAAGACTCTGGGGTGTATCTCAGCTATTGAGGCCACGCAGAATGAGAGTCTGGGCTAGAAAGGAATTTATCTGCAGGGTGGTCTGTGGGAAGAAGAGGAAGAGTAAGGAATTGGGCCTTCTGGTAGCTTCTTATTTTAATTAATTTTTTTCTTCATAATAAACAACTAATTGCAGCTGTTTCTTCACACTAAAGTGGCATGTTGCATAAATCCTGTCCTATTGGGCCACCACCAGTCATCTTGACTCTTCTCTGTCCACTAAATTCCAATGAATCAGAAAGTGAGAATGTGACCAATGACTGTGAGCTCTGCCTCTCTTAAATCCAACTCACTTGCAAGTCAAGACATCGCCCTTGTGATGTCATTGGTCCTCTTTAAGAGTAAAGGACAAACAACAAGAACAACAACAAAACAACAAGAAGCATAGGTCCCGTTGATGTCCTCTAACTTTCATTCCTCTGGAGAAAAGTTCAGATGCCCCATTTTAGTTATGTCTTGGTACAGTAAAATAAATTTTTGCCTGCTGAGCCTGTGTGACTTATGATCATATCTTTCCATAAATTCCCAATAAATGATCCCATTAGTTCATCTGATGAATTGCTCTTATGCTATTTCAAATCCTGAATCTCAATGGATCATTGATGGTTTTAAAACAATTTCCTGTTCTATTCAATTAATTTCAACAAAAAATTTTAAGTTCCTGCTATGTGTGCCTGACATTGTGCTAGATATTGGATATAAAAATAAAAGTGCAGTAGTCCATGCTCTCAAAGAGATTATATTTTACATAAAAACAAATTTCCCATAACTATGAATGATAGAATCAGACATACATAGTCCATTTGAACCCCTACATTACCAGACACTATGGGCAAATATGTGCTGTCTTCTGTTTGTTTGTTTTTTGTCCTCTTTTCTTGAATTACTTCTAATCTTCACTGATGATTATAAATTTCTTACCCTTACTTCTGTCGATAGAAGACCAAATGAATTTTTCTCATCTTTCTCCTGATTATTCCATATCAGAAATCATTTATATATGCTATGGTTTATGGGAAATGTATTTGCATATTAAACAATGCAAATGATATACCATCTATCAGACACACATTTGGAGTTATTTTATCAATGATGAGTAGGATTCTTGTACTATCACACCTTTTTTTTGACCATGACCCATCAAGAAATCTTTTGTGAAGAGTAAGAATTCAATCTATTCTCACAGAATAGAGATTATCTAACTGGTTTGAATGAGGATCTTATGAAAATAAGATTATGAATACTATCCTCTAAGTAGTGACTAGGTGGCACTGTGGATGGAATGCACAGGCCTACAGTCAGGAAGACCTGAGTTTAAATCCGACCTCAGATGCTTTAATAGCTGTGTGCAAGTCGCTTAACCCTGTTTCCCTCAATTTCCTCAATTGTAAAATGAGCCAGCAAAAGAAATGGCAAACCACTACAGAATCTTTGCCAATAAAACCCCAAATTGGGGTCATGAAGACCTGGACTCAACTGAAATGATGGAACAATAACAATACAATTCTCTAACAGCTCAGATAAGTACATTAACCAGACAACAAAGTGCTCTTTTCCCTGACTTAGTTTCTCATTGATTAAAATTCTCAAATTCAATATGACAAATTAGGTTTACTTCCATTTCAACTTTATTTGGCTTTTAAAACATTCTTTCCCACTTTGAGCTCATCTTTTTACCTATGAGTATAATATGGTCGTGCTTAACAGATACACATACATAAAATTTTCCCAACTAAATAAATATTTGTGATTCCATAGTGATATTAAATTATTATGAACACTATCTCTTCATTCTTCTTCTTTAATTTTTAACTGGAATGTGGCAATAAAATCAAGTCTAATAAGGGATTTATAGATAATTAGTGCTGGAAGAGATCTTTGTAATCATTTCATTCAAGCAAGCCCCTCAATTTATAGGTTAAAAAAAACTGAGAGACAGATGAGTCAAGTCACTTGTCCAAGGTTATACATCATGTTAGTAGAACTCAGATTCAAAGTAAATTCATAATCTGAAAGTAGAACCCCATTTTCTATCTCTAAGGACTTTCATCCTATCACCATAACCTCCTCAATATTCTCTCTAGGCTAGTCCGTTCTTGGAAAAGCAGACATAGTCTATTGCCAGAATTATATTTAAAGCCTTACCAATAAGGAAAAATGTGTTAGTGTTTGCTCTAGACTAGAATTGCTTTTGAGAACCAAGGTTCACCTTTGTATTATGATAAAGCATTGAGTGAAGACTTTGTGGGGTTCAATAAAAATGAGGTCATTTATTTCTCATTCCACAATACAATCTTTGAAAGTAAGAGATTGCCTTGGGAAAAGCAGGGAGGACTGTCACATCATCGTCTTGTATTCTATAAGATAGAGTAGTGGGAATTGGCAATGTACAGCTCACTGAAGATAACTCATTAATTTGGGACTGGATGTTGCTTTTTTCATTATAAGATGGCTAAGTTACAAGTTATGCGGTTTGAAATATCAGCAAAGAAAAATGTGTGTTTGGGGGTTTGCTAACGCTAGGGGGAAGATAGTCACAAAATGAATGGGAGTTTTATGAGGCTGTCAATTGATTGAGTGGCAGCTCTCTATAAAGTGAGTCTGGTGAGGTTAGACACTTGAATTTTAATTAAACCCAAATTATTCATTGTTAGATTCAAAATCCCTAAAGGGAAATTGAAAACCAGGCAGAGGAGATTCCCAACAGTAATTATGTGTTGTGCAGAAATTTAATTGACTTGCACTACCAGGGTAGACCTAAAGAACTGTGATTTTATGGATTGCCTAAATAATTTGATTACAGCATGACTCTTGATAAAGAAGAGAAAATGACCAAACTACCACAATAGATGTTTTATATGAGTGGGCTGTGAAAGAAGAGAACAATTTTAGCACAAACTAAGATGATTAGCCGGGTCAATTTGGGTTTACAAAATGATACTTTGCTTTATAATACCTTGTTCAGTGCAAGTCTAAGCAACATGTTTTTTAAGGTTACAAGAGTGTAACAACAACAACAATGATAATATCTTCATGGTAGGGAGCATATCAAGTGATACCAATTACTAATTATTATTCAAATACATAGTAACATTTATAAAATGTTTTCCTTATAATAACCCTGCAATATAAGAAATATAGAATTTCTTCTCCTTTCTACACATAAGGAAACTGAGGCTTTTAAGATTAAATGACTTTCTTATTATTAATAGCTAGTGCAATTATAAGGGAGAGATTCAAACCCAATATGGAAACCAAAAGCACTAGGGCTTCCACTGTCTTGCAATGTGTGTGTTTGTATGTGGTGTGTGTGTGTGTGTGTGTGTGTGTGTGTGTGTGTGTGTGTGTGGAGGGTGTCCTTGGTCATCCTTGAATCAATTACCAGATTAAAGTTTAGGAGTATTCTTAATGTTTTTTTTTTTCCAATCACAAATCAAATGTCCACATTCTCATTTCAAAAAAAAAATGTCCTATTCTTCATTTTGAGTTCTTTATATCTCTATTAGGAGGTTGGTATCATGTTGCATCAATAATCCTCTGAAATCCTTGTTGGTCATTATGCTGATGAGTTCAGTTCAAATGTGGTACAATAGTTTCAATCACATTTATATTCTATAACTTGTTCACACATTCCTTAATTTATGACTGTCCCCTCAGATTCCCACTTCAAAAAGTTTGTGAATCCTTAGATATTATTTTGCTCAGGACTAATCCCTTCTTTAACCTACTCTCTTAAAAGCCCCATCTCTTTTCCCTTTCAATTCCCAATTGAGTAAAATCTATTTCTGTAACCAATTGTGTGTGTATTTTTCCATCCTTAACCAGTTCAGATGATAATGAAGTACAAAGTAAGCTCCTTCTCCCATTCCCTTCTTTTTATTTATATAAATGTCTTCTTGTATTTCTTGATTGTGTGAGATTTTTTTCCTACTCATCCTCCCACTAACCCTATGTATATCTCTCCCCATCTTTTCTATTCTTTTTCCTAAAATCATAAAGATATAACAAAACTATTCCTAGGTCATGACTAATTGATGAAACCTATTGATGTTAAGGTTCAGATAGGATGCATGCATCATTTTCCTTATTTGAATTAAAGAGTTTGTATTTGTTAAATATTTTGTCATTTTTCATTCATGTTTATCTTCTCATGTTTCTTTTCACGCCTTTGTGTTTGAACTTCAAAATTGCTGTGCAGCTCTGATCTTTTAATCAGGAATGCTTAGAAGTCCTCAATTTCATTATGGGAAGACTTCCCCCCTGTATATTTACACTTTTTTACTAGATATGTTATGCCTGTTTATATCCTTTGCTTTCTGGAATATCATATTCCAAGTTTTCTACTCTTTCATACTGGTGGCTGCTAAATCATGTATGATCCTGACTACAGCTTCTCAGTATTTGAATTCTTTGTTTCTGCTTGCTTATGGTATTTTTTTTTAATTGGAGGCTCTGGATTTTGAATGTGGGGGTGCCGGGAGTTTTTTTGGGGGGATGGACCTTTCAGCAGTTGACTGGTGGATTCTTTCCATTTCTACTTTTCCCTCTGGTTCTAAGAGGCAGTTTTTGTTTTGTTTTATTTTGTTTTAGTTGTCTTGAAATATATCTAGACATTTTTTAATAATCATTGTATTCATAAGTCCAATGATTCTCATTTTGTTTTCTTCTCAATTTGTTTCTAGGTCAGTTATTTTTTGCTTTAAGATATCTTATATTTTTTCTTCTTTTTTAGCCTTTTGACTTTATTTAAATATTTATTCTTGCCACATGGTGTCATTGAGTTCAATTTGGTCTATTCTAACTTTCAGAGATTTTGTTGCTTGGTCAATGTCTTTTTTTTTTTTATCTCTTAGGCCATGCTGTTGATTGCCTTTTTGATTTTTTTTTTTTAAAATTGTCATTTCTTTTCCATTTCCCCTCCAGCTTTCTCATTCCATTTATTTAAAAACAAAGAAACAAACCTTTTCAGAGTCTTGCTTTATATCTTCTAGGGATTCTAGTTTGATTTCTGTCCAAGACATGTTTTTCTCTGAAGCACTATCGTAGATGTTTTAAAATCATTGTCCTCTGAACCTGTGTCTTAAGATTTGTGGTAACTTTTTAGAATAGAGTTCTTTCTTTGTCCATTCTTACAGCCTATATTATGACTTTTGACATGATGTTTAGGCTGATCCTGGAAACTTCTGAAGGAGAGAACTGGGCTAGTCCTCTTGCTGCTTTCTTGATGTATTGAATGTTTTGTTATTACATTCAGTGAGATGGAATTGGGTAGTGGGCAACAAACCTGCTAGTTCACATCTGTCGCCTTTGCAGTTTCCCAGTATGGGTCTGGTGGAACCCTGATATAAGTCTGAGACTGCCTCTTCTTAACCTATTGCAGAGCCATTCTTTGGATCCTAGAGTACTTTGTGCATGGAATTCTCTTGGAATGATCCTACTCCCCATTGTCCCATGACCTCCCCACCTATCTTACTATGTTGAGTTTGGCTAGACAAATGACTCTCTATGACTTTTTTTTACTTCTTTTCCCTATCATTATTAAGTCTGGCATATCTTCTAGATCTGTTTAGAGGAATTTGTGTTTGAGAGCTCAGTGCACTGCTTCCTAAAACTCTACCATTTTGGCTCCATCTGTATAGGAGTTTTCTTAATTCTCCAATTAGTCAGAACCTTTACTAGCTACAAACCTTTACTAGTATTCTTAGTTTTCAAACAAGCCAGGTCTTCTACAGGGGTATGCCAAAATGAATATTGTTCCCTGTGGAAAATTATAGCTTATCTAGAAACATAATTTAAAACAACGAGTTTTTGTACTTTTGTTCCTGTAGGACTTATTCATCCTTCATTTTATGGTCACTTTAAATGATAAAGCATTTATTATGTGTTTACTGTGAGTCAGGAACGATATTAAGGACTAGGGATACAAAGAAAGGCAAAAAAAAAAGAAACCTTTCTTTAAGAAGCTCATGTTCTAGACAACATGTAAATAACTGAATATGTAAAAGATAAACACAGAACAGATGGAAGGTAATCTCAGAAGGGAAACAGTTGGCACAGAAGGAGGATTGTGAAAGTCCTTCTGAAAAAAGTGGAATTTGACCCAAATCTTGAAGGCAGACAGGCAAGTTAAAAGGCAGAGGAAAGGAGGGATAGCATTGGACACATGGGGGCTAACCAGTTCAATGAAATACGGACTGGATATGGCATATCATGTCCAAGAAAAAAAAAAGCAGTAGCTGGATTGTAGAATGCTTGAAGAGCAATTAAGCATAAAGTAAATAAATAGATAGGGAGATGTGTAGACATACTAGAGGAAGATCCAGCTGGAAAATTCCCAATAGATGGTTGAAAATATGGGTCACTGAGGTAGTAAATATTAGACCTAGGATTCAAACTCCACTGTCACAACTATAAAATCACTGTTACTTCCATTGTATAATGATAATTATGTGATTTAACAGATTTAATAATATGAATAATGATTTTATAGTCTTTTACACATTTTCTTTTTTCCCCTTATATTCACATATTTGTGTGATTCTAGAATGGCTGAAATCCCAAATTTTACCATTTTCTAGCACTATATTGAAGTCAATTTCATAAAACTTTCTCAATGAATTTGTAGAGTAGAAATCCAAGTGTCAGATATCATGTGCTTTTGCTTGTCAAATATTTCTTATGCACCTGATGGAAATATTCAAATTGGTAATATCACTTTTATAAAACATAACATGGATTTTCTACTCTTCTGTGCAATATCACTGACAGCTCTGTATATTTCTTAGTCAGGACGATATTGAGAGTATTAGAAAGATACTGCCCTCTCATTTAAAAATGTTAACTCATTAGGAAAATGGGAAAATATAGCACATTGCTAAACTAAATCAAACCCTACTCCAAATACCCTACTGAAATATTTCCCATCTCTTAGTCCTAGCAAGATGGCTCTTTGTAAGTCTCTCTGAAATAATTGCTATTGTAGTAGAGTCCAAAAAAGCTTCTCTACAACATTGATTACCCTACCTGTTTGTGTCCTCATGTTTCCATTAATTTAGCACTTACACATTTCACAGTACTGAGTCATTTGTTTGTTTTCAAAGGGGAAGGGAGGATAATTTTCATGTCATCTTTGTGTACTTGTAGAGAATAATTTCATAGCTTTACAGGGAATTATGCTAAAGAAAATTGAGCTTATTTTATCAAGTTTATTGTTCCTTACCTGAGATGCCTCTTTTAATATATTTATGTAGAAGAGGAGTAAGAATATGTGTAAGGTAGATAGAGGCCAAGCCTGCAGGTTGCTAATAATTTATTCTTGAGTACTCTCTAATCTTTCACTAATATTATTGATATACTTTATCTCTGGTGCCAAGAACTCCAATACCACTTCACAGACCATTTTGCTTGTACATAATTAGATTAGATGCTCCCCATTCACTTTCCCTCTGTTTCAATAATTGCATCACTTTCTTCCCATACATAATTTAATACATGCATGTAACAGATCATCATGTACTTATTTAATGCACATCAATTTTGAGTTTAAAGCAAATATGAGTTCAAAGAACAGAAAGTTAGTAAAAAGAGTGAGCAGCTGAATATGACATAAGAATGAAATCAGTGAGCAATACAAAAATCTCGCTATAGAGCCAAATGGATCTTTGACTGCTTATAACCCTATTGACAGAGCACAGTAAAACCTGTGGAACTTAATTAATCATTTTTTTATATCAGCTTGTTAAAGGCCAGATTCTGAACTAATTTTCCATTCCAAGTTAACCATGTGAGTAATGTTTAATAGCAAGAATATTTACTAAAAATACATTAATTTACCATATTTTGACAGTGAGTGACTTAGTGACAAAATGGTTTCAGGATATATCTATCTTGTTAGATACGGCTATAAAGAAATACACCATTAAAATTCATGGAACTTTATTACAAATTTTTCATTTTTATAAGCAATACTACAAAGAGTACTACATAAAAGTGAAATAGTATTCTTACAAATTTATCCTTACAAACTTATTTGTAGCTGCCTACATATTTATTTCTTAGTTTTCTCATTACTATAATCATTATAAAATAGTATTATTAGAAGTAAAGCATTGATAACTTCCATTTACCATAATGCACAAAGAAATGGAAACACTACCTTATTAATTAATTTTATTTTCATCCCTTTAACATCCCTATCCCATTATGGCCCCTATGGGATAGAGGTCTTACACTTCAACTGAATTTTATTCAGTTTACTGAAGTTAAATGCTATATTGATTTATTACTGCACATTCCCAAGACCAAGCTATTCTGGAAAATGAGGCAGTTACTGTCTGAATTCAAATTGGAAAATATCAAGTACTGGTTTGCAAAAAATGTCCTCCAGAGGTTCTAAAAAGGAAATAGGATAACCTCAGTGCAGAAGTTCAACTAAAGTCCCTTCTACTTCTAATCTTATGCTATAAAGAGGCAGTATCAGTTTTACAGATCACAGGATTATTGAGCTAGGTGTCATAAGATTTGGGTTTTGGTTCCTAATCTATTGCTAAGTAGCTGTGAAATAATACCAAAAGTGCCAAGAGCTGACATTTTTATAGTGCTTTAAACATACTAGGTAGTTTATAACCATTCTCTTCCTTTTGACTCTATCACCAACCTTATAAGGTTATCTTCATTTTGGAGACGAGCAAATTCAAATTTGCTCAGAGAGATTAATTGACTTGTCCAGGACAACATTGCTAGTAATGTCTGAGGGAGGATTTGAACTGAGGTCTTCCTGGCTCTAGGCTTGCACTTTATGCTATAGTTCATATAGCCTCACATTTGATATTGGAAAAGTCATCTCAATGGACCATATTTTCTCTTTCAGCAGAGTGAGAAACAGGTGAGCACTAGTTTTCTTTTTAGCTCTGAGATTCTGTGACATAAGAATGAGTGTTGATGTTCCATACTCATCAACTCCACCTCCTTTCTCTGTCCTAATTCTGTCCCAGTTTGGTACTCTGACCAGGATTACACTGAAGCATTAAGTGGCTCCCCTACTATCCTTCTCTCCCCCGGAAGTGCAAAATTTCATACTCAGCTTCCAAAACTTATGAAATGTCAACAATATATGATATCCTTAAATTAACCATAGCTTACCCTATCAAAGGAACTATTAGGCTTCAATATATAAAAAACTGTGATTGTAAAAATCTAGATATCTCAAAGTCATTTCAGCTCAGTTCCCTAGAAGCAGCAATTTATTAAGAGTTTAGAGTTATGGCTGGTAAGGGCCATAAAAGTGGTGAGGTCAAGGTCCAATCTTTGTGTGTGTGTGTGTGTGTGTGTGTGTGTGTGTGTGTTTGCTTCATTCTCTATCATCAGATTAAACATGTAACTGTGGTCAATAATTATAAATGATCTTTGTCATTGTCAGTCAATAAACATTTATTAAGTACCTACTACGTGCCAAACATTGTGCTAAGTGCTGGGAGGAAAAAAAAAGTAAAAGACATATACTGTCCTCAAGGAGCTCACATCTAATGGAGGACATAACAAATGCATGTGTACAAACAAACTATATACGGGAGAAATAGGAAAGGTACTATAAATTGAGAGGGTGTGGGAAAGACTTCTTGTAGAAATGGAGCATTTTACTTGGTAGTTAAAAGAAGCCAGGGAAGCCAGTATGTAGAGATGAGGAAGGAGAGTATTCCAAGCATGAGGGACATACAAAATAGCTGGAGCTAAGAAATGAGTTTCTTGTTGGTGGAACATTAAAGATTCCAGTATTGCTGAATCAAAGAGCCTGTAGTAAGTGTAAAGTTTTAGTAAAATCACTTTGGAGGCTGAATGGAGGATGGCTTGGAGTTAGGAGAGACTTCTGGCATGACGATCCCTCCAGAGGGCTATTGCAATGATCTGTGTGTGAGGTGATGACAGCCTACATCAGAGTAGTTGCAGTGTTGTCAGTGGGGACTGAAGTGGGATCCAATGGAATTAAAGGGATGAAACAGTATAAATCAATTTCTTTTACTGGAAAATTTTTAAAAAGCTTTTTCAGAGAGTTGATAGGAGGTTGTTAAGTGTCATCTTTTTTTTTCCCATAGGAAATATAGCATTTCATTATAATTTGCCTTAATTTAAATGGTCCAATGCTTTCTGGATATTATACAATTCTACTCTCTACCCATAAGAGGAGACACAGGATACCCATGGTAAATTTATGTAATCTTATAATTAGGAAGTCCCTAAGATAAAGGGTAGTAATGTTAACATATATTGGGAAACTCCTATGTAGCTGTTTAAAAAGTTTTGGTATTTTCTGCTTCAAATGATTTTAAAGGCTATGATAGAAGACAGTATGGTATAACAAAAAAAGAGCATGAGTTTTAGAATCAGATGATGTATAATATCCAAAAGGCATTGGACCACACACACACACATACACACACACACACACACACACACACACACACACATATCCCTCTGTTAATTAATTTCAAAGTTTAGTAATGCTATGAGTTTAAGATTTCAAAGGAATGGGTTATGCCTTACTTAACATAATCCTTCTTATTTATTTATTTTAAATTTGTTGAATAAAACAACCATTTCCATAAAATAGTATAATAAAAAAGATGATTGGTAACACTTAAGAGACAAAACAGGTTAAAATACGAAAACTGTAGGCATTTACTATCATATGTTTATCTCAAAGACAGGAGAGTGAGTAGGGACAGAAGCAAATGAATAAATAAACAAGCTGATAAATAAATGAATGAATAACAAAGGAGAAACACTTGGGGGAAATACAGAAATTCCACCCATCTTCAGATGTCAAGTTCCCCTTATATGAAGAAATGTCACAAGAATTCAGAGGGTCTAGGCTGCTTTCAACTTCTTGCTTGAGAGATTTAAGGTTGAGAAGAGTAGTCAAAGAGAAAAGATCAAGGTATATGTTTGCTTCAATAGTCGGGAGAATGGGGCATGAATGTAAAGACATTAAAATTGTAATATCTAACTTTCTCAGGCTTATACCTAGCTCAGAAGCTTATTTAAGTCTGATATCATAGGAATACTTAGCAAATCTTTTGAGAAGCCATGGGGCCTGCAGAGCTCCTTTGAAACAGAGTCAAAATTTTGAAATGTTCACACATCAGGACTTGATTCAATTGCATTCTTATAGTTCCTGGGTTTGTTTTGGCAGATAGACTCCCAAATATTTTGTAATGTCTACAGTAACTTAAAATGAAACTTCTCTATATGTTGGGCTTGGTTACTTATATATAGCTTTGTTAGTTATCTCTCTCTTTCTCTCCCTATACACACACACACACACACACACACATATATACGTACATATACATTCATACATGTATATATATACACATACATACATATACATACCTATGTGTGTGTATATATATACATATACATAAATACATATATATATACATAAATACATACACATATATACATATATATATACATAAATACATACACATATATGCATATATATATATATATATATATATATACCAATGGTTTATGTGGGTTTATTTTATATCCTGCATCTTTGCTGAAGTAGTTAATTGTTTCTTTTTTTTTTCTTTTTAGTCAATTGGGGTTAAGTGACTTGCCCAGGGTTACACAGCTAGTAAGTTTCAAGTATTTGGTCCGAGGCTGGATTTGAACTCAGGTCCTCCAGACTTCAGGGCCAATACTCTATCCACTGTGCCACCTAGCTGCCCCTAAAGTTGTTAATTATTTCAAGTAGATTTTTACTTGATTTTCTAGGATTCTTTAAGTGTACCATTATATCATCTACAAAGAGTGATAGTTTTGTTTCTTCTTTGCTTATTCTAATTTCCTTAAGTTCTTTTTCTTCTCATAGCTAAAGCCAACATTTTTAGTACAATATTGAGTAACAATAGTGACAATGGACATCCTTATTTGACCCCTGACCTTATTGGAAATGCTTTTAACTTATCCCCATTACATATAATGCTTACTGATGGTTTTTGATAGATATCATTTATCATTTTAAGAAAGACTCCATTTATCCCTGTGCTGTCTAGTGTTTTTAATAGGAATGGGTGTTGTATTTTTCAAAAGCTTTGTCTGCATCTATTGAGATAACCATATGATTTCTTTTAGGTTTGTTGTTGATATGGTCAATTATGCTGATAGTTTTCCTAATATTGAACCAACCCTACATTCCTGGTGTAAATCCTACCTGATCATAGTCTATTATCTTCAATATAAGTTGCTGTAATCTCTTTGCTAATATTTGATTTGAAATTTTTGCATCTATATTCATTAGGGAAATTGGTCTACAATTTTCTTTCTCTGTTTTAGCTATTCCCAGCTTAGATATTAGCACCATGTTTGTATTATAAAAAGATTTTGGCATGACTCATTCTTCACCTATTTTCCTAAGTAGTTTGCATAGTATGGGAATTAATTGTTCTTTAAATGTTTGACAGAATTCACTTGTAAATCCATCTGTCCTTGGAGACTTTTTCCTAGGTAGTTCATTGATGATTTGTTCAACTTCTTTTTCTGAAAGGTAATTTAAGCATTTTATATTTTCTTCTATTAATCTGGGCAATTTACATTTCTGTAAATATTCATCCATTTCACTAAGATCATCAGATTTATTGGCATGCAGTTGGGCAAAACAGCTCCTAATTGTTTTAAATTCCTCTTCATTGATAGTGAATTTAGCCTTTTCATATTTGATACTGATAATTTGGTTGTCTTCTTTTTCTTAATCAAATTAGCCAAAGTTTTATCTATTTTATTTTTTTCCTAAAATCTGCTCTTTGCTTTATTAGTTCAATAGTTTTCTTAATTTGAATTTTATTAATCTCTCCTTTGGTTTTCAGAATTTCTAATTTAGTATTTAATTGGGGATTTTAAAAGTTGTTCTTTTTCTAGCATTTTTAGTTCATGCCCAATTCATTGATCTCCTCTTTCTTTGTTTTATTCATGTAAGCATTGAGAGTTATAAAATTTCCCCAAAGAACTGCTTTCACTGCATGCCATAAATTTCGGTATGTTTTTTCATTATTGTCATTCTCTTGGAGGAAGTTATAAATTGTTTCTATGATTTGTTGTTTAAGCCACTCATATTTTAGGATTAGATTACTTAGGTTCCAATTAATTTTAGTCTATCTTTCCATGACCCTTTGTGAAATATAATTTTTATTGTCTCATGATCTGAGAAGGATGAATTTAATATTTCTGCCTTTCTGTATTGGATTGTGAAGTTTTTATGCCGTAATATAGGGTCACTTTTGTATAGGTGCCATGTACCACTGATAAAAAAGGTATATTTATTTCTGCCTCCATTAAATTTTCTCCAGAGGTCTACCATATCTAACTTTTCTAAAATTATATTCACCTCCTTGACTTCTTTCTTGTTTATTTTGTGGTTAGGTTTATCCTGTTCTGAGATGGGGAGGTTGAGGTCCCCAACTAGTATAGTTTTGTTGTCTTTTCTTCCTGTAACTACCTTAACTTATCCTCTAAGAGTCTGGATTTTATACCTCTTGTATGTTTAGTATGTTTAGTTTGCATGTATGTTTAGTAATGATATTCTTTCATTGTCTATGGTAACTTTTAGCAAGAAGTAGTTTCCTTCCTTATCTCTCTTAATTAGATCTATTTTTGTTTTGCTTTGTCTGAAATCAGGATTGCTATTCTTGCTTTTTTTTTTAACTTCAGCTGAAACATAATATATTCTGCTCCAGCCTTTTACCTTTACTCAGTGTGTATCCCTCTGCTTCAAATGTGATACTTTTGAACAACATATTTTAGGGTTATGGTTTGTAATCCACTCTGCTATTCACTTCCACTTTATGGGAGAGTTCATCCCATTCGCATTCACAGTTATGATTACTCTCTTTCTTTCTCTCCACCCTATTTCCTCCCCCCTACCCATTTATATTTTTTTTGCCCCTTTCTCCCTTTCCTTCCTCACTAGAGTTTTGCTTTTGACCACCACATCCCTCAATCTGCCCTTTCTTCTCTCAGCCCCCTCCTTTTTTTCCCTTTTCACTTACTACTTCTTCCCTGACTTCTATCTGCCCCCTTGCTTTTCTTTCCCCTTTCTTCTCCTACTGCCTATAAGGCAAGTTAGATTTCTATACCTAACTGAGTATATTATTCCCTCTTTGAGCCAAATCTGATGAGAGTAAGGTTCAAACAATGCTCATCTCCTTTCCTTCTTTCCCTCTACTGTAGTAGGTCTTTATGTCTCTTCATATGATGTAATTTACCCTTTTCTGCCTCCTCCTTTCTTCTTCTCTCAGTACAATCATTTTCTACCACTTAATTAGTTTTTTTTATCATCATATCAAAGTCAACTTATGCTTATGCCCATCTGTGTATGTGTCTTCTAAATGTCGTAAAAAATATAGAATTCTCAAGAGTTACAAGTATCATTTTCCCTTGTAGGGCTGTAAATAGTTTGCCCTTATTGAGTAACATGTTTTTTTTTTCTTTCTTGATTACCTTTTTATGCCTCTCTTGAGTCTTCTTTTTTTCTTTTGACCTCTGGTCTTTTCATCAGGAAGGCTTGGAAGTCTCATGTTTCATTGAACATCTATCTCCTCCCTTGAAAGATTATGCTCATTTCCACTGAGTAGTTGATCCTTGGTTGTAATCCAGGCTCCTTTGCCTTATGGAATACCATATTCTAAGCCCTCCAGTATTTTTATGTAGAAGCTCCAAGGACCTATGTAATCCTGACTTTGTTTCTGTGATATTTAAATTGTTTCTCTCTGGCTGCTTGCAGTATTTTCTCCATAACCTGCTAATTCTGGAATTTGGCTACAATATTCCTTGGTCTTCTCAATTTGGGATCTCTTTCAGCAGGTGATAGGTGGATTCTTTCAATGACCATTTTACCCTCTGCTTCTAGGACCTTAGGAGAGTTTTCCTTGATATTTCATTTTTTTAATTAATTTATTTTGAATTCTCAACAATCACTTCTATAAGCTTCTGAGCTTCAAATTTTATCCCTCTCCCTCCCTCCTCACCTCCTTCCCCAAGATGGCACACAATCTGATATAGGCTATACATATACATTCCTATTAAAAATATTTTCACATTAGTGATGTTGTAAGTAAGAATTAGAGCTAATAGGAGGAACCACCTCAGAAAGAGGGAACAAAACACAACAGAAGGAAAAAACAGCAAATAGTATGCTTCAATTTGCATTCTAATTCCATAATTCTTTCTCCTTTGTGGATAGCATTTTCCATCATGAGGCCTTTGGAGATGTCTTAGATCCTTGTATTGCTGATAAGGGTTAAGTCTATCAATATTAGTCATTGCCCAATGTGGCTGTTACTGTGTACAATGTTCTATTGGTTCTGGTCACTTCATTTAGCATCAGATCCTACAAGTCTTTCCAGGGTTTTCTGAAGTCTACTGACTCATCATTTCTTATAACACAGTAGTATTCCATTACATTCATATACCACAACTTGTTCAGCTATTCCCCAGTTGATGGTCATCCTCTCAATTTCCAAATCTTTTCCACCACAAAAAGAGCTCCTATATATGTATTTTCATGCATGTGAGTGATAGTTTCTTGAAAGATGTTTTCCAGGCTCTTTTATGATTATGGCTTTCAGGTAGACCAATAATTTTCGTCTAGACTATTTAACTATCCTTCCTCTTGTGACATTAACATGTGCCATCATCCTAACATCTAAGCTCCTAGTCCCTCTATCTCTATTTTAAATGATTAGGCCCCATTCCCGAGAGCATAATATTTCCCTACTTTTACTTGGTTCCTTTTAACTTAAACCCAAATCCAGAAATTTTTAGTGATATTATTCTACAAGGGACCTATAAATATTTTTAAGAACATTTGGTTCATGCATAAATATCATTTTAGATGTTATCACATTGTTACAAGATTTATATCAATGTACTAGTATGAGTAACACAAATTACCTTTTGCATGCTGTAGAATAAATCTAAAGCTCCTAATATAAAATTAACAGCTAAACATCATCAAGATGAATGTACTTTTCCAAACTATTCAGGAATAAGGATAGCAGCATAAATGTTGGAATTAATATCATTAATTTTAATGTGTGTATAGATAATCCAAAGAGCAATACCATTATTATTTTTTTTATTATTACTACTGTGATTGTTCCTAGAAAAATTGTATAAGGTAAGAAATCTGAATGTGGACCAAATCCTGTGGAAGGGAGTACATTTCAGTCAAGTTTATTTTTAGGTTAATTTGACTTAAATTGTTCATGCATACAGATTGTCCTCTTGAGATTTACATATGATGGCACAGAAGAATACAATTATCCTTATCACAGTTGTGGTATGTCACAGGTTGGCATAATAAATTAAATGTGAATTTTGGAGGAGTTTTGTGGAAGGTGAAGACAACATACAAAGGGCAGTAGATAACTCAGATAAAATACTTAACCCAAATTTTAAAGTAACATACTATAAACACCCCATAAAAGAAAAAGAAAAAAGTCAGACTTCTCTGGTATGAAGGAAGGGTCAAACTGTTTTACATGGATTTTCCAGATTGCAGTGGCACTGTGCCCCTAAAACCTATGCTGTGGTATTATGCTGCAGTCTGTTTTCATAAAACTTTCCATTGCCCTTTGGGAAATTTTTTTTTTTGTAATTTTGATTTTTCTGAGAACAGAATGTTTCATTAGGCAGATAACATCACTGTGACAATATTGGCATTGGGGAGATGGGCATTTAAAGAAGTAAATAGTTTGGGATCACCAAAAATAAACAAATCAATAGACAGATAGATAGGTAGGGAGAGAGAGAGAGAGAGAGAACAAAATAATTCCTTAAATACATTCATTCAGTTTCATATCTGGTCCTTCTCTTCAATTCGGTTCTCAGTTCATTGTACAAGTATACCATCTGTCTAAGTTAAATATCTTGAAGAGACTATGATCACATTAGGATAATAGGCTCTCTGGTGAGGAAATTCCTTTTACCAATGCAAATAAGCACCTGTTCTGCAATTTATAGTTTTACAGAACTGCCTAGAACATTGGAAGGTCAAAGGACTTACCCAGGGTGACATAGTCAGTATGTGAGAGGGGCAGAACTCAATACCTTAATTAATTCCTTAATTAATTAAACTTAAACTTAATTCCTGATTCTGCCCATTGTTTTTTGTTTGTTTGTTTGCTTGTTTTGTTTGTTCAGTGTTTTAGGCAAAAATAAACTTTTAAACTTTATTTTATCTTTAATTTAAAAAGGATTTGTAAAGTTTCTGTGTTATACAATTAATATAATATAATCTATAAATATTAGCATTTGAAGAGCTTCACCATCAATAAGTAATAATAAGGGAAAACAATCCTCAAATATCTTAAAAATTGTGTTACCTCCATCACAGAGTTATTCTGTATATATTTTGTTAAGTCCTTCCTCTCTCCCCAACTTCATCTAAACTGATATTGTTAATCCTTCATGTGCTTTCTTTGGAGATTAGGTGTCAAGTCCAAATGCCATAGATCTTCTTAGTAGGTCTATTATAATTCAAATTTATTAGTAATTCTCTTTCTAATTTCATTAACAAATGTTTTGGAAAGGATATGGCTAAGTTGGGAAGTGTACCATTGACTATAGCATCTCATTTTTTCTCTTCTACTATTTTATGAGTGTAGTCATCTGTTAAACTCTTTCCTAGTGCTTGAAAAAGGAGCTAAAAATGAAAAAAAAAACCATACCTCTTACTGCTATGCCAATCATAATATCAAAGTGCCCCTAGATTTACAACATTCTGCCAGTAGCTGGAAAAGTTTCTAATATGGATATGGATCTGGTGACATTTTATCTGTCTCTTCTGTCAACCAAAAAATCTCTTCTGCCATGGTGATCCATGAATTAAACAAAAAATTCAAAGTGATCCTTTTTTCTGGAGAATTTCTTTTGGTTTTCACAATAATGGTAGGAAAGTAGTAAAGGGAAAATCAGGGCAGATGATATTAGCAAATGATATAGCATTATTAATTATGCAATTATAAGACCAGTTTTAGGCATTACTACAATTATTTATAATAATAAGACATGATACTTTTTAAATAAAGTAGAGGATACAATACTTTAGGAACTGAACCACATTCATAGTGTCATTGTGTATATAAATGAAACTAGAATAGCAGAATTAAATGATAACTACAAATTTTCCTCTGAGAAGCAAATGAAGGAATTAGCAGAAATTAGCAAAAGGAATTATTCATACAAATGCCAAAATAAATATTCCACAGGATATTTGGTTGGTTAGCATAATAATGAGAGTGATGGACCTGGAGGCTGAAAGACTTGAATTTGAAACCTACATCCAAAATTTAATAGTTCTTTAATTACGGTCAAGCCACTTGACCTCTTCCTTTCTTTATATCTAAAATTGTATGGTAATACATGAAGTAACAATCTCATAGATTTTTTAGGAAGATCAAATAAGATAATGTATGTAAAACAATTTATAAATATAAAATGCTACATAAATGTCAACTCTCATCATTATCATTCTCCTCCTCCTAATCTTCTTACTTCTCTGTGTTCATAATAAACATAAACAGATCACCACAAAGAAAAATGCAGCTATGTACAAACATTTTTTGCAGAGGATGAAAAAGTTGAAATGTTTGAAAAAAGAACTTAATAAAGTGAGCCAAAGTGGCAGCATATAGCTTGAATCTTGCTGGCTTTAATAAAAAATGACAAAAAGGAAGGAAAGCAAAAATAATGTTGGAAAATATAGTTTGATATCAAGAAGTAAAAGAGCCCCCAGACTAGTAGAGCACATGGAAGCCTTAAACCTGTCACATTGGTCATATAAATATTAATAAAGCTATTTTGTAGAAATGAAAAATAAGTTTCAAAGAACCTAAGTGTTAGTAAATATGATGAGTAGGAAACAAGAACCAAGATTTGAGCTTTATTATTATTATTATTATTATTATTATTATTATTATTTCAGTCCAATGTTGTTTTATACAGTCACATGCTTTATTTTTTTTATCTAGAGTAAGACACTCTATATTAATATGTGCTCAGGGGGATTGAATTACAATGGACCAATACTAAATCCATGGAAAGAGTGGACACCTTATTAATAAGTTTTTAAGAAGTAAAGAAAAAAAAAACCTTCAAAAGTGGGTATTCAATTGACTTTATAATTAGTAACAAATCAAATTAGAATGATGAACATGTAGCTGGAGACATATTTTTTATTTCTTCCTCTTCACATACTCACACATGAGTGCCTGCATACCCATACATACACATCTCTATAAGGTTTTATTTTTCAAAATTTCACAACTAAAGCTATCATCTCCATTCAGATCCTTGTGTGAAAACTTGGCTGAAAATGACATGGAGGCTTGAAGTAATTAAGGTCAGATGACCTGACAGATTAGGTAAAGCATAATGACTATCATTTAAAGGTGATTTGGATTCTATAGTGTGAAATTCCCAGGTGCTTTTGTAGTTCTTGTTTCCATGGGAAACTGGGCTAAAGAGCAATGGTTGGACTTTTTAGAAATCCACTTACAGCCTTTGCATTTCCTATTTTTTCAGTATTCGTATTCCCCCATTATGGACACTCTTTAAACACAGAGTAGACGACTATTTGGTAGGGATTTTGTAGAGATGATTCTTATTCAGACATGTATAGAGCAGTTGACCTACATGTCCCCTTCCACTGTTGAGCTCTAATGAAAACAAATGGAAGAAGTAGCAGAAATTATTTATGGATGAGGTCTGTGTTGGAATTAACTTATATTTGAGGACGTTGCGGGATAGGCTCTCAAGCTCTCTGAAGGAATGTAATTACCAAATTTGAGAATGGTTATATAAATGATATTCTACCACTTCATATGCAATTAACTGAAAAGTACAAAGAATTTAAGTTCTCACTATTCTGTTTATCAACTATTCAACAACAACAACAACAACAACAATAACAACAACAACACATTTGATTCAGTGGAGCAAAATGTCACCTTAAAGACTTTGTTCTAACACGGTGTTTCCTATACATGAAACTTACAACTCATTGAAAGTTATAACAATGAAGCTAATTTTGTTTAACCCAGATAGAGAGAGAGAGAGAGAGAGAGAGAGAGAGAGAGAGAGAGAGAGAGAGAGAGAGATCATCATTTCAGACTGGAAATATTCTATGGATAAAGAATTCCTATTGTGATGATTATGATATAGATCACCTATAGAATTCATCCATCGGCATATACATGTTAGACAGAATCTATGGACTGAAATAAGTTGGTTTCAGAATTGAGTAGAAGAAAAAGAGTGGACTTGATTATATCAGGAAATTGAGTAGTGCTTTTATTAACTTTCTGGTGACAACTCACTTTCTCATTTTATACACTTGTAATACAATACTACAGAAAACATAAGAATGGTATTCCAATGTCTATAAATTACATATATATGCATAGTAGGAATAATTGTATTGCCCTATTCCATTAGTATGTACAGAAATACTATTTCTTTTTGTGGATTTCTACAACTGATATATACCTAGTTTGAATAAAATTTAATTTATTATGCAGTAGTATAAGATATATGTTTCATTTCATGATGCTATTGATATCAAGCTGGTTGATATTTTTCTTTAGTATTCTTCAGAAAAATAATCAGGATATATGGGAGAAAAAATATAATCAAGCTTTAACAGCTAAATTTTAGAAGTGAATAATACCTTTCAATTTAATTGAGTCCAGGCAGATTTAAACTATGTCTTCTACTGGTCACTGGGAAATGGGAAGCAAAGAATGTAATGATGTCCAAAGGATAGATTTTGTAGTTAAAAAAGAATTCCAAAGGAGAAGTAAAAATGTCCAATTTATAATAGAGTACCTTTACTGGCTTGTAAAATAACTGAATTTCTGAAGTGTCACTCATCAGAAGTGTTACAGGAACATCTTGCTGAAGAATATTGTATGCTACACACCTGATATGGTACTTATTATGCATATATGTACATGTGTATATATATTCAAAATTATATGTGTTTACCCTCAATGTATGTATGCTGAGATCCCTGCAGTACAATGCAGTGATTTAATTCTCTTTTAATTCTTTTATTGTCATTTTTTTTTCTGCTTTGCATTTAAGACATATTTAAAAGGTCTAAACCTTCTACTAGAAAGTAAGCTCCTTTAGATCAGGACTTCTATCTTCAACTCAGGTTACTTGAGGGTAGAGGCTATTTACTTTTTTTGTCTTTCTTGTTTCTCAAGGTGGAGGTGAGGCTGAGAGTCTCTTGATCTCAGTACCTAACACAGTTCTTTGAACATAACAGGAACAGTCAATAATCATGGAATTGGATGGAATTGTTTATTTGCTGATCTTCATCTGCAGCTAATCCATTTCTTGGTATGTAGCAGGGAGTGGATTGCAGTACATTCCAGTGACCCTGCATGGTACCATCCCATGAAGTATGCACAGAGCTCCAATGGCAAGTTCTGGGGACAACTATGGTTCAGCACTGAAGAAACAGTAACTTTGGGATGATGAATCATCCCAAGTTGCCTTTTGGTCCACATACTATAACAGTAAAGGAGGGAGGGCTGCCTCAAAGTTGTATTGTACAGAATTTTCCACTAAGCCAGGAGAAGTAGCCCACTCAATACAGATAATAAATTTCCCCCATGCTGTAGAAGTCTTTTTATTACCATATTCCAAGCAAGACTGGAATACCAAAAAAAAAAAAAAGGACCTCCTAGTCTCACAATGGAAGGCTGGTGCCCTTCTGCTTCTCCTGTTATCATGGCAGCCAAGGCCACATTTCAGCAGACTCAGGTCTAAACTAGGTTAGCCCAATTCTGCTACTTGGGACCCCAGCTGCTTCTTCTATTTTGTTTTCTTTCCCTGAGTGTAGATGGTTGAACAGTCTTGAAATACATATTTCCAGACTTGGAAGCAATGTTGCATGCGAATTTGTAGGAAAAATTGGCTCTTCAATCAGTACAAGATATATATACTAAGGAAGTTGCCACCTACATGCTTACAATAAAGGGAAGGAAAATCTGTATTAAATAAATAATCTGAGGTGGAAATCCAGAGTGCACTGCAAGTAGATTATAATCTTTCTTTTCAGAGGCCAAGATCCTTCAAGACAAAATGTATAGGCTTGGGACTCAGAGACATCACTCTCTGGAGGAAGAAAAGATCAACACCACAGCCACTCTGGGCAAATCACCAGTTATTTATGTCATTATATACATAGTAGGTACCTAAGTGCATCTTCAATATTTTTTTTTTTAATGAATAAGTGAAAAGTAGATATGTAGAAAGGAAAATAAATTTGGTGAGTGAGTCTATCAAAATAAAATTTTCTAATTGTTAGATTGTCCATTCTAAACAAGGCCTGATTGGGAGAAAGTAAGTCCATCTGTTCTAGGAGAGCACTTTCATCTTTGTCTCAAATAGGGCAATCCTGGTTGTTAGTAGATATCTGGTTAATTGATTGGTATGACATTGCTAAAGATGACAATTTATCATTGGGGTCAGGGTAGGGGGTTCTAGTTTGCATCTGCATAGACATAAGTGCAGAGATTGGAACTTTGACATTTGGATTTTGTAGTGTGCTTATCAGGAGGTAAAAAGATATTTAATTAAACCACATCTTCCTTGTGTCTTGTATTTCTCAACATAGATCCAGGGGACATCTTTGCCAGTCACATTTTCAACAACAGCAGCAAACAGCAGTTATTCAATGCCTACTACATGCTAGGCACTGGTACCACTTTGTGTTAGACAAAGTAGAAAATCTAAAAATTAGAAATAAAATCTTAATGGTTTAAATCTCCCCCTAATTATAATATTTTTGTTTATAATCAGATACATTTTATTTACTATCTTTCTCCTATTTAATAAATCAATGCTTTTTGTTTTACATATCTGTAGGGATTCTAGATAATACCATACTTTCATATTTTCTATTTGACTTTAAAACTTTTTTCCATATTTGAATCCATTCTTTTTTAGGGATTTTGGTTAATAAACCTTGAAGGATAGCCATTTGGGAATAGAATGAAATTTATCTCTGGATTTCTCTTTTAGTAAACTGTAATGTCTTGTGAGAGAGATGGGATTCAGGTGTGATGAGCACACACATGGTTTGTTTACATTTTTGGAGATGAGGTCTATAAGAGAAATAGAAGACCAGTGGGTATTTTGGTATTTCCCTGTTATACTTTGGACAAGTGCACAAGTACACTGTTGAAAGGAAAGCAAGGAGAATAGAGATAGCTCTTATCAGCCAGAACCAGAAAGAGCAAAGATATTTTCCACTAAACAAGTCACTTCTCTTGAGGAAACATTTAAATAAGTTTTGCAGAGGAGAGCTTAATTTGTTTGTTGCATCTGAAATATAAATTTGACAAAAGCAGTGAAATTAATATTCAACTGGAAAAGGAAGAAAAGATCTATGTTGGTGAAAGTTTCCCCCCACCAATTTCAGGCTCTTCAGAACCAAATATTGGGAATTATCATTTGGTTTAATTAGCAAACAACAACCATTATTTGAGTTTAAAATGAAAGGCAACATTGACAAAATAATGGCAAAAATGGATTTTAGAGAAATCCCACTTGAAGGAATATCTTCTAGGGAATGGGAAATAAGGTTTAGTGAGACTCCACTGCAACGATTGCCATCTTTTGTCAATATTATTAATATTACTGGGTACCCAAGGATCTTAGACAATAGTCAAAACAAATTGAGTGAATAAATAACTATGCTTTCAGTGCGTGGGTAGAGAAGACTGTGGATAGATAGATATATTGACATGTCAAAATAAAGAGTGAAGGGTTTGTATCTTTCCTCTCCTGCTATTTGAAACACAATTTTAGGATAAATGAAGTAGTCACTTGCACAATTTGGTGTTTGAATTTTACCTGCATGTCTCTCATCCATGTTTCAATCTAATATTTTGATGATAAATTCTTATCATTACCACTAGTGTCCTCACTATGATGCACAATGTTGTAAGAAGTTGCAAACCCATGCGGGAGAACTGCATCCTCAATCCTTGTTTCTCTTTGTGAATTGTCCTAGCTTTTGATCACTTCTTTAGGAAGTAGACACAATATATATTTATATGCATATGCGTATGGTAGATGCAACATATCTTCATAGGTATGACACAAAAATCACAAAATACAGTGTGACATATTTGATACAAAACCAATGTTAAAGTCAGAAAGATCAGGGTACAAGTATATTCTCTGACATATAACAACAACAACAACAACAACAACAACAACATTTAAATAGCACTTACTATGTGTGAGGAACTGTGCTAAGTACTTTGCAATTATTATATCATTTGATCCTCACAACAAACCTAGGAGGTAGATGCTATTATTATCTCCATTTTAAAGATGAAGAAAATAAGGCTGAGAAAGGTTGAGTGACTTTCCCAGGGTCACATAGTAAATGTCTCAGCCATATTTGAACTCAGATTTTCCTGACTCTAGGCCTGGTCCTCTTATCTACTGTGCTACTGTAGCTATATGATTATGGATAAATCACATACATTTTCAGTGGTCCAGGCTGCTTTGCTACAGAAAAGTGACTGTTTTCATTGCTGGTAGGATATTTCACATAGAGGATTCCTTACATGATGAAATCACTGGTATTTGCCCATCCCTCCATAAATACTAAAATTTTATTTGTGTATATATGCTTTTTTTGGCATTTGAACACAAGCTAATGTGCCATAGGGTCAGATGTTTCATAATTCTGGGAGGAATACGTAAGTTTTCTACCCTGATGATCTTATACAGCCAATTCAAATCAGTAAGTATTTATCAAACACCTACTGTTTCAGGCACTATACTATGAATATAGAATACATGCTTCAAAGTGAGACAGTCCTCCAAGGATTTTATATTTTTCTAAATAAAAATATACACTGTCATTGGATGAACATAAGAGATCAAGGTTAGAAAATACTTTGCTCAAAACCAGGAAATCATTGTATGCAGTAACAGCCACATTGCAAGATGACCAACTTTGATAGACTTAGCTCTTCTCAGCAATGCAATGATCTAAGACAATTCTAAAAAACTCATGCTGGAAAATGCTGTCCACATCCAGAGAAAGAACTGTGGGGTATGAATGCGCATCAAAGCATACTATTTTTCCTTGTTTTTTTCTTTTGCTTTTTTTTCCCCTTAGTTTCTAATTCTTCTTTAGAACATGACTAATGTGGAAATATGTTTAATATGACTGTGTATGTACGGCCTATATCAGATTACATGCAGTCTTGGGGAAGGGTAGGAGAAGGAAGGTGAGAAAATTTTAAACTCAAAATCGTATAAAAGTGAATGTTGAAAACAAAAACAAATTAATAAATATATTTTTAATACTTTGCTCTTTACTTTGACTACTACACCTACTTAGTATTCTCAGTTGCCTCTTTCCTCTGATTGGAAGTCTGGAGGATGGAGTAATAAACTCCTCTTAAAGTCTTCCATTTATAGATGGATCAAAACTATCTAGCTAACTTCATTTTTTATCATCTACTCTATTTGGTTTCAATTCTACCAACATCATAAACTCAAGCTGTGTAGTCTCTGACACTACCATTCCCATTCAGTTCCCTTTTGTCTGTTTTCTTCCCCCATTAGATTATGAGATTCCTGAGATCAGGGAATATTTTTCCCTTTTCTTATTTCTGTACATGGCATGTAACAAGCACTTAATAAATGCATATTGACTTATAAGGTTATTATGAGGACAAAATGTGATTACTCCTTGAATTTACTCATTTAAGTCTCCACTCACCATCCTTAAACTTTTCTGAAGCAAAATTATCTACATTTTCTATTATTCCCTGTTTGTGTTTCCTATTATTTCCAGAGCAAAACACCTGCCATCTAACCTAGTTCAACAGATGATGACTCCAGAATGGGATGGGGACTTAACAATTAAGATTGAGACAGAGCCTCATATCTGAGAAAGAAGTTCACAATAGTCCTGCCTGTATAAATTCTCTGTACTTGGGCCATCATGTTTCATGGAGAAATCTCTTGCATTCATAACATAATAGTAATACTGATATTATAATATAATATAAAAATTCATAAGGACATCTAAATTAACCTACATCCTCTGATGTCACTGGAAAAGTGATGCCAATCAATGATTTCATGGTAAATATAAATTTGTAATGCAGAAGATTCTGTAAATGGGTGAAAGATGCCAGACAGGAAAAGGGGCACTGCTAAAGCAGAGAGATAGATAGCCTGTCATAAAAGACTCCACCTCCACCACACTAGGTATTTTTTTCTGAATGATAATATATACCTTTGTCAAATTCCCACTAACACTAAGGTATGGATATTGCTTTGTGGAGTCAATTCAAGTACTGAACAAAAATATTGGAACTCTTAAATGTCATCTGAAAAGAGCCCAGGAGAGCCAATGAATGTCAAACACAAAAGAATTCATAAAATATCCTTGAAAAGTATTATATGAGTGGGAAGACAAAACAAGTTTGACAAAACCATAAGAATGAAAGCATCTCTGAGAATATGTGGATAATTCAGAGTGCAAATAGTTCTTAAATATATAATTTAGTGTTAACTGTGTCATTATTCCATAAGTGCAATCTTAGAGCTACAATGCATGATGCAAAGCACTTCAAATAAGTTTTTTTGTTTTAAGAATAAATTAAATTGTCCATAATAATTTAAATCTGTTTCCTATGTGTTTGCAGGGCTTTCTAAGTTTCCCAGAAAAAAATGCATCACATCTGTGATATATGTACAATTGATTTACACTAATTAATATGTCTTGTTTAGACCTAATCTTTGCCTTTTATTAACATTCCAATTATTTGCAATAAAATACTTCAAGTGCTAACAAAATATATGCATTAATATCCATTTTATTATAATCAAATTCATGAAAGAATAATAAAATAATCTGATGAAATATTCCTTAATGTGGTGCCGTAAGTGTTGCCATATTTATTAAATTACATTTAAAATTGGGCATTGCTTCTTTGCTATAATCAGTGAATAATAATAAAGCTTCATAAAATGAATTGCTAATGAAATATACTGTCTTTTGGGCAACAACAGTTTATAATCTGTAACACATGCTTTCACAGAATGTCAACATAATATTTAAAACAAAATATATCATAATGTTCAATTATAAATATAATATAATTTTATTAAATACATCATAATGAATAATGTCTAATATTTTTATACCATCAGCCCTTGTGATCATTTTGTAGGAATTAAGTCCATTTTCTTATTTAGGACAGTCATATAAAGCACTCAAATAAATTCTGCCATCTCAGAAAACTGAAATTACTCAAAGTATAACCATGTAGGGACAATACTGATTTTAAACAAGCTTATGGTATATTTCACATTTAAATGAATACTGCCACATTTAAAAGAATCATGTTGGGAGGCAATATGTTTCTTTAATGAAGTTATTAGTAAAAACATTTCCAGACTTCCACTTCCAGGAGCCAAGCTGGGGAAGCAAAAAGGTAGTCGCTCTCACTCTCCCCTGTTAACCTCTGAAAATCCAGAAAATATCACCCCAGAAAAAAAAAAAACCCTGGAGCAGCTGAACTAGAAGAAAGACAGGGAGCAGCAGTGCAGCAGCCCAGCAAACAGGTCCCCCAATGCCTCAGCAAAAATAAGGGAGGCAGAACTACAAGGGGCCCCAAGTGGATAAGTACCTTGCAGCATTCATCTGAAAGGAGATGAAGAAAATAACCTAAAGGCTTCCTAAAGCCCCAGCCTTGCTGATTCCAACCCAACAACAGGTGAGCTATGGGAGCCCTGCAGCCTTAAATTGTGAAGAAATTGTGAAGCCCAGGTGGTAGAGCAGGCAAACCCCAAAACCTGGACATTAGAGTGCCTCAGTGAGGGAAGGGGGAACTGGTAGAAACCAGCTCAGAAAACCACCAGGAGACTCAACACTCAACTGCAAAGGAATCTTCCCGTGCGTTAGCAGAAATCAGGCAGACAACATTGCAGGGGGCCCCAGGCACATAAACACTCTGCAGCACCCATCTAAAAGGAGCTGAAGAAAGCTAAAGGAAAGGAAAAGCAGGCAACCTAGAATTGCCTGAAAGTTCCAGCCTTGCTGATTACAGCCCGACATGAGGTAAGCTGCCAGAAGCCTATAGTCTCCAATTGCAGCATAAGAGGTCCCAGCACACAAAGCCAGTGACCAAGACATAGGCTCCCAACACAAGAAGCTTGGGTCAGTACCCTCTGTTCCCCAGCAGGAGAGTTCAATCTCTTTAAAGGCCAGGGAATAAAGAAACACCATGAGTAAAAAAGAAACGTACCATAGATTCATATTATGAGAAGAGTGAAGATGAAGACAGAAATTCTGAAGAGGACAACATTGTCAACAAAGCCACATCTGCAACAACAAAAGGGAATATGAACTGGTCTGAAGCCCAAAAAGTCTTCTTAGAAGAGCTCAAGAAGGATTTCAATAGTCAAATGAGAGAGATAGAAGAGTCCTTCAAAAATACAATTGTCCAATTGGAAAAAATACACTGAAGAAATCAAGTCCCTAAAAAACAAAATTGGCCAATTGAAGAAGGAAGTACAAAAACTAACAAAAGAAAACAATCTGTTAAAAACTAGAATTGGACAAATGGAAACTAATGTCTCTATGAGAGAGCAAGAATCAGCCAAACAGAAACAAAAAAATGAAAAAATAGATGAAAATGTAAAATAGCTCATCAGTAAAACAATCGACCTGGAAAATCGACTCAGGAGAGACAATTTAAAAATTATTGGACTACCTGAAAATCATGATGAAAAAAAGAGCCTGGACAGTATCTTTCAGGAAATCATAAAGGAAAACTGCCCTGAAGTCCTAGAACCAGAAGGGAAAATAACCATAGAAAGAATCCACTGATCACCACCTGAAAGAGATCCCAAATTGACAACGCCAAGGAATATAACAGCAAAATTCCAAAATTACCAGATGCAAGAGAAGGTGCTGCAAGCAGCCAGAAAGAAAGAATTTAAATATCATGGAACCACAGTCAGGATTACACAGGACCTTGCAGCTTCTACATTAAAAGACCAGGGCATGGAACATGATATTCTGTAAGGCAAAGGAGCTTGGAATGCAGCCAAGGATTAATTACCCAGCAAAAATGAGCATCATTTTTCAAGGGAGGAGGTGGATATTCAATGAAATAGGAGACTTCCAAACTTTCCTGATATAAAGACCAGAGCTCAACAAAAAATTTGATCTTCAAGTACAGGACTCAGGAAGGACTTAAAAAGGTAAATGGGACAGAAGGATACAATATGCTGTTAATAAGGGGTTGGGGATATTTAAATCCCTGCAAGGGAATATGAGACTTGCAACCCTTGAGAACTGTATTGTTATTACACCTTGTTAAAGGAGTATACATAAAGAGGGTTGATATTAGTTGACTTTGATGTAATGATAAAAAAAAATCTAATCAAGTGGGTTAAATGGATCCAAATAAGTGGATCAATCTTGATTTAGAAAATGTACTGAGAAAGGAGGAGGCAGACAAGGTAAATTACATTACAGGAAAAGACACAAAATCCTATTACAGCAGAGGGAAAGAAGGGGGGGAGCATTGTTTGAACCTTACTCTCATCAGATTTGGCTCAAGAAGGGCATAATATAATCAGTTAGGTATAGAAATCTAACTTGCCCTATAGGCAGTAGGAGGGAAAAGGGGAAAGAAAAGGGAGGGGGGAAAGAAGGGAGGGAAGAAGCAGTAAGACTAAAGGGGAAGAAAAGGGAAAGGGATAATAAAAGGGAGGGGACTGAAGGAGGTGGTGGTCAAAAGCAAAACACTAGTGAAGGGGGAAAGGAAAAAGGAGAAAGAAAAGCATAAATAGGGGAATGGATGGAGAAAAAGACACAGATAGTAATCATAACTGTGAATGTGAATGGGATGAACTCTCCCATAAAACAGAAATGGATTGCAGAATGGATTAAAAACCATAATCCTACAATATGTTGTTTACAGGAAACACATTTGAAAAAGAGTGACACATACAGGGTAAAGGTAAAAGGCTGGAGCAGAATATATTATGCGTCAGCTGAAGTGAAAAAAGCAGGGGTAGCAATCCTGATCTCAGACAAAGCAAAAGCAAAAATAGATCTAATCAAAAAAGATAAGGAAGGAAACTACATCCTGCTAAAAGGCACCATAGACAATGAAGTAATATCATTACTAAAACATATATGCACCAAATGGTATAGCATCCAAATTCTTACAGGAGAAGTTCAGGGAGTTACAGGAAGAAATAGACAGCAAAACTATACTAGTGGGGGACCTGAACCTCCCCTCTCGGCACTAGATAAGTCTAACCACAAAATAAAAAAGAAAGAAGTTAAGGAGGTGAATAGAACATTAGAAAAGTTAGGTATGATAGACCTCTGGAGAAAACTGAATGGGGATAGAAAGGAATATACTTTTTTCTCTGCAGTACATGGCACATACACAAAAATTGACCATGTACTAGGGCATAAAAACCTCACAATCCAATGCAGAAAGGCAGAAATATTAAATGCATCCTTTTCAGATCATGATGCAATAAAAATTATATGTAATAAAGGGCCATGGAAAGATAGACTAAAAAATAATTGGAAATGAAATAATCTAATCCTAAAAAATGATTGGGTCAAACAACAAATCATAGAAACAATCAATAATTTCATTCAAGAGAATGACAATAATGAGACAACATACCAAAACCTATGGGATGCAGCGAAAGCAGTTCTTAGGGGAAGTTTTATATCTCTAAATGCTTACATAAATAAAATAGAAAAAGAGGAGATTAATGAATTGGACATACAACTAAAAAAACTAGAAAAAGAACAACTTAAAAATCCTCAACTAAACACCAAATTAGAAATATTGAAAACCAAAGGAAAAATTAATAAAATTGAAATTAAGAAAACTATTGAACTAATAAATAAAACTAAGAGCTGGTTTTATGAAAAAACCAATAAAATAGATAAGCCTTTGGTTAATTTAATTAAAAAAAAGAAAGAAGAAAACCAAATTACTAGTATCAAGAATGAAAAGGGCAAGCTACCACCAAGGAAGAGGAAATTAAAACAATAATTAGGAATTATTTTGCCCAACTATATGCCAACAAATTTGACAATCTTAGTGAAATGGATACATATTTACAAAAATATAAATTGCCCAGATTAACCAAGAGGAAGTAAAATACTTAAATAACCCCATCTCAGAAAAAGAAATTGAACAAGCCATTGATGAACTCCCTAGGAAAAAATCTCCAGGGCCAGATGGATTTACATGCGAATTCTATCAAACATTTAAAGAACAATTAATTCCAATACTATATAGACTATTTGGGAAAATAGGTGAAGAAGGAGTCTTACCAAATTCTTTTTATGATACAAATATGGTGTTGATACCTAAACCAGAAGAGTCAAAATAGAGAAAGAAAATTATAGACCAATTTCTCTAATGAATATAGATGCAAAAATTTTAAACAAAATACTAGCAAGTAGATTGCAGCAACTTATCACAAGAATAATACACTATGACCAGGTAGGATTTATACCAGGAATGCAGGGTTGGTTCAATATTAGGAAAACTATCAGCATCATTGAGCATATCAACAACAAAACCAACAGAAACCACATGATCATCTCAATAGATGCAGAAAAAGCTTTTGATAAAATACAACACCCATTCCTGTTAAAAACATTAGAAAGCATAGGTATAAATGGAGTCTTCCTTAAAATAATAAATAGCATTATCTAAAACCTTCAGCAAGCATTATATGTAATGGGGACAGGCTAGAAGCATTTCCAATAAGATCGGGGTGAAACAAGGATGTCCATTATCACCACTGTTATTCAATATTGTACTGGAAACCTTAGCTTTAGCAATAAGAGAAGAAAAGAAATTGAAGGCATTAGAATAGGCAAAGAAGAAACAAAGCTATCACTCTTTGCAGATGACATGATGATATACTTAGAGAATCCTAGAGAATCAAGTAAAAAACTACTTGAAATAATAAACAACTTTAGCAAAGTTGCAGGCTATAAAATAAACCCACATAAATCATCAGCATTTCTATATATTACCAACAAAGCCCAACAGCAAGAGATAGAAAGAGAAATCCCATTTAAACTTACTGTAGACATTATAAAATATTTAGGAGTCTACCTCCAAAAAAACCCAGGAACTCTATGAACACAATTACAAAACACTTTTCACACAAATAAAATCAGATCTAAATAATTGGAAAAACATCAGTTGCTCATGGGTAGGCCGAGCTAATATAATAAAAATGACAATCCTACCTAAGCTAATTTACTTATTCAGTGCCATACCAATCAAACTACCAAAAATTATTTTATAGAGTTAGAAAAAATAATAACAAGATTCATTTGGAAAAACAAAAGGTCCAGAATATCAAAGGAACTAATGAAAAGAAATGCAGGGGAAGGTGGCCTAGCAATTCCAGATCTTAAATTGTATTATAAAGCAGCAATCATCAAAACTGCTTGGTACTGGCTAAGAAATAGGGAGGTGGATCAGTGGAATAGGTTAAATATGCAAGACACAGTAGTCAATGACTATAGTAATCTATTATTTGATAAACCCAAAGACCTCAGCTTCTGGGATAAGAACCCACTCTTTGAAAAAAACTGCTGGGAAAACTGGAAAAGAGTATGGCAGAAACTAGGCATAGACCCAAATCTCACACCATATACCAAAATAAAGTCAAAATGGGTTCAGACTTAGATATAAAGGCTGATACCATAAGTAAACTGGGAGAACAAGGAATAGTTTACCTACCAGATCTATGGAGAACAGAAGAATTCATGACCAAACAGGAGATAGAGAACATTATGAAATGCAAAATGGTTAATTTTGATTACATTAAATTGAAAAGTTTTTGCACAAACAAAGCCAATGCAACTAAGATTAGAAGGAAGGTAGAAAATTGGGAAAGAATTTTTACAACCAGTCTCTCTGATAAAGGCCTCATTTCTAAAATATATAGAGAATTAAGACCAACATATAAGAACACAAGCCATTCCCCAAGTGATAAATGGTCAAAGGAAATGAACATACAGTTCTCAGATGAAGAAATTAAAGCCATCTATAGTCATATGAAAAAATGCTCTAAAGTTTTATTGATTAGGGAAATGCAAATCAAAACAACTCTGAGGTACCACATCACACCTATCAGATTGGCCAACATGACAAAACAGGAAAATGATAAATGTTGGAGAAGATGTGGGAAAATTGGAACACTAATACATTGTTGGTGGAGTTGTGAAATGATCCAACCATTTTGGAGAACAATGTGGAACTATGCCCAAAGGGCTACAAAAATGTGCATACCCTTTCATCCAACAATAGCACTTCTAGGGCTATATCCCAAAGAGATCAAACAAATGGGAAAAGGACCCACATGTACAAAAATATTCATAGCAGCTCTTTTTGTGGTGGCAAAGAATTGGAAATTGAGAGGATGCCCATCAATTGGGGAATGGCTGAGCATATGTGGGAATAATAAGAAATGATGAACAGGCTGACTTCAGAAAAACCTGGAAAGACTTATATGGTCTGATGCTGAGTGAAGTGAGCCGAACCAAGAGGACTTTGTACTCAATAACAGCCACTTTATGCAATGACTAAGATTGTTAAACTGAACCCTTCTCAGCATTACAGGATCTAAGACATCTCCAGAGGCCTCGGCATGGAAAATGCTGTCCACATCCAAAGAAAGAACTATGGAAGTCAAATTGCTATCCCTTATTTTTACCTTCTGTTCAGTTTTGTTTCATCTTTCTTAAGGTTCGTCCTATTGGTTTTAATTTTTACTTGCAACTTCACTAATGTGAAAATATGTTTAATGGGTATGTAAATATAAAGCCTATATCAGATTGTATGCTGTCTTGGGGAGGGTGGGGGGAGGAAGGGGGAGAAAAATTTTAAACTCAAAAGCATATGGAAGTGATTATTGATGAATCAAAATAAATTAACTTTAAAAAAAATTTCCAGAAGTGATTTTTGATGATGGGCTGCAAAGCCCATGATAAGACTTATTACATTTTAAGCCAACACACTCCCAAATTCCTGTAAGACCATGATGTCATCAATGTGGGTATTCTTTTCAACTCCATAGTTAGCAACTCATCCATATATTCTGATCCTATGTAATTACCGTGCATGCTGTTACATAAATCTACACTACAGGATCTACTCATTGCTTTACAAGCCTTACACTAGGTCTTCTAATATTTAGATACTAGCATAGCATTCAGCTTTCTTTGTCCCAACTCGCATTTAGTTCATAACTAGGGCACCTTCTTTTCTAAATATATGCCTTCCTCCTAATGTTTGATAATGTGTTACATAGAGACATTCATGTTTAGACACAAAATGTTATTCCTTCTCCCTCCATAAAACATAATTTTAAGAATTATTTTTTATTTTAAAAGTCAAATTCACACACATGGAATGAGAATATGAAAGTGATCATACATTAGCTTTTTTATTAAATGCCTCCAAATCTAATATGCTTATACCCAAAGGTTAATGGTTACTGTGACTATATGGCAAATTAAGTGGTAAGCTGCTTTACTGACCATAGATACCATCCTCAGAGTTATATATGGGTTAAACATATCAGAAAAAAAAAATAATAACTGAAGTCTGAGGATATCAGAATGCAAGATTTGCAAATTCATTATCTTAGCATCTCAAGAGGCACCTAGACTGCATTTTGTGTCAAACCAAATCTGTTTTTTTCAACCTATTAAAAAAATGAGAAGATTAGATCAGGTAGGTGATAACACAATGTATAAAGATATCTAGAGAAAACTTGGAAGGCAGAATGATTAATGCTACAAGTAAACTGTATAGGTGTCTGGTACTTGTGGAAGTGGTCAGAAAATAAATAGAACATTCATTCTTCTTGACAAAAGAATTGCAGAGCATTGTTGATTATACCTCTTATAAATGAAGTCTTGATTAAACTGCTGTCTTGATTTATTGCAGTGGTACGTGCTAACTCTACAAAAGAAAACATTCCATTGACATTTCTTTGTACATATTTTTGTCTTTCAAAGCTCATAATTCATTGAATTCATAGTAATAGAAAAATTATCCAGGTGTTTCCTATCATAGCGTAACAAATGATGCCTCATATTTGACATATGATATGTGTAAGATCAAATGAGGTTAGCTAACTGGACCTTTTTGAAAAAAGTAAAATGTACTGGGGATAAATATGAAGTCTTACACTTGGATTGAAGATATCAATTGTGTGAAGTTCATGAAAAATCAATAGAAAAGTAAACCATATGATGAAAATGTGGGGATTTAATTGGCTACAGACTCAGTAAGTATTAACAGCATCACATGACAGTCAAAAGACAATCTTCTCATTCATGGAGCATATTGTTTAGACCATTTAACCAAAAGAACAAGAGCACTTTGATGTTCAGATGTGAGGGAAAACAATCAGGCACCAGAATGGGCTTCTCAGAAGAGAAAAGTGGAGAATTATAGAAATGCTGTGAAAGTAGAAATGTTGAAACTTGCCAACATATTGTATATGTGGTGTGCATGGAACTGAAGAGTCAAGGATGGTTTGTAGTTTATGAGCTGGTTTCCAGAGAAGATGGTGATGCTGTTGACAAAGAGGAAATTTGAAAAAGTGAACGGTTGTGGGGAAAAGATAAGTTAAGTTTTAGATAGATTGAATATGATGTCTTCTAGTTCAAGATATATGAGATGTTTAAAGACAGGTAGAGATGTGAAACTGGAGTTTAAGAGAGATTTTATGGCTACGTAGGTAGCTTTGAGAATCATCAATACTGAGATGATACTTGAATCAATGGGGAATGATGAAATTGCTAAGTAATATTATATAATAAAAGAAGGCAAACAGGCCAAGGACAAATTCTTAAAGGATACAGATACTTAGCAAGTGTAAGTTGGATGGAGATACAACAAAGGAGACTAAGGAATGTGCAGATAGGTAGGAGGAGAACCAACAGAAATCAGTGTCACAAAAGCTAGAGAGAGGAAAGTATAAAGAATAACATGACTGACCGTACCAAAGATTACAAAGAGGTCAAGAAGAATGAAAATTGAGAAAAAGGCATTACATCAGGCAGTGAAGAGATCAATGAAAACTTTGGAAAGAGTCGTTTCAAATGAATGATTAGGTTGGGAGCCAAACTGCAGAGGATAGAAAAAAGGGGGAGGAGAGGATGGTGAAGCACTGATTGATTGTACATGGCTTTCTTTAGCAGTCTTTCCACTGAGCATCACTGTTCTTTATTAGCAATGGTTTTGAGATCCCTACTCACAGAAAGGCATTTATTTTTAGTTTCCATGCATAACTGTGAGTGATACTATCTAAAAAAATAAAAATTAACTACTGAATTATTGCTCAGTGTATTCCCATAACATTTCAGGAGAATATAAGAATAGAAATATGTCAAAAAATAAATAAGCTTAAATTCTCAAACTTAGCTCTACCCCTGAGTAACTATTTTTACAAAAATCAACATGTTAATTAATTACTTACTGAATTTTAGGAATTTATAATATAACTATAACATATAACATAGTTTGTATCCTCAAATAATCTTTTTGAATCTTATTATTCTCATGTAAATTAGTGCATTATACTAAATTAGCAATTCTCCCACTTTTTGTTTTTAGGATGCCTTAACACTCAAAAAAATTGTTGATGATCCCAAAAGCTTGTGTTTAACTGGGATATATCTATTGATATTTAACATGTTAGAAATTTAAATGGATATTTTTTTAAAAGCATTTATTTATTAGTTCATTTTAAATAGTAAACCATAAATCACATAAAAATAATACCTTTTAAACAAATGAATAAAAACAAAATAGCATGTTAAGATAAATGATATTTTATGAAAGTAACTATTTTTTCCAAAATAGTAATGAGAAAAGTACCATTGGTTCATGCATTTTTGCAAATCTTTATAATGTGTGGCTTAATAGGAGTCATCTACATTTTCATATCTGTGTTACATTCAATTCATTGCTATATATTACTTTGGTTGAAGTGTATGAAGAAAATCTAGCCTTACACAAATATGTAGTTGCAAGGGGAAGAGTATTTTAATGGGCAAATAATGCCTTAATATTATGGAATTATTTTTGACTCTGTGAGCCCTCTGAAAAAAGGGTCTCAGGATCCCCGACCTGCAGACTATAATTTCATGATGTTCTACTTGATGAATGGATGGATTCATGCATACATTCTTGCATAAGTCTAGTAATAATATAATTGTCTTTTATTAGGTATTTGCACTGTTGTAATTGCAGGGAATAGAAAATGTAAGTGAAAATCATTACTCTCAGGGAGCTTACATTCTAAGACAAGGAATGTAAGTTTGTGATTGGGAAGGGTGTGTTAGACTGGGGAATCACAAGGAGGCTAAATGATATTATAGGGCAATTGACTAACTTATCCTTTAAAAGAATTGTAATGTGGATTTGATTATTATTTGTATAATGCACTAATTTACATGAGAATAATAAGATTCAAAAAGATTATTTGAGGATACAAACTATGTTATATGTTATAGTTATATTATAAATTCCTAAAATTCAGTAAGTAATTAATTAACATGTTGATTTTTGTAAAAATAGTTACTCAGGGGTAGAGCTAAGTTTGAGAATTTAAGCTTATTTATTTTTTGACATTTGTGAGGCTAGAAATGGAAAATGGTGGTAGTGAGGGAGAAGTATAACAGGGGAACAGAATAGAGAATATTATTGTGTAAACAATGCTGACAGTAGAACAGCAGCAAGCTGAGGCAAGCTAATTACGGAGAACTATCACCAATAGGAAGCATAGGACCTTTGGATGGGAGTTGGAGAATCTGGTCAGGGTTAGGAAGCATGATCTCTCACATGCCTAGAATTCTCTGATTCTATGATTAGATTTGAAGAGTCCTTACTTTCTGTATCCATATTACTAGTATATAAATACATTAGAATGAGTGCATGAAAAGTTATAGCTACAAAGGTAGATTTATAGCACAAAGACCAAGATCAGTTACATGTTCTGGGTAGAACAAGTTAGACCCCATTTCTCTACAGACTTCATTCTTCATCTCTTATGGGTTCACAAAACCATGTTGTCCACCACTGGCCTAGCCCTGACAGAAATCCTTTCTGTGAAAAAGTGTTTATTAAATACTGTGAATATGACTTGTATGTTCCCAACTGTACATATTTGCTCATGCTATTCCCTTGTACCTAGAATGACTTTCCTCTCATTTCTGACTTTTGAGATTCTACCCATCCTTTGAGGCCCAGATCAAGTACCATCTTTTCCATGAAGCTATCAATGATTTCACAAGCTGGCAGTACAAACTCTTGTCTTGTAATTCTTATGCACTTTTCATGTGTTAATTTGTGTGTACATGTTTCTTCTCCTCTACAAAACTGTAAGGTCTTAGACAGACAGAGAGACAGATAGATGGAGAGAGAGAGAGAAGAGAGAGAGAGAGAGAGAGAGAGATGGATGGATAGATGGATGGTTGGATGGATGGATAAAGGAAGCTAAGGGGCACAGTGGATAGAGCGCTGGATCTATAGTCTGGAAGGTCTGAGATTAAATTCTGCCTCAAACACTTACTAATTGTGTAACCCTGGACAATTCACTTAGCCTCATTTTGCCTCAGTTTTCCCATCTGTAAAATGAGGATGCTAATAGCACCTCCTTCCCAAGATTGTTGTGAAGATTCAGATTTCACTTTGCATCAGCTCATGTAAGCCTTTCAAGATTCTTCTGAAATCATCCTGTTCATCATTTCTTATAGCACACTGGTATTCCATCATAATCACTTAGCACAACTTGTTCAGCCATTCCTCAATTGATAGACATGATATGTACAGTATTTTGCAAACTTTAAATACTATTCATCCCTAGAGAAAGGACTGGTGGTGTCTGAATAAGTATGAAACATTCTTTAATTTTTTTCTTGAGGTTTTTTTCATCATAATTCCTTCAGTGCTGACTGAGATCATTGCATTGCTGAGAATAGATGTCATTCACAGCTGATCATCCTACAATATTACTGTTACTTTGTACAAGTACATTTAAGTTTGCATCAGCTCACATAAGTCTTTCCAGGTTCTTCTGAAATCATCCTGTTCATCATTTCTTATAGCACAATAGTATTCCTTCATAATCACATGGCATAATTTGTTCAGCCCTTCCCCAATTGATGAGAATCCCCTCATTTTCCAATTCTTTGCCACCAGACAATAGCTGCTATAAATATTTCTGTGCATATAGGTCCTTTCCCCATTATTTTTCTTTATCTCTTGGTATACAGACCTAGTAGTGGTACTGCTAGGTTAAAGGGTATATGTAGTTTTATAGTCCTTTGTCATAGTTCCAAATTACTCTAGAATGGTCGAATCAGTTCATAACTCCACCAACAGTGCATTAATGTCTCATTTTTTTCCCCACATTCCTTCCAACATTTATCATGTCCATTTTCTGTCCAATTAGCCAATCTAATAAGTATGAAGTAGTTCCTCAGAATTGTTTAATTTACATTTCTATAATCAACAGTGAGTTAAAGCATGTATTCATATGGCTATAGATAGATTTGATTAGTTCATCTGCAAACTGTTCACATCTTTTGAACATTTATCAATTGGGAAATGACTCCTATTTTTATAAATTTGACTCAATTCTCTATGTGTTTGAGAAATGAGGCCTTTTTCAGAGAAACTTGCTTCAGTTTTTTTTCCCACTGTTGATATGGTTAACTGTATTTCCCTACAACCTATTTCTTCTCTTATTCATTCAATTTTCTCTCTCCTTTCACCCTGTCCCTCCTCAAAAGTATTTTGTTTCTGACTGCCCCTTTTCCAATCTGTCCCTCCTTCTGTCATCTCCCTTCTTTTCTTGTCCCCTCTCACTCCTACTTTCTTGTAGGACAAATTAGATTTCTACACTCAAATGTTTATGTATGTTATTCCTTCTTTGAGTCAATTCTGATAAGAGTAAGGTTCACTCACTCTCACTTCCCTCTTTTCCCCTCCAATGTAAAAGCCTTTTCTTGTTTCTTTTATGTGAGATAATTTATCCCATTTTACTGCTCCTTTTCCCTTAATTCCAGTACATTCATTCAACTCATAGCTTTTCCTTCAGTCCATATATACTCTTTCTAACTGCCTTAATAATGAAGAAGTTCTTATGAGTTACAAGTATCATCTTCCCATGTAGGAATGTAAACAATTTAGACTTATTAAGTCCCTTAGGAGTTCCCTTTTCTTTTTACCTTTTTATGCTTCTCTTGAGACTTGTATTTGAAAGTTAAATTTTCTCAGCTCTGGTCTTTTCATCAAGAATGCTTGAATGTCTTCTATTTCATTGAATATCTATTTTTTTTACCCTGAAGGATTACATTCAGTTTTGCTGCATAGGTGATTCTTATTTGTAATCCTAGCTCCTTTGCCATAATGGATATCATTTTTCAAACCCTCTAATGTTTTAAGGCAGAAGGTGCTAAATCTTGTCTTAACCTATCTGTGGCTCCATTATACTTGAATTGTTTCTGGCTGCTTTCAATATTCTCTCCTTAACCTGGGAGCTTCGGAATTTAGCTATAATATTCCTGGGAATTTTCATTTTGGAACCTCTTTCAGGAGATGATTGATGGAGTCTTTCTATTTCTGTTTTACCCTGTGGTTCTAGAATATCAGGGCAGTTTTCCTTGATAATTTCTTGAAAGATAATGTCAAGGCGTTTTTTTGATCAGGTAGTCAAATCATTTTTAAGTTATTTCTCCTGCATCTATTTTCCAGGTCACTTGTTTTTCCAATGAGATATTTCACATTGTCTTCTTTTTTTCATTTTTGGTTGTTTTTTGATTTGTCATAAAGTCATCAGCTTCCATTTTCTCAATTCTAATTTTTAAGGAATTATTTTCTTCAGTGATCTTTTGTACCTCCTTTTCCATTTGGCCAATTCTACTTTTTAAGAAGTTCTTTTCTTCAGTGAATGTTTGTATAATTTCTTCCATTTGACCAATTCTGCTTTTCAAGGCATTCTACTCTTCATTGGATTTTTGTGTCTCTTTTTCTAAGGTGTTACTTTTTTCAGTATTTTTTGTCTCCTTTACCAAGCTGTTGACTATTTTTTTCATGATTTTCTTGCATTACTCTCATTTCTTTTCCCAATTTTTGCTCTATCTCTCTTACTTGATTTTCAAAATCCTTTTTGAGCTCCTTTATGAGCTGAGACCAATTCATATTTTTCTTGGAGTCTTTCGATGTAGGAGCTTTGACTTGTTATTTTCTTCGGATTGTATGTTTTAATCTTTCTTCTCCCCATAGTATCTTTCTATGGTCAGAATATTTTTCTGTTGTTTACTGATTTCTCCATCCTATTTCTTGACTTTTAGCTCTTTTTTAAAGTAGGGTTCTGCTTTTAAGGTGGAGGGTTCACTGTCCTAAGCTTCAGGGGTTTTATGCAGCTGTTTTCAGAGAGACTTCTCAGGTTCAGTAAGTTTTAAGTTTCTCCAACATAGTATGATCAAAGGAAAGGTGTGGTTATTATTCTCCTGGCCTGTGCTCTAGTGTGTGAGTGACCATAAACACTCTTTTCTCCCCCAGAATTGTAATGAGGGTCCCCATTCACTGCAGCATAAACTGTGGTATGCTAGTGTTCCTCCCAAGACCTTGCTTCTTGTTTTCTGGGGCTAGGTCTGTGTCGGCATGATCTGTGCTGGAGTGTGCTCCCCTCTTGCCCAAATGCAATAAACTTTTCCCACTGATCTTCTACATTGTCTTTGACTGGAAAATTATTTCACCACATCCTTTTGTGAGTTTTGCCACTTCGGAAATTGTTTTATGGCATTCGTCAAAGGTTTTCAGAAGGGTTTGGGGGAGAGCTCAGGTGAATTGCTGCCTTTTTTCTACCATCTTGGCTCCACCCATTATTTATAGTCTTTTAAAATAATAATAACCATAAAGTATTTTAAATATCTTCATTATTTATTCTTTCATGATACTATTTTTAATTACTGTAAAGTATAATATTTCTCATTATCATTATACTTGATACAATTAGTTTTTTTCAATGACATTTATGCATCTAAGAAAATATAATCATTTTTTTTGGAAAAAAAGTTTATATAAGAAGTCATGTAACATTTTTCAAGATTAATTAAAGAACTTACAGGAAATTAAGAAGTTTAGCATGGGTATTCATTATGTGTTTTTCTATAATATTATAGATGAAGTGAAAGAAATTATTGATTCAAAATTTTAATGATGAAAGTGATGATTAATCATTTTCTTGATTCTCCAATGTGATATCAACAGTGATAATGATGTTTATAAAAATAACTGGCATTTATATATTTTTTGAGGTTTACAAAGAATGTTAACATTAATTCATTTAATTTTCATAGTATCTCTAAGAAAAATGTACTATATACAGTTATATGAACACCATCTTGCACATTTAAAAAAAGCAAAGACTTAGACTACTTAATTTATTCACACCTGTTCAGATGGCTATCAAGTGAGTTTTGAGCCCAGATTTCATCTGAATCCAGGTGCAGCACTCTCTCCACTATGGAATAATTGACTTTAATGAATTCAGTATGAGTCTCCATACTGTATATTAATGCAAATTGATCATGATTTTTTTCATATCACCTTTTTTAATAGTTATATTTATCACATTAATCAAAAACCATTAAGGTCAAGTAAATAAATTTTTCTAATATTTTATAGGCATCTACTGGAGATTTTTTTATACTGAGTGAATTTTAAGAAGATTAAGGGGAGGAAATATATCCCATGATTGAGAGAAAGCTGTAAAGTTATTGCAGAAGTCTCAGACCATTTTCTGAGAGGTACTAGCTTCTTGGATGAAAAAAATATCAATAGGAATGAACAATTTAAAAATCTACAAATCATGTTTTCCAAAAGAAACAAATTGATCTTAATATCAGACATTTTCTCACCTCCTCTTTCATTTTTTCTCTTCATAAATGGAAAATGTAATCCTTATTTAATTTTATAGTGAAATAAAATGTGTGTGTGTGTGTGTGTGTGTGTGTGTGTGTGTGTGTGTGTAATGTTTTTGGTTCATTCTGTTCAATGAAGGTGGTGAAATAATGATGGATTAGAGTGGGGATAGATTTTACCTTTATCCCACATAATTTCAGAATGTTAGGACAAAATGCTGTTTCCTGCATATCATCTAGAATAATATATTCAATAAATATTAGGTAGTTTTCCAGGAAGATGCTTTTTTTAAATTTTTTTATTTTTAGGGCAGCTAGGCGACTTCTCTAATTAGAGCACTGGATTTGGAATCAGGAAGACTCATCATGATGAGTTCAAAATCGGCCTCAAAGACTTACTAGCTGAGTGACCCTGGGCAGGTCATTTATCCCTGTTTGCCTTAGTTTCCTTACCTATAAAAAATAAGCTGGAGAAGGAAATAGTAAACCGCTTTGGTATCTTTGCCAAGAAAACCTCAGTTGGGGCCATGAAGATTTGGAGACAACTGAAATTACACAACTTGTACTCTTTGCTATTTTTGATGTTAATTATCTCCAATAGAATGTAAAACATCTATTTTCTTAGAAAACTAACAGGTAACCTAATTTTCATGTATATGAAAATTCTCTCCTTTTCTCCTATGTTACTGCTACTACCTTGGTGAAGGCCTTCATTACATCATGCATGGGTTAATTTAATTGTGTCCTTTTTTGTTTTGCCTTCATAAGTTTGTCCTGAATCCATTTCTTCCTCAATTCAGCTATCAAGTGATCTTCATGAAGTTAAGGTTTGATCACGTCACTCACCCACTCAATAAGTTCCTATCACTTCCTATCACCTTCAGGATCAAATATAAGAACATCTCTTTGCCATCCAAAACCTTTTATAATCTTTCCCAATGCACAACTTTCCATTCTTTAAATCCTCCCCTACAACATACTCTGTTACTGACAGTGGTCTCTGTTTCTCTGACAACATACTCTATCTCTTTACTCAGAAGTTTTACTGATGTCGCCCATACCTAGAATGGTCTCCTTTTTTATTTGTGTCTTTTGGTTTCCCTGGCTTCCTTTAAGTCCCAGCTAAAATTGTATTTTCCACAAGAATCCTTTCCCAAGCCCATCTAATTGTTATGCTTGTTCTCTGTTGATTATTTCAAATTTATTCTGTGTATAGCTTGTTTGTGCACAGTTATTTTAATATTGTCATTACCCATTAGATTTTGAACTCCTGGAGTTTTGTGAGGCTTCTAGCTAGCTCACACAGGTGTGAAATGTCTCTCTTTTATAGATCTAATGTTAGTATAATCTCTTAAGCTTCTTCCATCTATAAGTGTTAAGTTTAAGTATGCTTTTTTAAAAATTTCCACATCACTTTTATTCATAGGATCTCTATGAGGTAGATAGTGAACATCTTATGATCTCCATGTTATAGATGAAAAAAAAAAACTGGTAGCCATACTGATACAGATGAAACTTTCTGCACTTAGACTGATAGAGTTTGCATCTGTAGATGCAAAGGTTATTGCCAGGCTGTACTCAGATACTTTTCAGTTTTGCAAGACCTCATTTTGTACTTAGTTTTGTAATTTAACATTTTATTTTCCCTCAATTACATGTAAAGCAATTTTAACATTAATTTTTTAAAAAGTTTCAAGTTCCAAATTATCTCACTTCCTCTCTTCCTTCCCCCACATTGAGAAGGAAAGCAATTTAATGTAGGTTTTCCATCTGTGGTCATGAAAAACATATTTCCATGTTACTTGAAAACACAGATGAAAAACAATAAAAACAAGAAGAAAAATAAAGTAAAGAAAAAATTATGCCTCTCTGTGCATTCAGACTCCATGAATTCTTTCTGTGGAGACAGATAACATTTTTCATCATAAGTCCTTCAGAATTGGCTTGGATCATTGCATTGCTGAGACTAGTTAAGTCAATTCACAGTTGATCATCATACTATATTGCTGTTACTGTATACAATATTCTCCTCGTTTTGTTCATTTCACTTTACATCAGTTTATGTAAGTCTTTCCAGGTTTTTTTTGAAAGCATCCTGCTTCTTATTTCATACAGCAAAACAGTATTTTATCACAATTATATGCAACTTGTTCAGCCATTCCCCAATTGATGGAAATAGATTGAAAATTAATGGAAATCTCCATTATTTCCAGTTATTTGCTACAACTAAAAGAGTTGCTGTAAATATCTTATACATATAGGTACTTCTCCTTTTTGCTTTTTATGTCTTTGGGATACAAATCTAGTAGTGGCATTGCTTGGTCAAAGGGTATGCATGGTTTTATAGCCCTCTGGGCATAGTTCCTAACTGCTCTATAGAATGGTTGAATTCTTACACCATTTAATCAACAATGCATTAGTTTCTCCATTTTCCCACATCCCTTCCAACATTTGCCATTGTGCTTTTCTGTCAATTAGCCAATTGCATAGATGTGTGTGTGTGGGAAGGTAGTAGCTCATAGTTGTTTTAATTTTCAATTATCTAATCAATAGTGATTTAGATATTTTTATATGACTATAGATAGCTTTGATTACTTCATCTGACAACTGCCTGTTCATATCCTTTGACCACTTTATCAATTGAAAGATGGATCTTATTTCTATAAATCTAATTCATTTCTCTACATATTTGAGAAATGAGGTCTTTATCAGAGAAATTTGCTGTAATTTTCACACCAACAATTATATATTTCTCTTAATCCTATTTCCCCAATTTATTCTCAAAAGTGTTTTGCTTCTGACTTTTACCTTCACTGATCTGCATTCCTTTCTATTAATTCCACCCCTTAGCTTATCCCCTTCCCCTCCTGTAGGATAAGATAATTTTTTCCTTCTTTTTTCTCTTTTAATTTTTATTAATTTATTTATTTTTAGTTTTCAACATTCACTTCCACAAGATTTTGCATTCCAAATTTTCTCCCCATCTCGTCCCTGCCCCAAGATGGCATGCATTCTGAATATACCTTTCCCTAATCCACCTTCCCTTCCCTCTTTCCCCCCTTCTATCTCCTTCTCCTTCAATTTTACTGTACCCCACTTCCTGTATATCTTATTTCCCAGTAGCGTAAGATTTCTAAGCAAATGAATATGTATGTTATTCCCTCTTTGAGCAAATTCCAATAAGGGAATGGTTACACTCCCTTCACTTCCCCCATCTTCTCTTCCACTGTAAAAGCTCTTTTGTGCCTCTTTTAAGTCAGATAATTTACCCCATTCTACCTGTCCCTTTCCCCTTCTCCCAGTGCATTCCTTTTTATTACCCCTTTATTCTTTTAGTTAATTATCCCATTATATTTAATTCACATGTGTATCTATATCTTCTTTCTGTGTATACTCCATCTAACTGCTATAATGAGAAAGTTTTTTTTTAATTACAAGTTATCATATTCCCATATAGGAATGTAAACAGTTTAACCTTATTGATTCCTTTATGCTTTCTCTTTCTGGCTTACTTTTTTATGCTTCTCTTGTATTCAAAAGTTAGATTTTCTATTCCGCTTGGGTCTTTTCATCAGGAGTGCTTGAAATTTCTCTGTTTCATTGAATATCCATCTTTTTTTCTCCTGAAGGATTATACTCATTTTTGCTGGATAGGAGATTCTTTGTTGTAATTCTAGCTTTTTTGCTCTTCAGCATACCATAATTCAAGTCCTCTACTCCTTTAAGGTAGAAGTTACTAAATATTTTGCTATCCTGACTATGGCTCTGATGCAATTTAGGTGTTCAGGGATGCTGGGACCCCAAAATCACAATACATAGGTCCTACCTGAGAGAATTTGACCCAACCTTCTTTCAGCCAAAGACAGGGTTTATTAGAACATCCATCACATTGGGCAGACTCTTAAGGAGTCTGAACATTATTAAGCTATTGGCTAGATTTTAAGAATTTGAGCAGTGGCTAGATTATAAGAGTCTCAGCATCTTAATGGAGACAAAATGGACCTTATATACAGAAAGACTGTGGGAGGGATCTAGGAATGGTCAAGTAGTTTGGGGTGACTAGAGGAGGAGTCTAAGGTGATCTGGATGGGAGTGGCCATTAAGCTGGGGTCAACAGATCTCCAGGGACCTCAACAGAGCCTAGCTAGGATTACGTGTGGGAAATGGCAGTGGGCCTTAGGGAGGGCTAGGCTAGGTGAAGGGTCCACAAAGAAAGGCAAGTTGATGGGATTATAGCCTCAGGAAAACGCCAGAGATTTGGCCATGTGGGAAAGTCCAAGGTTTTTCCTTTTTGGGATTTAGCTCCCATCCTCATCAGCTCCATGATAGTTGATTGTTTCTTTTTGGCTGCTTGCAATATTTTCTCTTTGACCTGGAGAATTTAGCCATAATATTCCTTGAAGTTTTCATTTTGGATTTTGGATTTTTTTTTCAGAAGGTGATCAGTGGATTCTTTCAATTACTATTTTACTCTCTGATTCTGGAATATCAAAGCAGTTATCCTTGACAATTTCTTGAAAGCTGTTGTCTAAGCTTTTTTTTTTAATCATGGCTTTCACACAGTCCAATAATTCTTAAATTATCTCTCCTAGAACTATTTTCCAGGTCAGTTGTTTTTCCATTGAGATATTTAACATTTTCTTCTATTTTTTTTATCCTTTTGATTTTACTTTTTATGTATGTATCATTAAGTCATTATCTTCCACTTGCCTGATTCTAATTTATAGGAATGATTTTCTTTAGTGACCTTTTGTATTTCCTTTTCCATTTGGCCAATTATGTTTTTCAAGGCATTCTTGTCTTCATTGTGCCTCTTTTACCATTTGGTCTTTCTGTTTTTTTCTTTTCTTTTTTTTTTTTACAGTGTTATTTTCTTCAGCATTTTTTGTTTGCCTCTTTAACCAAGCTATTGACTTTTTTTCCTGATTTTCTTGCATCCATCATATTTTTCTTCCCAATTTTTTTCTACCTCTCTTATTTAATTTTTAAATCTGTTTTGCACTTTTCCATGGCCTGAGACTAATTCATTTCTTTTTCTTTGAGGCTTTGGATGTAGCAGTTTACATTTGTTTGTCTTCTTCTGAGTGTGTTTTGATCTTCTCTATCACCATAGTGAATTTCAATGGTTAGGATCTATTTTCTGCTGTTTGCTCATTTTTCCAACCTATTTCTTCATTTTTAACTCTAAGCTAAAGTGCAGTGACTCTGCTTCTGGAATGGAGGGGACATTGTCCCACTCTTCAGGTTTTTTTATGCAGCTGTTTCAGAGATAATTCTGGGCACCTGTAAGTTTTTGGTTCTTCCAAGGTGGTATGATCTAGTGAGAGGTGTGTTTACTACTCTCCTGGCTTGTTTCCTGCTCTGGAAGTTACCAAAAGCACTCTTTTCTATGCTGGAATTGTAACCAGAGTCCCATCTCCACTGCAGCCTTAAGCTATGGTGTGCTAGTGCTCCTCCTCCCCCTGGGACTTAGACTCAAAACTGTGACCCAGATGTAAATATGGGCAATGCAACAGAGTACTGCCTGTGATGCCAACAAAGGCATCCCAGTGATTTTCTTCTGACCGTGTTGTCTGACCACCTTACCATCATCTATGGGCTAAAAGGTCCAGAAGTCACCACTGTTGCCACTAATTCAGTCACCTCCAATGCCTACTATTGGTTTGCTGGACTGTGGCCTGCATTGGACTGTGCTCCACTCTAATCTTGGTGTAACATACCTTTCCTGCCTACCATCTAAGTTGTCTTGGACTGGAAAATTGTTTTATATCATCATGCTGTTGAATTCTGCCACTCCAGAATTTGTTTTGAGGCATTATTCAAAGTTTTTTGGAATGTTTTGGGGGAAAGCTCAGGTCAGTCTTTACTTTTTCTCCACCATCTTGGCTCCTCCAAATAGTAATCTTTTGAAAGAGATCATTTTTCCATTGTGAGAAACGCTTAAAGTGGAAAATGAACAACAGGTAGTATAGTAATTCAAATATGAAAATATGTAACCAAGAAAATATTCAAATATTTATTTGAAATATTAACTAATCAAAAAAGAATAAATATTACTGCATACACATAGTCCTAAATTTAATTTAATAGTCCTAACACCAATTAGAAATACCAAAGCAAAAAAGATAATCTCTGATTCATATATACTGTCACATGAGTTGTTTAAAATCATATTTAAAAAAAACCTGGCACATATTCTTTGTTGATTGAAGAACATTTTTTCTTAACCTTATATTGAGCTGTATCACGCCAGTATGCAGGGTACTCTCCACAATACCAGTTAAAATATTCTTCTGCCACAGTCAATGGTACCTTAGTGGCCTCAACAAGCTATTGGAGCTACTAGATGTGCCTAATTTATTCCCAAGAAGTATTTTAATCACTATGAGACCTTGGATAAGTGATCAAGCAATCCCAAAATGCAATAAGATATTTTAACCTCTAAATTCTGCCTTTCACCCAGGTCCGAATTACATTTTCTCCCATAGCATTTATTTGCAGTTTACTTTGAAAAGTCCTTCACCTGGCTGACTACAGACAGATGTTATAACCTTCTCCCTTGCCTTTCCTCCTTTCCTCCTACTTAAAAAAAAAGAAAGAAATTCACTAGAAAATGATAATTTGTGCTCTATGTTACATAGACATGATTGCTGCCACTCTTGAACTGAAGCAATGTGAGAGGAAATAGATATTTTTCTGGCTGACCTTATACATTTGAAATTTCTCCTAAATTGACCTGTGAGTTTGATGTTGCAAAATAAAGATAGAAAAAGTAATAAAATTGAACTCAAATCCACCATTTCCTGTCAATATTAATTGTGGCATTAATATACAATCTCAGATTTTCTATATCACAAAAGTTCAGATTGACTGACAAGACACCAGTGATATTTCTTTTTGTCTCATTAATTTACCAAAATAACCTTTTGGTCCCAAATAAATACAAGAGTTATAAAAACAACAGTATAGCAGCAGTCAAAAGTACCCTAATGGATTATCATGCCTCTATCAATATGTCAACTGATTGAAGAACTTTGTTTTGGAATTTTGAATTCCTGGGAATTACAGATGTATGAACCTAGTTTACTGTTAAAATAATAATGTATTTAGAACTTCTACAAGCACTGTTTCTATCTGATAATGGGTATTGGGGAAAAAAATGGAAGGTCAAGAGAAAGTTGAAACCTGGCTTTCCTCACTTCAGGAGATCAAAAAAAGCTGAATACTAGTGACTGGTAATCTTTAAACTGAAGTTGATAACCCACAAAAGATATTAAAGCCCTCACAATGAGCACTCATAAAGAAAAGGTGAAGAAAACTATTATTACAGTCTGAAGTTTTCAAGACTCTAAATTTCCCAAGGGTAAATTTCATCTATTTCATCTAAAATTTCATTTGTTTTTCCCTACATTTCTATCAAAATATGTATAATATGAACTCAACTCATTGTTGAATTGGGTAGAGAATGGCAACGGTGCTGAGGGAAGAATAGGGATGTAGGTGATATATAACAGAAGTGAATAACAAAAACTTTTTATGTATAAGGGGTTATTTGTAAAGGAGAGATGACACTACTTCCCACTTTTACTGAGAACAGGAAAATGGAATCATTCTTAGATTAGAAAAGGAGAACTTTTCATAAACAGCATTAATGATATTGAACACAACCTGCTCTTTCCTTCTATTAAGCAATGGAGAAGTTATCAGCATGGAGTAACTAGCAATTTGTCCCAGAGAAGTGACATATGGGAGGAAGATACTTCTCACAAGGAGCACCATACCATTCCTTTGTTCCTGCCTTTCACTTTGTGGCCTGTGCCAAACAACTTCATGCCTTAAATCCCTTCCAACTCTCCACAGCAGGGAAAGATTTTCTAGAGAATAGGTGACCTTTCCTGGCACACCTGTAGTGTAAGTTAGTTGTCTTCTGTGCCACTATTGCAACTATCTCCTTACTCTTCCCTTTCCCTACTCCCCACCAAACTAAATTCATACCAATCAACTTCTTTTTCTGTAATGTCCTAGAGTCACTTGGAAAAGTTAGTATACTTTGCTCTTGAGGAGAATAGAATCTATTGCTCTTACCTCGGTACTTTGGGTGATAATAGGCAGGCAGGAGGCCAAGTGACTACAGCAGACTTGGACTGAAAAAGAGACATTTACTATTTGTGTGAGTCTGGGAAAATCATTTAAATTCTTCCTCCCTCAGTTTCCTTATTTGTAAAAGAAGGATAATATTAGTACCTCTTTCTTATTTTGCATGAGGATAAAATGAGATGATATTTGTAAAGTTCTTTGCATATATACATATATATATATATATATATATATTATATATATATATATATATAAATGCTATATAATTATAATGACAAGATTTCATTATTGTGGGAGTACTTCCAATGCAGATCTTAGTAATGCTACACTTCTTATCCTATGCAAATCTTGCCTATTTTTTTTCTTTGATATGGGTTTATGAAAAACCCACATTACTGTATTGGAGCCCCACCTCTTTTTTTTTTTAATATGTGGGTATCAAGTCAGACTATTGTTCTGGTGGTTTTCATTCTAAAATATTCCTGACCCACCACTTTATTTGTTCAGGAAGGAGACAGAAAGGAATTTAATTTATCAGGGCCTAGTTCCCCTAATGGTAAATTGTGTTGGAAAACTCAATTTGCTATTTTTAAGGCAGTCTTTGAGGCAGGCCAGGCTTCATCTTCTCCTCATTATATTTGAGGTAGCAGTGCCTTTTCCTTGCAATCAGCTTTTCAGTTATTTGGCTTCTCCCTACTCAACGCTTCCATCTGACTCTAATAATCATTCAGTCTTTTCTCCCAAGCTGATAAAATTATATTTTCTATCATATCTTCACCAGTAAGAGGCCACATTTTCACTGTTCAACCCTTACCCACACAGTATTACATTAAGCATGAAATGGATATTATAATGCTAAAGTAGCACACATTTTTAATTTTCTCATTGATATATTTTTTGGGAAATGAAGTTCATAACAATTTTTCTTTATAATTGTATTGGGTTTTTTTGGTTTTCTATCAGTTTCATTCCTGAATATGATTGATATCTATCTTCTGTCCAGATGGTTATCTGTCCTTTGAAATGAGAAAAAAAAAAACATTTTTAAAGAAAAGGTGAGAAGAGAAATACACTTTAGCATAACCAACTAACATGTCATCTGAATCTGACAGTGCATTCAATTTTCCATTCTCATAGTCTTTCACCTGTCTAAAGAAGGGAGAGAGGCATGTTTTCTTAATTCTCCTTCAGAGCCAAATTTCTCAGTCATTATAATTATATAGATTATAACCCATCTTATATAATATTTTAAAGTGCTATATAAACATCAGCTTATAAAAACATTAAACACAGCTTACCTGATGTAAGCATCTCCTTTAAAAGCACTTACCATGATGTCTGGTCTATGCTACATTACCTTATTCTGGATTAATTTTCAAGATAACTGATATTTACAATTTTAAGCAAAAAAAATGTTGATGAGAATCTATGTACAATCTATTACACTATCCTTGACTTATTAAACTACATATGTGGACAAAATGTAATCTTTTTCTTGATGACTCAGGATATTCAGAACAAATCAACATGAATAGCAATTATTGTCCTGTGCTAGACAAGGAAATGATTCCCTCAGGATCCATTGAGGTATATTGGAATACTATATTTGCTTTCACACTAAATAGCCATAATTTTCTCTTTACTGACCTTTGCTGTCAGTTGTTAACTTTTCCGTGAATCTGCTTCTAAAAATCCTTTCTGACAAGTCTTAGTTCTTTCTAATCAGCCACCTCTTTTAACCTTGAGAGAATTAGCATAAACTGTTACGTTTATAAATTCAATAGCCTTAATTTTACACACATTAGCATATTAAATTGTGTCCTAACCTTAGGGACTCTTGACTTTTCATAAAGTTCAAGTAGCTTTAAGTTTATTATAGTTATTTTTCTAATTGATGAGACTCTTATCCTTTCACAATTTAAGGCTATACAAAGGTTTGTTGGTATTACTGCTGGAATTCAAACAGTTCAAGAAGCAGTGTAGGGTGTATTAGAAGGAATACAGGGCGGGAAGTTAAAAGACCTAAATTCTTACATTGTTTTCTTTTTAATCTCTAAAAAGTCATTTCTCTCCAGGACAGATTCTTCATTTATAAAATGAGGGAGTAGAAGATAATTTCTAGGATCCCTTCCAGTTCTAACATTAGAGAAAATGTCACACTCTCTATTAAATGTTATGTCCTGTATTCCTGAGGAAAGGGATACCCTCTCATTCACATAAAATGGTTATTTCCTCAGGACACTCTGAAAATTTTGGAGAAATCAGGGCACTGGAAGTTGGGAAACAGTAAAAAAAAAAGGAATCCTGGAGCAATAAAGACAAATGCTGCACTATTCACATATTTTCATGGAGATTTAAACAAGGTCTTTGTGACTCCATGATGCTCTACCACCCAATACAATATACTCTTTCTCCAAAAGAAAGATATGATATCACTGAAAAACAGAGTAGCACTTCATTTTTCTTTCTTTCTCTCACCATAGCCAATCACGTTACAATTTCTATTGTCTCTGTCATTACAGTCTCTCCAACATCATTATCCTCCTTTCTATTTACAAGATGTGCATCATTAATTATCAAGACTGAAAGGAAGATGAAAGGAAAAAACAATTCTATGTATAACCACCAAAATAGGTGCCATAGAGAGGTACAAAATGGAAGCCCATGGATTTATAGAAAGGTACCAAAATATCAGAGAAGGAATAATGTTATACCAATTCTTGAAGTAGCCATTCAGTCAACAGTAAGTCAATAGCATTTACATAATTCTTTCTGTGTGCCAGGCTCTACTTTAAGCTCAGGGAATACAAATATATATTAAAAAAAAAGAGGGGCAGCTAAGTGTCACAGTGGATAGAGCACCGGCCCTGAAGTCAGGAGACCTGAGTTCAAATCCAGCCTCAGACCAAACATTTGACACTTACTGGCTGTGTGACCCTGGGCAAGTCACTTAACCCCAATTGCCTAAAAAAGAAAGAAAAAAAAAGACAATCTCTGTCTTTAAAGAGCTTAGATTTTAATGGGAGAAGACAGCACATAAAGAGGATCTGAAAAAAAGGACAGAGTGAGAGAGGAATAGGTACAAAATCATGGTAGGTAAATCCCGAGAGTCAGAAGTAGTGTGAAAACTATAGGCTAATGAGCAAAACTTTGATTCTTGAGAAAATTCTATAACAAAATATTAAAGAGGTAACTGATAAATAAATAGAATAGAAAATAAAGTCATACACAAAGAAAACATGACTCAAGAGCATGTCGTGTAAGAATTACTTATTTCTTTTTTTTTGACAAAATCACTAAATAAGTAGTATGAGAAATGATACAGATTTTGTTTGTCTAGATTTTTGCAAAGCTTTTGATAAAGTATCTTTACAAAATGAAATAAAATAAAAAACTGAGATGAGTTAGGTGAGAATAAAATCAGACAGATTGAGAAATTAGTGGTTAGCTATGCTCAAAGAATATTTGTCAATAGTTCAATATCAGCATGGAAGGTCTCATGTGGACTAGCTTAGGGACCTATGTCTGGCTTCAAACTGTAGGGAGTTTACATACTATTGAAAAGTCTACATATATGCAGAGAAGCAAATACAATATGATTTGAGAGGATAGGAGAAGATACTGACAACTGGTGATTTCAAATGAGGTTTTATGTGGTTAGTCATACTTGAATTGAGCTAGAAGGAAGCTAAGGTTACTAAGAGCTATTGCAGTGTGGATGTGGGGAATTATCCTTGTAAAGCCAAGTCTAAAAAAATAATAACTAATATTTATGGATTGCTCACTTTGTGCCAGACACTATGCTAAACACTTTATAATAATTACCTCATTTGAACTTCACAACAACCCTGGGAGGTAGGTGATATAAGTATCCCCATTTTAGAACTGAAGAAACTGAGGCTGACAGATTATGTGACTTGTCATGGGTGACACAGTAAATGCCAAAGGCTGGATTTGAACTCAGATCTTGTTGACTCCAGGCCCTATGTTCTAACAACTCTGTCTCCTACCTTCCATTGCAGTATAAAATGACCTGATTAGTTTGGGAAACAATTATTTGACAAGTTTGGTTGGTTTATAAGCTATGTAAATATGAAAGGAATCTAGAAAGATATACTGGATACAGAATGGGGAAAGCTTTAACAGGTTAAGGAATTTGTTTATTTTCTAGAAGACAAAGTATGTTTTATTCAAAAGAGTGAAATGGGCAGATCTGTGCTTCATGAGGATTATTTCTGCAGTGATGTGGAGAATGGAGTGGAGAGGGCAGAGACTTGATTCAGGGCAGTAAATAGTAGACTAGGCTGTTAGCAAAGTAATTAAAAAAACATTATGAAGGCAAGACTTGCACGTGATCTGATATTGAGTGTTATTAGAGTAAAACATTAAGGCTTAATACAAGTTTGTGGATTTACATAGGTAGAAAGGAAGTTGTGCCTTTAATATAAATAAGTTTAGAGAGGGCAGAAAGATAATGAGCTATGTTTGGGGCATGTTTTCTTTGGAATACTGATGGAACACACTAGTAGGAATATCAGTAGACAGTTATGTACATGGGAATTGGGCTAAATAAAGTGACGAGGTATTTATATATAAGTTTGGCAGTCATATTCCTAGATTTTACAGTGGATTTCATGGTTAATGATTCGATTACCACATCCAGTAACAACAATAACAACTTAAATACTAGAATTTATTAAGCACCTGCTATGTGCCAGGCACCATGCTAAATACTTTTGCAAATATTACTTCATTTGATCCTCACAATAACCTTGTGGGGCAGGTGTTGTTATCATCCTAATTTTACAGTTAAGTAAACTATGGCACACAGCTAGTAAATATCAGGACAGATTTGACACATTACATTTCTTTCTCATAGATTTACACAGTAACTTTTGAGACAAGTTCCTGGCACATTTAAATTCATTTCAGAGAACATTTTAAAAATTATCTAATGGCATTGTTATAAGTTCATAGTTTCATTGATTTAGAGGTCATTTGTTCCAGCCCTCCTGTATTTTACAGATCAGGAGAATTAGGTACAGAAGAAGGGTAAATGAATTACCCAATGTCACATACTAGTAAATATTGGAAGCAGAATTTTAATTCAGATCTTATTAGATTTAAAGATGTGTTCTATAACTGTGCCATCTAGTCACCTCTTTGGTGATTTGGATTTTGAGGATAAGAGAACAAAAATGATAGAATACCTGTCCTCAAAAAGATTATATTGCACTGAGGAAGGTATAACACGCATACAGATAAATTTATATGCCCACACATACAGAGGAAATACAAGACAATTTCAAGGTGTTATCAGGGAAGTTACAGAGCAGGTGGCAATTGGGATGAACTTCGAATGGAATTCAACATTCTGAGAGGCAGAGGAAGAGAGAATATTCCAGTCATAGAAGATATACTATGCAAAGATTTCTCTTCTTTGTGGACTTTAATATCCATAATGTTCCCAGAGTTTGCTTTGTACTTGCAAAAAGACAAGCACAAATGACTCTGGGCTTTGGTAGTGACAGCCTTCATTATTTAGTCCAGTACTGAAGATTAAAGATTGGTAAGGTTTATTTTTAATTAGCCACCTAACTCTCATCAGATTTACAATTAAGAATAAGAGAAAATGACCTACATTGCTTGAGAATTGAATGATGATGAATTTATGAGGCAAAACTAAGTAAGACTGACTTATACTGCAGTAATTACTCCTATTTAAGGCACTGTGAAAAGCTCTTTTTTTTTTTTCAATTTACCTTTGGTACCAAAAGATGAATCAAAAACTTCTGACCAACAGAGACTTAGCATGGATTTCTTCAGCAAATGCTACTAGCATAGAAGTTCAGAGGAATTTCGATTTGTCATGTCATGGCAGTCATGAAGCATGTAGTTTACAGGTCATTTCCTTTGCTTGAGAATATTCAGCTTGAGAAATACACAATTATACAAAAGATGATACAACTGAACTTTTTTTTTTTAACTTATCACCTATTTTACTGTTCTTCCTTTGGGCTACAATTTCTTTCTCTAATGTCCATTAAACAGTTAGATCACATTTTTGTATACTGCATAAAACATGAAGTGAATTTTTATCACTGACTCCAATGATGGAGGGCAGATGTTATGAAGTTTGGTCCTAAGATTACCATTACCAAAAGTTTCTTCAATTTTGTGAGATGTCCAGTAGCAAGCTTTGCAGAATAAACCTGACTATAATCAGTCATCTTGGAATTCTAATAATAAAATCTGACAAGTTCTATCTACTCATACTAACATTGTGCATCTGTTCCTTAAATATCACATTTTCAAAATGTTTTCATAATTTAACAACAACAACAACAACAAAAAGACATTAGATTCTTATGTGATTCTGCTTGCTTATTTCATATAGGCAGCAGCTTTAAAAGTGACAATATGTTCTACTTTGATACCAGTATCAAATACAATGTTATTTTAGACTCATGAACAATGTGGCACCATCCATGTTCATTGTGGAATTTAGCTCCATGATCTTTCTATGAATGCTTTGGTCATCAATACATAATCTATTCCATTTGAAGACACTTTGTACAGCCTCAATATCTCCTGGTAAATTTGTTCATGAGGTGTGTGCATTATCTTATATTGCTTTTTACTGCACTGTGTCATAGATGCTCATCTCAGGATATGTTGTAAACTTGATGAGGATAAGGACCATGGGGTAATTAATTTGTTTTTAGTTTCTTGGTGCCAAGCATGGCAATATGCAAATACTTAAGCATAAAATAAATAATTAATGAATAAGTGAGTGAATAAATATTGGAATAGGGGAAAAGTATATATTACTGTCAAGAAATATAAGCAATGCTTTATACGATACAGTTATAATTGAGTAGTTAAGATATTCTTACAGAGAAGCTGGTGATAAAAGAGAGTTGATTCTCTAGTGAGTGAATGGTTTGTGAGATTGTGAATACAGCCATATTCTTGGTTGCTATTATTGACATGGTTACAATGAGAGACTTTTAAAGCTTTTTTCACCTGAGAAAAAGCATTCATGCCATACCATAAATACGTAATCTATAAATGTTGTCAGCTGAATCCTGACAAGTTCTCCTTGTGATATCACATGATGTTTTTCATGGTACTATAATTTTATCCCTGACTTTTGTCCTGTTCAAACTCCAGTTATGCTATATACTCAGTTTTGTTTGATCAGAAATCATACAATTTTTTAATGATAATATAAACAAAATTATCATAATTTTAATTATTTTTACTGAAAATAATAGTTTCAGAAGTAGACAAAATATTGAGTTAATATTCACAAAGCATAAAGAACATGTTGTCCTTTCCAGTTATCTTTTCATAATATATAAATGCCAAATGATTTGCTTTGGTTAATGATTTTCCAGATAGGAAATGTAGAGAAAATCAATGTGAAGTACTATATTGTGCTTATCATAGAGGTTTTAATATTATCCCCTACAATTCACACTCTCAAAGTAAAAATAATAATAATAAAAATGTCCAAATAAATATTTTGTGTCCCAAAGTTTTTTTCAATACTTTATTTTAGTCATCTAAAATGGAATCCCTAAAGGAAGCAGATGCTTTTTGGAGTTGTTTTTATAATCTAATGTTTGGGACCAAACTTTTAACCAGTTCTGAATTAAAGTAACTGTACCATTGTCTAGAACCTAGGGCACATTGAAAATTCTTCTTTCCTATAACTTTCTGTCTACTTCCCAGTGAAGCGTTTTCTTTTGATCCTCAGAATCTGTATCTTTGATTTTGTAGTACCAATTTTATCCTATGATTGTTGATCACGGAGCTGAAAGATTAATGTTGCTATCCTATGCTTCCTTAGTCAAAACAGATTCTTCCCTATTTGGTTTCCTAAGAAATTTCCTCCTGGGATTCAAGTCTTCCTCATATTTAGAAATCACAAAAATATAGAATTTAAAGATTACAGATTTTAAATTTGTAAAGGGCATTATACATCATTTAGTCTGATAGTCTTACTTTATAGAGGAGGAGATAGATTCAGGAAAATCAAATTGAATTATTGAAGGAGGAGAGGAAAATATTAAAAGCATGATAATAGTTTTGGAGCTTATTAGTATCAAAAAAGTTAAGTGAGAAATAATTAATAACTAATCTATGTATTTCTTTTCTGATCTATTCCACATTTATATAAGAAAAAATATGCATATGTTACAGGAATCTTTGATAAATGTTTTAGGCATTCATAAGTGATACAGTAGACTTTATTTTTACTATTATATAATGGACTAAAGAGGTATATAATATTCAACTATGCTTATTATTAATTAACTTAAAAAATTTTGATTACTTACGCTAATGCCATTGTGAAAACATCTCCAAAAAAGTATCTCCTGTGAATAACTAAAATTGATTGAGAATTCATGGGAGACATGACAAAAATTAAAGTTGTTCTACAACTCTTTAATAATGAATATGAAGTGAAGCATAAAACAGACATTTGCTCACCAAAGGTGTCTTCCACCATCATACAAGAAGTCAAGCATAAAATCCAAATCAAAGAGAGATTTCATATGGATGGTAGCTCCTCTGATATTCCTTTTTTCAGGTGAAATTATACTGATTGTATTATTGTATAACATTGAAAACCTTTCTTGATGGTATTTATAGACAATCAAAAGAGTTTGGTCTAACTATCCACCCAGGGAAATAATACAAATTATTTAAAAAGCCTCTTTTTCACATAATTTTATGTAGTCAGAAAAGCATGAAAGTGTGTGCCAAATAAGTATGTGCATGTGAGTATATTTGTGTGTATGTATGTATGTATGTGTGTGTGTGCATGTTGAACAGATACTGAAAATGAACACCATGTTGGGCCCAAAAATATAAAGGAGGAAGAAAATTACCTGGAGTCCTTTTGAGAAATTGCTGAGCTATTTTAATGACAACAAACATTGGGGCAGCTAGGTGGCACAGGCCCTGGAGTCAGGAGGACTTGAGTTCATATCTGGCCTCAGACACATAACACTTACTAGTTGTGTGACTCAAGGCAAATCACTTAACCCCAATTGCCTCACCAAGAAAAAAAAAGGCAAATTTTTTAAAAAATACTTATATTTTAATACCAATATTTTACCTGTTATTGTGTTGCAGTATATCAGAGAAACCTTGAGTCTCAAGAATAATAATTAAAAAAAAAGTTACCCAGAAAGAGATGGAGAAGCACATTGTAGTTGTAATTAGGATTTAACAAATTAAAAACAAGGAATTACAGAGGTAAAACAAAGGATATCATTGAATAAATGTATACTTTTTTTTAAATTAAATGAGTTGACAATAGCTACTAAATAGCCAGTTTACTCCATTGATGTATTTATGATATCAAGAGAAAAGAAGAAAGTTCACAAGCTAGTTAAGTGGCAAAAATACTTGGACAAGAATTGCATATGATAGGGAGGCATGGGTGACTTGAAAACTATCATTTATGAGATGCCACTTTGATATGATCAAAGATCCATTCGAATGTTTGGAAGATATTTCTGTGTTTGTGGTAATAAAGGCAAACCTCATATAGGATGTAATGTTCCAAATGCAAACTAAGAGTAAGAAGTAAGGACTGAGGTGATTTCAGAACCAGGGTTGATAAGATAACATTCAATCACCACTCCTAATGGACAAGGAATGGGTAAAGTCACTGAGATCTTACAGTGAATATTTATCTTCCTTGTGCTACTGGCTGAAGGACAAAAGACTTTATTGCCTGTCCTTATCAAAAGTGTGAAGCAGAAGAAATGTGAAAAGTGCAATATTGTCTTGTCTTTCACAGTTCAAGTTCAAATCACTAATGTATTCTCATCACCTAAGCCTCTCCTGAGTGTTAATGGATGTAACATTTAACATTGGCTATACATGAGTAATTCATCCATTTAGGGAATTATCTCTGTCCCTTCTTTAACATTTTTGTCTCTGGGCTGCCCACTCCTTCAGTCCATTTAGCTGGTCATTAGCACTTCTATCAAACAGAAGAAGAGAGAAGAGGAAACAAACCAATCAATTTTGTTGCATCTCTAAAGCTTCTATAAAGGTCAGGCCTAAGAAATGAACAAAATAAATGACCAAAATGAGGTTTTGAATTACTTGTGTATTTTATGTATACAATCTCCATTTGCATGTTTATTACTGTTAACTAAAACACAATAGTAGAGAAGGTTTCCTCGGATATAAAAGAGTGAGAAAACTTGTGAAAAAGAAAAAGTGAAAGAATTTTAGTCTTATTGCATGTTCTGGAAGGTACTTACTAAGTATAAATCTTTATAGCAATTGGTAAAAATGTGGATCTATGAAGCTTCCTTTTTTTTTCAGCTAATAACAGAAAATGGATGAAGAAAATGAAAGGAATACCCTGACAAATCACAAACATGCCAATCTACATCCTAGATGTGAGGATTTATTGAAATATTATTCTTTTTGTGAAACAATGTTAAAGCTTATTTTTAGGAACAAAATAAAAGTATATATGAGAATAAAACATTTATTTTTATTCAGTTTGTCACAAAATCATAGAATTTCAGTGTTAGAATGGAACTCATGAGTCATCTGTTTCAACCCACACATGTAATCAGGAATCTTCTTCTTCTTCTTCTTCTTTTTTTTTTTTTTGCAAGGCCATTGGGGTTAAGTGACTTGCCCAGGGTCACATAGCTAGTAAGTGTCAAGTTTCTGAAACTGAATTTGAACTCAGGTCCTCCTGACTTCAAGGTCAGTGATATATCCAATGTACCACCTAGCTGCCATAGGAGTCTTCTTTAAAACATTCTCTATGTCTCTGCTTAAATATCTCCAGGGAGTGGGAACTCATATACTTCAGAAACTGCCAATTCCTATTTCGGTCAGCTATGATGCTTAGCTTCCAGTTATGAAACAAGCAAAAAAAAATAGCTCTCTGAAACTTCCAACTATTGTTCTTATTCTACTTTCTAGCTTCAAACAGAATAAGTATTACACTTCTACATGACAGACCTTTAAATACTTGAAGGCAGCTATCATATCTTCCCAGTTTTATTTTCATTTAAAAAAAGAAAAAACAAAAAGTGTTTGTTTGAGTGATCTTACATGTCATTAGTCTGAGATCTCTGACCATCTGATCATTTTGTTCAAGTGATGTGTATGTATACACTGCTTGTCATACAAAAGAGGCTAAGTTGCCTAGAGGTTTTGTAGGAGACAAACTTCCATTCTCTGATGACTTCTGCTATTCTATATTTATAATATTCCTGGATCTATATCATGCTACTCTTCTCTACCTCTAAGCTTTGAACAGTTAACTGTTAATGATTCTTTCATCTTTGACTTGATTTGACTAGATAAGTCACTTGGCTTTTCACCAGAGTGGCTATGTAGCTATCTCTCTCTTTTCTTCTTCTTTTTTAAATTTTCGTTTGTTATATCAAGCTCACCTTGTGTCATTGTATGTAATTTTTATGCTTGGGAAAGACTTGATTTGACTGATGGCATATCAACATTGGGTATATTGTATATGTTAAGATGAATTGGAGACAGTTTTACTAAGGCCTAGGAAAGCTTTTGGTATAATTACAGTGACAAATCACACACACACACACACACACACACACACACACACACACACACACACACAGAGTTACGCACTGTGAACCCCAATTTATTTATTCTAAGAGGGAGGGAAATGAAATTGAGGTGTACGTGTTCCCGGTTTAATTTCTCTCAAGCTGGCTTCACATTCATTGCATGTGAGTTCAGTCCAAAACTGGACCCTCCTAAGGGGGCCTGTTCAGAACTGGCTTAGTTTGGGATTCTGGGGTAGAGCCTTATGTGCCCTTCAAAGAGCAGGTGTTCCCAAGGGATGTCAATCAACCGTAATTGATCAACATACCAGGAGGTGGGATATATTGAAATGAGGACTTAACTATGTGCCTTATATCACTCACTTCACAGGGGCTAATATCACCCACCATCAAAGGAAATACCACCCCAGGGCTTAGGAGTCTGTCTCCACCCAAACCTGAGTAGAATAAAATCAATTCAGTTCTGGGTTTGAGTTTGACCAAGACAAGAAGATTCAATGCAATCTCATTATCAGAGATGTTTTTCTGAAGAACTTTGGTCAGAAGGCTGGCAAAGGGGAGCTCTGAGTCTCCAAGACACAGATTACCAAGAAGAATCATTTTTCAATTTTTTTCACAGCACACACATACACAAAATTACAATATCAGAGAAGTCTAACTAGTTCATTCTAGATTTGCAGAAAAATGTACAAGGAACTAGGGCTTTTCTTTTCCTTAAGTCCCTTTTCTTTACCTAAAAAACTTTCAGTTTTTGTACTGAGAATCTCCTGGTTACATCCTCTCAAGGATCATACACAAATTAAAGTTTACAATTTAGTTCACTAGGAAGATGAATAATACAGGAATCAGTGGTTTTGGCACTTAAAAAGTTCTGGCTCCATGCCTGAAAAAACTGTAGCCTTGGAGAAAAAAAAATGTCACTTTCATTTCCTAGTTATTGAATGTGAAGTCCATAAATTCTCAGCTCCCACATGTTTAGCAAAGACAAGATAAGGTGTATGTCTGTGGTTGTATGTTGAAGTCAAAATCTTTTTACATTATCCACAAAGTACTAAGTTATTAAGATTATCACTATATCCATCCTAGCTATACAATCAATCAAAAAAGGCTTTTCCAATCAGAGGTTAACAGACAAGAAACATTTAAAGGATATCTACACAGGCTTAAGTCTTTCTCTCCAAGACATTTTCATTATATATCATCATGACCCTTTCAGAAGGAGCTCCTGAACTATAAATTCTGTAAATTTGTATTAGTCAAGTATCGCTAAGACTTGGTCACTAGAAAGCTATGAAAGTGAACCTCAAGCAAACTCTACCATACCAGAAGGCCTTCAAATATGGCCCTGGTGATAAATTTCTGTTTTCCTTATGAAGATGAGCACAGATATATTTGGAGAAGTTTGTCACCAAGTTGGCCAAAGGGTGAATAAATTTTGAATTGTGGCAACTTTCGAATGTCATGAACAAAATCATGGATAAATTTCATACTACCTAAATAAAACACTGTGGCAAAATCACAGATCCTTCATATAGTGAAGTATGGAGGAAAATTATTTCTATCCATAATGAATTTTTTTTAATAAACTCCTTTATTCAGCCAAAGTATCCCTGTATTGTGTGACTAGAATAAACACTGAAGTTAATATCTCTGGAGCTGTTGAACTTTATTGGTATTTGGACCAATAATAAAGAAAATTCATCTGAATTGAAGAAACATTTTTGCCTAGTGAGCAAAACTCATGTAAACTAAACACACATGCAAGCACTATCATTTTCTTCACATTATTTTCTCTACCTAGAATCTGTTTCTTTTTACCCCCCTTCTGCTTGTCAGGGCTCCCTTCACCTCTCATTCTGTCCTTCCCACCATCTGATGTCTGTGTATCCTTCAGTATCTAATCCAGGTACCCGTTTCCACCACAATATATTCCCCCCAGAATATGTTACACCCCGCACAAACTTCTCTCTTCTCTGAATTCTTGCTGCGTTTAATTGTGTAAATCATAGGGGAATTTAATTATTTGGTGCTTTACTATTTTAACTTGATTTCAAGTACCTGAGAAGGAAAATATCTTACATTCTTGTAGTATCTTTCACAGTCACTAATAAGCTAATAATAGTAAAGATTAGTTGCATAATTAATGAATGAAAGAATACATATTTGCTTTACATCATAAGCAATACATAATTGCAATTATTAGGTACATCTCTAAAATGTTAGCTGTTAAATTTTAACTGTTTGAAACAACTTTTAAAAAAAGCCAAAAAACTTTCATTAATAAAAAAACGTTTTTGATGTAGGGGATATTCCAGGTATTTGTAACAGCATATCTTATTTTAAAGTTTCTTTTTTCTGTGTGTGTGTGTGTGTGTGTGTGTGTGTGTGTGTGTGTGCGCGCACGCACGTGTGTTCAAACACAAGATATACATACCGACAATGACTTTGTGAGGAGTATGGTTAAGTCTCTGTGCCTCAAGGATTAAAGTGAATTTTTATCATCTTTGGGAATATAGCTGACTAGCAAAATTTAACCAGTAGATGGCAGTACTGCTCAGCAAACAATATCCCCTTATTTCTCTAGCCCTTTTGCACAGTAATCATACAATCCTGAAAATTACCAAACAGTGGAACCTGACAAAGACCTTGTTTTACCACAATCAATCTTTATTCACCATTAGATTAAAATAGTTACCTATACTTGATTGCTTCAAACCCAGGCTAAAACTTTTTACATAACTTCATTTATGTTGAGTTCTTAAAGACATTGTGTTTCTTTCTATTACATTTTCCACTTTGAAATTTTCAACCTTTAAATTGTTTTTCTTACTTTTTCTTTCTTTTAGTCTTCAATTTGGAAGTGGTCTATGATGCTTTAGATGTCTTAATGAAAAGATGGGCAGGTAGGTGACACAATTGATGAGTGCTGGCCCTAGAATTAGGAATATCTTAGTTCAGATGAACCTCAGACAATTACTGAGTGACCCTGGGCATATCACTTTACCTTGTTTGCTTAATTCCTTATCTGTAAATTGATCTGGAGAAGGAAATGGCAAACCACTCCAGTATCTATGCCATGAACCCCCCAAATGGTGTCAATAAGAGCCAGACACGACTAAATGACTAAACAGAAAACAACAACAAATTAGAAAGATAAAACTATTATTGATAGTGTTGCAAAGATACTTTCTAGTAACTTGAATTTTGCACTACATTGCAGTGCTATACATTGTTGTGCTGTAAACTCAAAGATCAACAGAAGTGTGAAATAAGCATTGCATCCTCCCACAGAATTCATCAGGTACTTTGTGGATCTCTAATCATTTTAAAAAATGTGTATGCAAGCTGTCAGCAACATCTCTCTTAATTACTATGCAGTCAGTGTAGCCCAAGCCAAATTTTGTTACTGTGTTCAACAAAGGTACTGTTTAGCATATCTCAAAGAGTATGTCTTCAAAAGCAGACGTATTTATGTAATAAAACCTGTTACCTATGAAAACAAATTTCTACATTCTAATGTTTTTGTCTATAAGGTGTGTGTGTGTGTGAATGTGTCTATGTTCTAACATGGTTGGTTAAAGTTTTAGGGTAGTTGAAAACTATAAATCACATCAGCAGAAAAATATCTCACTAATTACTCCTTAATAAAATTGAATTATATCTTGATGATCTAATGCTTTTAGCCCTTATGGAAACAAAACAAAACAACAGCTGGTCTTTCCCCCTTACCAGCAATATATCTATTAGGAGAAAGCAGCCTGCCTGGTATAGTGTACATTAGTCACTAACACTTCTGAAATGTTGGAAATTTTGCTTTTCTGATATCAGATGTCTTCTGATATGTTTTTTGTATATATTGAGAAATATTAGTGCTGTTATCAAATCACAGTAACTATCTTCATTGCTTTACCTGTTGTGTCAGTTCCTTAATGAAAATTAATTAAACTGAGTGCAGCTCAAAGTACATCTACTAAAGTAATAGGTTGATTGAAATTCTTCTGAAAGTTAAGTGGAATGTGTCATATAAGCATCCAAAGAAAACAAGTAGTGATTTCAGCTTCCCCCAGGGATAACTGTAATGACAGTTCAGTTGTGGACTACTTCCAGGTTAAATCCAAATATGAACTTAGGATCCTAAATTGAGAACTAGAAGGGTGCCTAGGTAGAGGTGCTATCTAGCATATTCCTTTCATTTTACAGGTGAGGAAATGGACAATCATTGAGGTTAAGTAGTTTGTCCATAGTCATACAGGTTATAAAAAAAAACAGGCCTTGAACCCAGGACTTTTGACTCCATATCTTGTCCTCTTTTCATTTCTCCATTCTGTACTCAACTTCTATTATTTTCTACAGTCATGTTCTTTAGTGCTCTGTTTGCTGAAGACACTACCTTTTCAAGGTAGTCCTCTTTTAGAGGGAGATAAATATATTTATTTGCCAAACATATTCATACTTGTTACAGCATTATAGGTTTCCTTTGCATATGGGAGAGTCAGTTGTTAAAGTGTATCGAGAGGTACTTTCAGGCCTACTGGAGAGAGGGTTGTGACAGAGTCAAGATGATTTAGATTTCCATAATCTGTAGAAAAGCTGCTGATCTGAATTGATGAAGTGTTTCCTCTCCAAGAGTTCCCCAGGCTGATGAAAAACTACAAGTGCAGATGTGTGTGTATGTGTATGTGTGTTTCTGCTTTCTTTCAAAAGCTGTATATTTCTTTTATACTTCATGAAATGCTCCCTACTAATCAAAGCCAAAAACAGTGCATAACAGTCCCTAAGGAAAGCCAAAATGTATTCATTGCAAGTATAAAACATTTGAGCAGCCTGTAATTTAATCTTCTCTTTTTGTTTTCCTTATCAAGTGATTGGCGGGTTAGAGAAGACGCAATCCATTTTCTTGATTAGTACACAGCAATATTACCTTGTTTTTCTCTGTGAAAAAAGGTTAGAAAAACATGGCAGTTCTATCAAAAAGAGACACAAGTTCTTTTGCAGAGGGGGAAAATAAAAAGATTTAGAAGGCTTTGAGGGAATATAACGTATAGTATTACTGAAAAAAAAAATCAGTAGCTTACAAAGGCAAAAAATCAATTTTAAGTTTCAAATATGTTTGTTTTTCCTGTAGGGAAAAAATGATAAAACAAATTATATTCATTCAATATGACCTAATGATGTAACATAAAATTTGTATTTTATATTCTGGGGAAGGGGAAGCTGTGGTGGTAGAATGTTTATTTTATTTTGTTCTAAGTTATCTTGATAATTATTTCTATATTCAATTTCACATTTGTTCTTTGTGCAAAAGCCATCTTTGACTCCAGGTCTACTTAGTGGCCTATGCTAGTCCCTGATGAAAAGATCAACACACAGAGAGAAACAGTAATTCCTGAATTTCATTGATTGTTTTTCAAAACTGCAGACTTTCATCTTATTTTTAAGCCTTATTGATGACTTTTTTTTACACTGCAGTAATTTCTTTGATATCTTTATCCAATTTAGAAACTCCTTTATAACACAGAAAAACACTCAAGCAAAACCAGTCAACTCAGAGGCAGCATCTGTCACCATATTCAACATTTGACATCTCTAGTCTTACTTTCTCCCAAAAGGAACAAGTATTTATTATTTGTTCACCAGTACCAATATTGGTCATTATATTTAACTTGAATTCTACCTTTTGCTGTTATTTCCATTAATATTATTTTGATCAGGGTTTACATACTCTTGCTTCTGTTTTCTTTGTTCTGCATGAATTTATAAAACTGTTCCCATATTTCTCTTAATTCCTCATAGTCATCATTTCTTAAGGAAAAATAATATTCATATTCTACTGCCAGACAGGTGGTACAGTGGATAGAGTATTACTGAATCTGGAGTTAGGAAGTCTTGACTTCAAATCTGACAATTGTTAGATGTACAACATGGAAAAGTCACATAACTTCTTTCAGGCTCAGTTTCCTTACTTGTAAAATGAAGATAATAATAATATTAATCTCATAGAGTTATTGTGAAGTCCAAAGAGATAACATATGTAAAGTGCTTTTTAAATCATAAAGCGCTGTATCAATTCAGTTATTGTTGTTGTTGTTGTTATTGTTATTACACCACAAATTTTGTTCTTCCATTTCCAAGTTGATGGATGCCAACTTTTTTTTCCCTTAGTTTTTGGCTACCCCCAAAAGTGCTGCTTGGAAATCATCTTATCCAATTCCCTCATTTCATATAAGAGGAAACTGTGATGATGCAGGTAGTATGTGCCAGAAATGGTGCGAGACCACAAGTCACTAGTGCTCCTTTCACTATATTCCATAAATACTGCCATATTGCAATATGGTTTGAAAGAATTACAAAACAGCATTTTTTTTCTATTTCCTATGTTCCCAATGACTTAAGGAAAAGTTAATTTTGTGTTAGGACAAACTAACTTCTAAATAAATGCATACCAACATGTCTTTTATAGATAAGAATACAATAAAATAATAATAAAGGATATAGTATGAATTTAATTGAAGGTTAAAAAAACCACATAAAGAGTATAAATGTGCCAAAGAGAAGATTGTAAAGATAACACAAATTTACATTAAAGAGAATAATGATGAAACAAACCGTGATGTATTAGAAGCAGCAGTATGTAGAAAAAAAAGTTTATACTCTCTAAATACGTATATTAATAAAAAAAGATATCACATAAGATTGCTGTGCAGACAAAATAAGATTTTATATATATGTGTATGTGTGTGTGTATGTTTGTGTGTATATGTACACATATGTATATGTGTATATATTTATGTGTACATATATACATGTGTGTATAGTGTTTTGAATACCTGAAAGTGTTGTGTAAATAAATGTTAAGCTATTACTATTATTAAATAGGACACCCAGGTAAAGCTCTTTTGTTCTTTGTCTCATTGACATTTATTTGTATTGTTGACATTCATGTGCACTTGTTGATCTATAGCTTTGTACACAACTTTGTTGTGTACAGTTGTGTAAGCAGTCACCTTTGTGATCTTGGGTAAGTCAGTAACCCTCTTTGAACCTGTTTCCCTATTTGTAAAATGAGGGCGTTATAGTTGCTAACCTTTAAGGTTTTTTCCATTTCTAGGTTTATGATCTTATGCTGATTACTCTTTATTTCTGAACATTATATTATATTGCTTTTATGTGTGTGTTTTGCCTCCTCAACTAGAGTGTAAGCTCCTCAAAGGTCATTACTAGATCTTCCATTTCTGTTGTTTGCCCAAAAGAGTAGACATATAAAGTCAACTGTTTTTCCCACACTGAGGGAAAAAAAAAAAGGCTGAAGGAGACTAGAAGTACATAATATAGAACTATTCTATGGGCTGCTGTGATGGGAGATAAAGTTAATCTGAAATACAGGTTCAAGAACTGTGAGAATCAATATGTTTGTATCATTTCTGCTGTCTGGTCAAATCTAGCTAAAGTAAGAAGGAAGTGAATCCAAATTTTTCTTGGCTGTTCAGCAAAGCCTCTATACTAATATGCTTCACTTGTGTGGTATACAAGTACAAGTCAGATTTGTACTGAAGATAGATTGTACTGGCTAGTGAGAGCTGGTTGTTAAATTTTCGGTGGGAGCATTTACATCAAAGAATAAAAGTATATCTCATGTTTTTGGAAAACTTTCTTAAAAATTTATCAGCACGCACCAAGGTACACATCTGTCAGTAGATGCACAAAAAATAAATAGTAGGTTGCTGGAAAAAAAGTATTAAAATTTCTATTTCTATTTTTGTCTTAAAAAGAAATTAAACTTTATTAATATTTAATGTCTAATTTGACACTTGTTGCCCAGTCCATAAGGCAACAAGTCATATGTTTCAAAATCAACAGAAGATATCCAGAAAGTGAGAAATCCCAATGTTATCATGGTTGACAGGAAATGTGAGTTTGTTTGTTCAATTTGAGTATATTGGCACATAGTACAACTTATATTTGCCAAGTGAAGTAGATTTGTAGGTTATATGATGTAATTTTAAACTATCCCATTAAAAATGGCCAAGTGGCTTCAAAAGATTATTTCAAAGAATCTATGGATTAAAGAAAATGATAATAATTGGAGACAAGTAAACAACAAGAAAAAAGAAGAGTTAACAATCCTACTCCTGGACACCTTATGAAGTGATAAAAATGACAATCTATTCTGACCTAACAAACACTTGGACAAAATTTTAATAAACAATGAAAATATGAACAAAATAAAGGAATATAACTGGATATTAGAAGCCCTTCTAAGTGATATGAGGAAGCCAAAGAGAAAATTATGAAGAACACATGATTTATATTAAAGATAAGGATAACAAAACATACCAAAATATATGAGATGCAGCCATTTTCTAGTCAATAGGTACAAAATCTGTTTTCAGTTTTTGGCTATTTTAAAAAGTGCTACTTAGAGATCATCTTTTACAATTCATATTTCATATGAATTTAATACAAGAGGAAACTGAGTTCCAAGAAAATCAAATGACTTATCCAAGGTGATATAGTTAGTAAGTGTTAGAAATGCCACTAGAACCTAAGTGTCTAGTTTTTTTCCCACTATACTTTCTTTATAAAGGGCATTTACGATGCTTTGAAAGAGTTCCTGCATCTTGGAAAGTAGGAGAGAAATATAATCTTTTGAGTTTTAAACTTTATTCTACTACTAACTTGATTTGTGACCTGGGGTGGTCAAGTAATTTAATGTATCTGTGCCTCTTTGACATACTTAAAATGAGAATAATAATATTTACTTATTTAATATGGCTTTGAAGATTAATGAATAAAAATGATTGCACTATATTTGGAATGACTTCCAAATGCAAAAGTGTTATTCTATTAAAGGGAGATGGTAGACTTAGGTCTTACTTTGAACTTTTAGAGCTGGCAGTTTGGGAATTTGCACTTATCATAGTACTTATAATAATGAATTTGTAAAGTTCATTTTCACCACTCCTCATATTTCACTTAAGTTCACAATTCAAAACCAATTAACCCCTTGAATGAGGTTAGAGGAGGAGGATGACCTTTAAAGATTTTCATATTCTATTCATGGATGAAAGAATCATCTCTGTGACAAATGACTCATCCATTTTATTAATTTTCAATGCAAACCAAGATTCTTTTTAATCCTATTTTTTTTATGTGGGCTAATGAATATAAGAACTATATATTTTCCGCACAAATTTGTTTTTTTCTTTCCTGTGTATTTTAAAACAAAGGGATATAGATATAGATATAGATATAGATATAGATATAGATATAGATATAGATATAGATATAGATATAGATATAGATGTAGATGTAGATGTAGATGTAGATGTAGATGTAGATGTAGATGTAGATGTAGATACAGATACAGATACAGATACAGATACAGATACAGATATATAGATATAGATATAGATATAGATATAGATATAGATATAGATATAGATATAGATATAGATATAGATATAGATATAGATATAGATATAGATATAGATATAGATATAGATATAGATAGCTATATGGATGTATGGATGTATGCATGTATGCAGTATGCATATTTTATATGTCTACTTATACACAAATGTATATGAATATATATACATGTATGTATATACATATGTATGTATAAAGAGGAAACCTAATGCTCTCAATAGAGAATATTGTTCTATTTCATTATTTGACTAGTTAACTTTTATATTCATTATTTAAATGAAAACAAAAATTATCAAAGCAAGGAGCAAAAGTGCCTAATTTTTTGGGGGGGATATAAGGAGAGTAGGTGTTTAGACATGTACAGAATATTTTGGAACTCAGTTTGTCAGAGAAATGTCTCAAAAGAAATATCTTTCGATTCTTACATGATCAGCAATGGTTTTGCAAATATTTGGGGAAGGGGAGAAAGAAGTCCTGAGGAGAAGAGATTTAAAAAAAAAATAAAAAGATTGCTTAGAGACAGGAAAAGAAGATGAGTCTCTCTCTATGTGTGTGTGTGTGTGTGTGTGTGTGTGTGTGTCTGTGAGAGACAGAGAGACACAGAGACAGAGACAGAGAAATGGACAGAGAGACAGAAATACACAGAGACAGAGATGTAAAAAAAAGAGGGACAGAAAAAGACTCACTCAAAGAGAAAAAGATAGAGAACCACTTTCAGTCATTCCTTTTCTCTGACAATTTCTTTCTCTGCCTCTGTATCTCTGTCTGTCTCTGTTTCTTTGCTGATTTTTGTTCAGTCTGATGAATTCTGCATCTTATTTTTGTTGTTGTTCAGAAGTTATCAAAAATATCAGAGTTGGGCATGATTAGAAGGCAAGGCCATTTGGGTTTGTTAAGTAAGGGCAGACTAGGATTTTTTGGGATCCAAGATGGTGGAGTAAGAAGCAAATCACTCCCACCCTCCCTTACTGACTTCTAAAAACCCAGAAAATATCACTCTAGGAAAAATTCCTGAAAAAGCTGAGTCAGCAGAAAGATGGAGTCCAGTGATCTCAAAGCCTAGGAAGCACAAGGGATTAACAGGAAAGGTCCCTCTTGCTCTGTTTGAAGAGGAGTAGTACAGGACTGGAGGCATTGCATCAGGCCAGCAGCAAGCCCCACCCCAGCAAATCGGGGAAAGATCCTGAGCCCCAGGAAGGTGGAGAAGGCAAAGGCCAACACCAGGACTTTCCTCCCTGCCCCTAGGTGTTTTGGTAAAGGTGGGGAAACAATTAGGCTCAAGCTCTGAAAACCATCATTTGCACTGGTGGGCATCCTTTAGTGGTCAAACCTTCCAGTCCTGCAGCACAACTTCAGGAGGAACAACTCTAGGTGAGCAGGAATCCTCCAACAGCCAAATATTCTAGTACTTCAAAGTAGCACAAGTGGGTAAGTGTCCTCCAGGGGCCAGACCCCCTACTGACACCCTAAGAGCTTCAATGTTGCTGACCCCAGCTTAGCATCAGGTAAGCCACCAAACATCTAGAGCCTATAGCCACTAGCACCTGAGGCCCCAGCATAAGCAGCCAGTGAGCAGGTCCCTGGTCTCCAGCACAAGAAGCTTAGGGCACTTGCTCCAGAAGGAGAGTTCAACTTTAAAAACAAGAAAATAGGTGAACACCATGAGCAAAAAGAAGAAATGGACAATGACTTACTGTGGGGACAGGGAAGATCAAACACAAATTCAGAAGAGGACAACAATGTAAATATACCTGCATCTAAAACCTCAGAGGGGAATAGGAACCGACCTCAAGCAAAAAAAAAAAAGCCTTCTTGGAAGAGCTCAAGAAGAATTTTAAAAGTCAAATAAGAGAGGTAGAAGAAAAATTAGGAAAAGAAATGAGTGGTATGCAAAAGAGAGTCAATAGCTTGGAAAAGGAAGGACAAAAATTGACTGTAGAAAACAACTCTGTAAAAAGTAGAATTAGTCAAATGGAAAAAGAGGAACAAAAACTCACTGAAGAGAATAACTCCTCAAACAGTAAAATAGGCCAAATGGAAGAGGAGGTGCAAAATTTAATTTCAGAAAATTCATTAAAAATTAGAATTGGGCAAGTGGAAGCTAATGAATCTATGAGACATCAAGAATCAGTCAAACAAAATCAAAAGAATGAAGAAGAAAAGAAAAAAATATGTAAAATACCTCATTGGAAAAACAACAGACCTGGAAAATAGATCTGGGAGAGATAATTTAAGAATTAATTATTGGTTTACCTGAAAGCCATGATGAAAAAAAGAGTCTGGACAGCATATTCCAAGAAATTATCAAGAAAAACTGCTCTGAGTTTCTTGAACCAGAGGGTAATATAGCCATCCAAAGAATCCACCAATCATCTTTGAAAAGAAATTCCAAATTGCAAACACAAATGAATATTGTAGCCAAATTCCAAAATTTCCAGGTCAAAGACAAAATACTGCAAGCAGACAGGAAGAGACAATTTAAATATCATGGAACCAGAGTCAGGAATATGAAGGACCTTGCAGCTTCTCTGTTGAAAGACCAGAAGACTTGGAATAAAATATTCCATAAGGTAAAGGAGCTTGAACTGCAACCAAGGATCAACTATCCTACAAAACTGAACATAATCTTTCAAGGAAGGAGATAGACATTCAATGAAAAGGGGATTTCCAAACCTTCCTGATGATAAACCAGAACTCAGTGGAAAATTTGATCTAATACAAGACTCCAGACAGGCATAAAAAGGTAAACAGGAAAGGGGGAAAAAAATCTCATTCGATAAGAGCAAACTGTTTACAGCCCTAAAGGGAAGATGATACTTGTAATTCATGAGAAATGTATCCTTCTTATAACATTTCAAAGGCATGTAAATATAGGGCATGGGTATAAGTTGACTTTGATGTGATGTAGAAAATAAAATTAAGTGGCAGAAAGGGATTGTATTGGGAAAAGAAGAAAGGAGGCAAAAAAATGGTAAATTACGTCACATGAAGTGGCACAAACACCTATTAAACTAAAGGGAAGGAAGGGAGGGAGATGAGCATTGTTTCAACTTTACTCTTATCAGATTTGGTTCATGGAGGGAATAACATACTCAATTAAGTATGGAGATCTTACCATATAGGAAGTAAAGGAGGAAAGGGTAAAGAAAAGGGAGGCAATGAATAGAGGAGAGGGAAGAAGTAGGAAGGGAAAAGGGAAAGAAAAAGGAGAGGGCTAATAGAAGGGAGGGCAGATTAAGGGAGATGGTGATGAAAAGTAAAACTCTAGAGAGGAGGGAAAGGAAGAATAGAAAGAGAAAAAAATAAACAGATTTGGAAATAGAATGGAGAGAAAGATGCAGATAGTAATCATAACTATGAATATGAATGGAATGCTAGCAGAGTGGATTAAAAACCATAATACTACAATTTGTTTTTACAAGAAACACATTTGCAGGAGAGGGATACACACAGAGTAAAGGTAAAAGGCTGGAGCAGAATATATTGTTTCAGGGGAAAAAGAAGAAAATTTTAAAAAAGCAGGGTTAGCAATCCTGACCTCAGACAAAGTGAAAGTAAAAAGAGATCTAATTTAAAGAGATAAGAAAGGAAACTACACCCTGCTAAAAGTACCATAGACAATGGCATAACAGCATTACTAAACATAAATGGACCAAGTGGTATAGCATCCAAATTCTTAGTGTAGAAATTAAGGGAATTACAGGAAGAAATAGACAACAAAATTATACTAGTGGGAGACCTCAAGTTCCCCCTCTCAGAACTATATAAATCTAACCATACAACAAATAAGATAGAATTTAAGGAGATGAATATAATTTTAGAAAAGATAGATATGGTAGACCTGTGGAGAAAATTGAATGGGGATAGAAAGGAATATAACTTTTTCTCAGTGGTACATGGCACCAACACACACACACACACACACATACACACAATTACCATGTACTAGGGCATAAAAACTTCATAATCCAAAATATCAAATGCATCATTTTCGGATTACAATGAAATAAAAATTGTGTATAATAAAGGGCCATGGAAAGATGGACAAAAACTAAATTGGAAACTAAATAATTTAATCCTAAAGAATGAGTGGGCCTAACAAAAAGTCATGGAAACAGTCAATAACTTCTTCAAGAGAATGACAATAATGAGACAACATACCAAAACTTATTGGATGAAGCAAAATTTGTTCTTAAGAGAGGTTTTTTATCTCCTAGTGCTTACATGAATACAATAGAGAAAGAGGAGATCAATGAATTGAGCATGCAACTCCAAAAAAAAATCTAGAAACAGAAAAATCCCCAATTAAATACTAAGTTTGAAATTCTGAAAACCAAAGGAGAAATTAGTAAAACTGAAATTAAGAAAGCCATTGAACTGATAACTAAGGCTAAGAGCTGGTTTTATAAAAAAAACAATAAAATGGATAAACCACTGGTTAATTTGATTAATGAAAAGAAAGAAGAAAACCAATTTGCCAGTATCAAAAATGGAAACGGTAATTTCACCAGCAATGAATAGGAAATTAAAACAATAACTAAGAGCTATTTTGCCCAACTGTACATCAATAAATTTGACAATCTTACTGAAATGAATGAATATTTAGAAAAATATAAATTGCCCAGATTAACAGAAGAGGAAATAAAATACTTAAACCCATTTCAGGATAAGAAATTGAACAAGTCATCAACGAATTCTCTAGGAAAAAAATCTCCAGGGACAGATGGATTCACAAGTGAATTCAATCAAAAATTTATTGAACAATTAATTCTAATACTATACAGACTATTTGGGAAAATAGGCATCAAAGGAAACCTACCAAATTATTTTTGCTATAAAAACATGGTGTTGATACTTAAGCTGGAAAGAGTCAAAATGGATAAAGGAAACTATAGATAAATTTCCCTAATGAATATAGATGCAAAAATTTTAAATAAAATATTAGCTTAGAGATTCCAAGAACTTATCTCAAGGATAATACATTATGGCCAGTTAGGATTTCATACCAGGAATTCAGGGCTGTATTAGGAATTCTATTCAGTATTAGGAAAACTATCAGCATAATTGACCATATCAACAACAAAACTAACAGAAATCTTATGATTATTTCAATAGATGCAGAAAAAGCTTTTGACAAGATACAGCACCCATTCCCATTAAAAACACTGCAAGACATAGGAATAAATGTAGTCTTCCTTAAAAATGATAGGTAGCATCTATCAAAAACCATCAGGAAACATTATATGTAATGGGAATAAGCAAGAAGCATTTCCAATAAGATAAGGGGTGAAACAAGGATGTCCATTATCGCCACTGCCACTCAATATGGTACTAGAATGTTAGCCTTAGCAATAGGAGAAAAAAAAAAGGAAGGTATTAGGATAGGCAAAGAAGAAACAAAACTATCGCTCTTTGCAGATGATATGATGATACACTGATGGAATCCTAGAAAATCAAGTAAAAACCTACTTGAAATAATAAACAACATTAGCAAAATTGCAGGAAACAAACCTGTATAAATCATCAGCTTTTCTATATATTACTAATAAAGCCCAACAGCAATAGATAGAGAAATTCCACTGAAAGTTACAGTAGATATTCTAAAATATTTGGTAGTTTACCTGCCAAAACAAACCCAGGAACTATATGAACACAATTACAAAACACCTTTCACACAAATAAAGTCAGATCTAAATAGTTGGAAAAATATCAATTACTCATGGATAGGCCAAGATAATATAATAAAAATGACAATTCTACCTAAATTAGTTTACTTATTAAGTGTCATACTAATCAAACTATCAAATAATTATTTTATAGAGCTAGAAAAAATAATAACAAAATTCATCTGGAAGAACAAAAGATGCAGAATATCAAAGGAATTAATGAAAAAAAATGCAGGGGAAGGTGGCCTAGCCTAACCTTAAATCTTAAATTGTATTATAAAGCAGCAATAATCAAAACTTCTTGATACTGACTAAGAAATAGAGTAGTAGATCAATGGAATAGGTTAGGCATGTAAGACAGAGTACTCAATGACTATAGTAATATAGTCTTCGATAAATCCAAAGAGTCCTGCTTCTAAGATAAGAACTCATGATTTAACAAAATTGCTAGGAAAACCGGAAAATAGTGGGGAAGAAACTAGGCATAGACCAACATCTTATACCCTACACCAAGATAATGTCAAAATGGGTACATGATTAGATGCAAAGGCTGATGCTATAAGTAAATTAGGAGAACAAGGAATAGTTTACCTGTCAGATCTATGGAAACAGGAAGAATTTTTGATCAAACAAGAGGTAGAGAACATTATGAAATGCCAAATGGATGATTTTAATTACCTTAAACTGAATTTTTTTTGTGCAATGTCAATACAACCAAGATTAGAAGAAAAGTAAAAAGCTGAGGAACACGTTCTATGACCAGTGTCTCAGGTAAAGGCCTCATTTGTAAAATATATAGAGAATTAAGCCAAATTTATAAGAATACCAGTCATTCCCCAATTGATCAATGGTCAAAGGATATGAAGAGACAGTTTTCAGAGGAAGAAATTAAAGCTATCTATAGCCATAAGAAGAAGTGCTCTAAGTCACTATTGATTAGAAAAATGCAAATCAAAACAACTCTGAGAAAATCACACCTATCAGACTGACCAACATGACAAAATAGGAAAATGATAAATGTTGGAGAAGATGTGGGAAAACTGGAACACCAATTCATTATTGATGGAGTTGTGAAATGATTCAACCATTCTGGAGAGCAATTTGGAACTATTCACAAAGTGCTATTAAAAATGTGCATACCCTTTGGCCCAGCAATAACACTTCTAGGGCTGTATCCCAGAGAGATCATAAAAGTGGGAAAAGGACCCACATGTACAAAAATATTTATAGCAGCTCTTTTTGCGGTAGCCAACAATTGAGGGTGTGTCCATCAATTGGGGAATGGCTGAACAAGTTGTGATACATGAATGTAATGGAATACTTTTGTACTATAAGAAATGATTATCAGGCATACTTCAGAAAAACCTAGAAAGACTTATATGAACTGATCCTAAGTGAAGTGAGGAGAATCAGAAGAATATTAAACAGAGTAATAGCCACATGTAGTGATGATTAACTTATGTAGACTTGGCTAGTCTCAGCAATGCAAGGATCTAAGGCAACTCCAAAACATTCTATCCACATCCAGAGAAAAAAAAACAAATTAACAAAACTACAGAGTCTGAATGCTGATCAACACATACTATTTGATCTCTTTTTTTTTCTCTTGTTGTTTTGTTTTCTTTCTTCTTTCTCATGGTTCCTCCCATTTATTCTAATACTTTTTTACAACATTAGTAATGGGAAAATATATTTAATATGAATGCATACGTACAACCTATATCAGATTGCATACCATCTTGGGGAGAGGGTAGATGAGGGAATTAAAGAAAATTAAAAACTCAAAAGTTTAAGAAAATGAGTGTTAAAACTAAAAAATAAATTAATTAATTAAAATTTTTTTTAAAAATCTGATTACTTAATTGTGTATCCTGATTGTTTTCTTTTAATTAATTGGTCTTCAGGTAGGATATATACCAGGAATGTAGGGCTGGTACAATATAAGGAAAACTATCAGCATAATTAATCATGCCAACCACAAAACTAACAGAAACCACATGATGATCTCAATAAATGCAGAAAAAGACTTTGACAAAATGCAAAACCTATTTCTATTAAAAACACTAGAAAGCATAGGAATAAATGGAGTCTTCCATAAAATATTAAGTAACATCTACCTAAAACCTTCTGCAAGCATCATATGTAATGAAGACAGCTAGAAGCATTTCCAATATGATCAGGGGGTAAAGCAAGGGTGTCACTGTTATTCAATATTGTACTGGAAACGTTAGCTTTAGCATTAAGAGAAGAAAAAGAAATTGAAGGTGCACAGTAACAGCCACATTGTGCAATGACTAATGTTGATAGACTTAGCCCTTCTCAGCAATGCAAGGATTTAAGACGTCTCCAAAGGTCTCATTATGGAAAATGCTATTTACATCCAAAGAAAGAATTATGGATTTGAACGCAGATGGAAGCATATTATTTGCTGTTTTTTTCTTCTTTTTTGTTTGGTTTCCTCTTTCTGGTGGTTCCTCCTATTGGTTTTATTTCTTCCTTACAACATCACTAATATAAAAACATGTTTAATAAGAATGCATATGTATAGCCTATATCATATTGCACTGGGGAGGGGGAGAAAAATTTAAAACTCAAAAGCTTATGTAATTAATTGTCGATAAATCAAAATAAGTTAATAAAAAAATTTCAAAAAATTTTTGGTTTTATTTGGTCAATTGCTTTTAATGCATAAAATTCCATCTCAAATTGCATTCAAAGTCCAGCCCTAAGCTGAGAAAGCCTGGTCCTGATTTGTTATGCAACTAGCATTCATTGTTTAATATATCAGTATGCTCAGAAAAAAACAATAAGTAAGGGAAGAACTCTTTTTTGCAAGTATCTTTCTGGATTGAAATTACATTGTGTTATATCCTTTCAGGATGTGTGTTCTTAATTAGAACTTAAGGTTCTTGAGAGTAAGGTTTATATTTTATACTTTTTATTTCCCACAACAGCTAATACATGGCAATTCATTTTAGAGACAACAAATGAAAATTTGTGTAAATCCATTCTAGTCTCTTGTGAAAGACATTGTGAGGACATTGTCTCATTAAACCAAAAATCCTTATTAAATAGTGACAAGATACATCGCTCCTTCTATTACTTATTCTTAAGAGAAGTTTAGACGTAACTTAACATCACTGTAACAGAATTTAGAAAAGAAAGATGTGATAACTAGAAGCAAGAATTATTTATTGATCATTAATAACAAATAAGGTCAAAAGTAATTTGATTTCCCTTTTTGTTAAGAAAACCAGATTACTAGTTCAAGAAAATGGTATGACTGAGTCTCTTGAGAAAATCCTTGTAAAGTATGACAGAAAAAAGTGGCTGGACAATAATACATGAAGTTGAATTTATACTTGGTTAAATGTTCATATTCTTACAGTATGTTTTATGATTATCATGTAGAGGTAGAGTCCTTGGATGTTTTGGGAAATCTATCAGTAACTTTGTCTTCAACAATGTTTTTTGAGGATGATTTTATTAGAGCCCAAGGCAACATTCCTTTTCTTGGGCTTATGGAGTTATCCTTCCCACTGTCCAACTCCTCCTATCCCTCCACCCCCCACTTCAAAAGAAGTAGAAGTATAGAAATTCCACTATTTCGTTAGAGGTTGAACCTTTTTTTCACTAGTCAGCTTGCCCCAGTGAAACAGAACTACCCCTAGAATCATTTAAAAGCCTTATTTGACAATAATATTGTTGGTGGAACTTGCTAACAAGGCTTCATTTATCATTCATCTCCAGTACTTAGATTCCCTCCATATTTTCCAGGGAAGATAATAAGCCTTTATATTATTCCTACTATGTGTCCAGCTATGTTAAGCACTTTATAAGTATTATCTCATTTGATCCTCAGAACAGCACTGTGAGGCAGATTCTATTACATTTCCTTTCTTCTTCCCTTCTTTCCTTCATCTCCTCTCACTTGTCTTTTCTTACACTTCCCTCCTCTTCATTTCACTACCTTATCTCCTCTCCTTTTCTGTATTCTCTTCTATTCCCTTCTCCTCTCTTCTTCCCTTCTTTTCAAAACCTTCATCACTCTCCTCTATCCTTTTCTTTCTTTTTCTTTCCTTTCTTTTTTCTTTCCTCCCTAGTCATACCACATTCAATGTAGTACATCCATGCCAGGTGCCACAGTTTTAGAGAAAAATTGAGAAATTTGAGATTATGTAAAATAGAGAGACAAAGAAGGCAAAGGAACCTAAAATTGCATTATACAATTTTAGCAATTTCTTCTTAATGTAAAGAAAATTTGTCTTTTTTTCTGGTACATGTTCAAAATTGGAATGCACTATTTTGTACAGTTATGAGGTTCCCATTCAATGAAAATGTATATCCAGAAATTATAGGAAGGGGGTCTACATTGAGAAATACATTTTACTGAAAAAGCTCTAAGATTTTTTTTCAGTTTTTAATTTAAGCATTAATAGGCAGCAGCGAGATGGGGGAGAAATATTATATATGAGATTAAGAGAAATGTGGTTGAAAGTTGAGCCTATTTTTTTTCATTTTTCAAAAGAATGTATCACTTCTTATCCATGGTATTCAATTTCTTCAGCTTCAAAAAAAAAAAAAAGGAAAATAATACCTGTTCATATTTGTTGTGAGCAAAGGAAATAACTATACAAATATGATTTATAACTATTTTCATTCTGTTATTCTTCAAATACTTTTCAGTTATGTCCCAAAAATTTTAGTACAGTTTTAAGATACTAAAGTATCTACTGAAACTTTTGGAAGACCTTATATTTTACCTCTTCATTAGTATTTATTATATATCATGCATATATTTTATGGTTTCATTTTAATTATACAAAGTTAAGGATTAAAATGTCTTTGTGATATTCTAGCTTCTTGACCTATTTTTGAACACTTTAGTGAAAAGAACGTCAATCTTTGATATAGATGCTATGAGTTGGATTCTCAGCTGTACTTATTCATTATATAATCCTGGGCAATAAGCTTCCATTTCCTCATCTGTAAAATGAGGATAATAATACCTCCACCTGTCTTTATAAATTTTAAAGAAGTTTTTAGAGAGTCTGAGTGTGGTATAACAGAAAGACTATTGATTATATAGTTGGAAGACCTGGTTCAGGTCCTGAATCTGCTACTTGCTGACTGAAGTCTCTGAGAGTCAATGTTCTCATCTGCAAAATGGGGACAATATGTGTACTAGCGCTTTTTGAACCTTATCCTGCATTTTGTATGTGGACCATTTATTCATTATCCAAGAGTGTCCTGTTATTCATTTATAGTGTCTTTCTAAAGTCATTAGACAGGCCACTTACCAAATCCAGTTTCTTCCATAAAAGTAATATAAAATGAGATATTGATCATGCTTCTGCTCCAGGACATTTAATGAGTACTTATTATCAAATATTAACAACTTATGATGTGCATAAGAAAGGATGCTAATTAATTTTATTGGAAGAAACCTATCTACTAAATAAACATTGGTCAAAGAGCATTTTCATGCCTAATGAAATTGTAACTTCAAATTTTATTCATCATTTAAAAAAATTAAACACATAAGTTGAATTTTTTTTCTGTTGATGCTCTCATCTAGCTGTTTATAATATTTGTTCCTTTTTCCTGGAAACAGCCATTTTATCGAGTAAAGCAAGGCCAAAGCTTTAAAACCCTCATTTTACTTTGATTTTACTGCTCCAACCTCTATTTCCAGAGAGGCAAGAATTGCAATACTACTGGTAGCTGGTAACCAGGTGTTAGGTACTTAGTTTTCAACTTCTGCCAAGAGCTGGGAGCAATGAAATAAAATTCCTGTTTTCAGAAAAGCCTATGCATTTTATGAAAATTTCTCAACTTGAAAATCCTTTCCAAAACTCACATGAGAATTACAATAAAAAGACTTTGGTACTCTTAATAAGGAACTTTCTGTTGTGCGTAGTCTAGGATTTTTCCGACATGGTGTGCAATGCTTAAAGTTAGATAAAGAAATACAAAATGGCCTAGGGGAGACAAATTGCTATCTCTTCAAAAAATGGTTAATATTAAGGATTCTTTTGAATGTAGGGAATCTTTGTGCATGATAGGCATTGATAAATGATTTTTTAGCTATCTTTAAATGATTGGGGCTTTAATATAAAAACAAAGCAATTGTCATTTCCTTTTAGGGTATCACTGTCGGGGATAAGGGAATACCACTGGAAACAGAGTAGGGTGCCTTATAAGAACAAGATAGTTAGAACAAGTACAGTTACAACCCAGCAAATGAAATTTAACCTTTGTCCTCACATACTTTGGGTCCTGAGGGTAATGTATAGTTAGCAGATTCTTTTTTATTATACTTTACTGCTTTATATGTTGCTTTATCATATAGTCATGAAGACCTATGAGCTAGAATTATTAAACAAGATTCTACTCAGCACTTGAAGGGACTAAAAATCAAATAAACATTAAAACACTTTGAAATCTCAATCTGGTTAGGAGCTGGTAGAGTGTCCCTATCTTTCTCTTCTATGGTCAGTCTTGATACTTGAATTGATATTTGTCTGTTCTTTAATTATATTTTATATACAATTTAGCGTTTTATATGGGGAAAAAAGAGAGAGATTGAGAGAAATGAGTCAAATCAGCTAGTAGTCAAGAGACTACTATTAGTTGTTTTATTATGGTATAATGAAAAGAGCACTGGATTTGGAGTCAGACTTATTCTATGGATTTAATTTTCTTCATCTGTAAAATGAGGCTGTTAGACAAGATCAGTAGTCCTTAATTTGGTATCTGAAAACATATGGTCCTAGGACACGTGGATTCTATTGACAGAAGTATGGCATATTTGAAAAATGGATCAATAGAAAAAAAGCAAACATTTAGAAGATTAAGAAGATGAGAAAGAATGAAGAATAAAATAAGCATTAATTAAGCATCTACTATGTGCTTAATTAATGCTTATTCAGGACCCAAAGTATGCAAGGAGAAAGGTTAAATTTCATTTGCTGCATTGTAACTGTGCTTGTAACCACCTTGTTCTTGTAAGGTGTCCTATCCATTGTGCTACATGGCTGCCTCTAAAAGAAAGACAAAACATGAGAAGAGACTTAAAAGGACTAGATAACCTCTGAAGATCTTCTCACTCTAAATTTATATTCCTATAATACCAGGCCCCAGGAAAGTAGATGTACCATCATGCCCCTGCACTGGATACTCCCTGACCCTGCCTCACTTAACTTTTCAGCTTCTTTTCGTGTATTGTTTTCCACCTTTAGATCATTAGCTCCTTAAGATTTGAGACTGTCTTTTTCTACTTTTTATCTCAGCACAGTGTCTGTAACTTAATAAATATTTATTTAATTTGTAGCTGTTTTATACAGCTATTCAAGAGCCTTCTTATGATTCATCATTTAGGAGCTAAAGATGGGGTATGGGCACAAGCTGAGACCTTTGCCCCTCTCCCCAAAAAGAATTTGTGTCCCATTGTCTAAGGCCCCAGGAAACCCTTAAACTTTCTTTGACCTCACTCTGGTCTCAAAGGGTTACCTGAGGCTATACTCCACTCAATGACATTTCCTTATCAACTCTCCTTATCTCCCTTTGAAAAGCTAATATGTTTCCCACCTTTGATCTTATCCAGACCCCATTCAAACCTCTTCCTTCCACTTTCCTTCATTATCTACTCCCATTATCTATTCAGCCTCCCAGACATTCCCATCAGAATTCTCCCTAAACTCATTTCTACTTCAGGATCTTTTTCCCAGCCCCTACTCTGAACACCCACAATTATTTGAGTGTATGTGAGATCTGCCCTGGCCACCATTTAAATGCTGAGATTTCCTTATGCCCACTCACCTTTACGGGCATCACTAATGTTCAGATTCCTTAAGAGTCTAGCCTATATGGCTTATCTCTAATAAAACTCTGTCTCTGGCTGAAAGAAGATTTGTGTTGTGATTTTGGGGTTCCAGCACCCTTAAAACTCTAGACTTCATCACAAATAGAATTATTAAAGAAATTGAAATGACAAAAAGAGTCTTTCAAGTTGCTTTATTTCAAAATAAAATGTATTACAGTCCTCTCCACTTTAAAAGGGAAAGTCAACAAAAATGTATTAAGCACTTAGTTTATACAAGACACTATGATAAGTGCTGAGGAAAACAAACAAACAAGCAAACAAAATAACAAAAGTTGTATCCTCAGCAATTTTAGTGAAGTTGGGAAAATAACAGCTTTGCATGGAAATGATAATAAATGTAGTTCAGGACATGCTGAATTTGAGATATCTTTGGGATATTCAATTTGAGATATCAAAAAAATCAGTTGGAAATATAAGACTGAGAGTCTGAAAAGAGGAAATCATTGAATGTTTAAATATCTTTGAAAAAGTGGGTGCACCTAAGAGGCAGAGATCAATCCTGATTTGTGAATAATCAATGAAGGGGTTCATCAAATGGGCAGAAAGCCTTCAGTTCTGAGAAATGGGCTTGATGAAACTCAACTGCCTCTAGCTACCTGGATAAAAGAATCTCTACCCAGACCACTTGGGTTGCACAATAGTTGGATGGGATGGGTTCAAGGGTTTAAGTTAGCTTAGTGCTTTAGGACTGGAATTCACCTAGATTACATTCTATTTACACTTTAACCAGAAATAAAGTCTCCTATTTGAGTGGGGTCCTGCCCAACATTGAGGAGAATGTTCCTGGAGGGTTAAAACAATCTCATCCTCAGCCAGGTCCTTCACAAGGCCTGGGTTTATCAATCAGGAAGCTTTAAAAAGAGAAAAAAAAATCCCTGGGTTTCCATATTAATAATTGGTTATTAACAATCATTGATTTCATGCTTCATCATGGAAAGTCTTCAGCTGTTTGGGGCAGACATTCCCATAACTCACCAACAGGTCTGGGGCCTATCAATTACCCTCAACCTGATTTAACTTACACATAAGATGGTTTTACCAGGGTGCAGCAGGGTACTTATGCTACAACTTTTTCAAGACCCTGGTGAGAGTTCGAAAGGTGGATACCAAAGGTGGAAGAGTTTCCCTGAAAAGGGCTTCGGCAGTCTCTCATGATGAGGTCTAGAGTTTAGGGGTGCTGGAACCCCAAGATCTAGATGTGGGCCCTGCCTGAATGAATTCAACCCTAATCTTCCAGCCAGAGAAAAAGTTTATTAGAGATAAATCGTATAGGCCAGGTGACATCCTTAAGGACTAGCCTTGTGAGAAAACCTCTGCCTTTTGGGCATGAGAGAATCTCAGCCTTTGAATGGGGGCCAGGATGGATCTTATACACACTAAAGTAACTTTGGGTGGCCAGAGAAGGGGCTCTGAAAAGGGTGTAGGTGAGAACGTCTAAGAGATTGAATAGACAATGGGAATAGTTAATGAGAGGAACTGGAAGGAAGAAATTTGAAAGGCATAAGATCAAAATGTAGGGCTAGGGCTTTCAAAGGGAGGTAAGGGGACTGGATAAGGAACCTAAAAGTTTAAGGGTTTTCTGGGATCCTTAGACAAAGGGGACCAGATTCTTTTTAGAACAAGGGGTAACGGTGCATCTGAATAACATCAAAAGGTAGGGCTAAGGCTTTCAAAGGGAAATGAAGAGCTGGGGCCTGTAGACAAATGGGAGCCAGATTCCCTTTGGTGCAAGGGACAAATATCTCAGCTGGGGACCACACCCAATCACTCACAGTAGATGTGCTAGTTCTCTTGAACACTCCACAAATTGTAAGTGTAAGGCAACTTGGCTTGGCTTAAATCATAGGAAAAAATACATAGATGTATGCATACATATGTGTGTATTTATATGCATTATTTAGGATTTCTATAATAAAATCCAAATACAAGGAATATGGCAATTAAACTAATATAATTATCTTTGCTGAATATTACCTTTGATAACCACAACTATTCAAGTTTTAAGCCTCCCTTTATATCAATACTCATAATGTGTCTCTGTAATTACAGTGATTACAGTATTTTATATCATTTAAAGTATATATGAAAGGCAACATATTTGAAGGATTTAAAGGATCTATTTTGTTCTTGGAGTCAAATTTTATTTCAAAATCAACAAATGACAAAACTGAGGTGAACTTTGTACTTTCTACACATATCAGTCAATTTTGTGACTTTGAAGATGAATTCTACTATAGAAAAATTTCTGTGAAAAACTTTTTGGTCCCTTTTCATTTTTTCATGAATCATGAACTTGATGCATCCATAGACCATTCAAAGAAAGACTTTTTAGGGATGAGAAAGTTGGCTTATGGGTCAGTGGTTGGATTGTATTTGGGAAACAGTACAGAGTTTTCAATGATCCTAAAATGATTACTGCTGCAAAAGCCTATCTCTTTAACACCACTATTCTCCAGCTATATGACTGTAAATCACTGAATAACATGGTCTCAGATGATTGCAACTGCAGGTGACCTGAAGGCCAAGAGAATAAAATAGTTAGTGAATGAAACAGGCTAGTACATAGTACTGATGATGATGTGTGTGTGTGAAAAGTAGAGTAAAAGACCTCATAAAGTAATGTGTGATTTGAAAAATAATGGGGGGGAAACACATGGCAAGGATGAATTACAATAAGATATACTGAGGGCCACAATGTTACCCTGGAGAAAGTAGTAGTAGTCATAATAGCAGCAGCAGTAGTAGTAGTGGTACCACAGACCTTTCCTGTTGACCTTCCAGGTTGTCTTGGGCTGGAGATTTTTTTTTACTCTATCTTTTTGTGGGTTCTGCAGCTCTGGAATTGGTTTAGAGTAATTTTTACAGGTATTTGGAGGAGTTTGGGGGGGAGCTCAAATGAGTCCCTGTTTTTACTTTGCCATCTTGGCTCTGCTCCCTAAAAATCAACTTTTAGTAATTGGGCATTTCAGGCTTATTGTTTGGGAATGGGGGCAGGGTAATGTTGGGATGGCTGAGTTACAGAGAAGTTCACACGAGCTACTGGGGAGTAGAAAGCAGGTAGTCTAATGACACTTGGGGGAGGTTGCTGTTGTTTGTCCTTTCTTTTCAAAGAGAGCCAATGACATCATAGATGATATTTTGACTTGCACCTGAATTGGATTTAAGTGAGGCAAAATTTCACGATCATCAGCCTCACATTCTTTTCTAGTCATTGAAGTCCATCAGCAAGACAAAAGTAAGGACAACTGGCAATGCAGTTGCATGTGAATGCAGGATGCAGTGAATGACCTTTCATCTTTGATCAAGCTCTACGTGCTCCACAGAGCCTGCTTTAGCTATTTTCATGGCGCCTTGAAACAAATCGTTTTCATCTGCTTATTACTCTGAGGGAAGTCTTCACATGTTTGGGATATAGATCCCCCTAACTCATAATGGATTTGAGGCCGTTCAATTACAACTCAATATAACAATTCAATAGCATAGAAAAGGAATGGAGCAAAAAAAGTCATATTCAACCATCAGGTTTTTTTTTCTTTTATTGTGATCGCATACTTTAAAAAAATTTTTTTCTTCATTGAATCCCAAAAGACACTATTTACTTCTACCAGAAAAATCACCTCTGGTTCTTTTGGGTAGGGGGTTAGGGGTTGGTTGAGATGAAGATGGTGGAAGGAGTGAAGGGATTAGAAATTCCTTGCTCAAAGGCTCAAAGCAAGCAGTTTGTTGATATACAATGGTTAAGTGAAGTAGTGTAGCTAAAGTCCATAAATCCTGTCCTTGATGTTTTCCTATTAATCTCTTCATTTACTAGTTCTGTCCCTGATCTGTGATTTCATCTGAGAAACTATTGGAATGGAAATTCCTTCACTAAAGCAGATAGGAGAGTTGCCTGAGGGTACAGGTGTTTAAGCAACTGACTGTCATACAGAGAGTCACAAAGCTAGTAAGAGTCAGAGGCAGAACCTGATATTATGACTTCCATTCTTGAAGGCTAACCTGTTCATCACACCAAGCTGTCCTCTCTCTTTATCTCTATATAAAAAATAATGGAGTGGTATGGAAAGAGCACTGAATTTGGAGTCAGAAGACCTGAGCTCAAATTCTAACTCTACCACATGTTATGTTACCTTAGGTAAGTGACCTATCTACTTTAAGCCGTGGTTTGGTCACCTGTATCATTAGAACACTGGCCTAGATTTTCTCAAAGGTTTTTTCTAGCTTTAAATCTATAAACATCATCATTTGTCTCTTTTCCCTCTACCTACCATCTCCAAAAAAGTTCTTGACCCTGGAAAAAGCCAAATACGACACGACAAAACTCCTTCATATTGTTACAACAGAAGATACACTTTATTGAAAGAGCTTGGATTCAATTATTTTCTTTGTTGCTTATTTGCTGTGTGACTTTAAGCATATTGTTTAAGCTCTGAAAGCCTTGGTTTCCCTTCTGTAAAACAGGAATAATGACTCTTATACTCTCTTCTAACAGTGATGCTGTGGCTGTTATAAGAAAAATGCTTTGTCAACCTGAAAATACTATATACATATCAACACCTTAATATAAATTATTTTAATACATTTTGACATGGAAAAAATGGAATGTTTAGCAGAGTTTGTCACAAAGGGGTTTGTTTTGTATGATGTCAAAAACAATGGTTAATGAAAACGCAGAAAATATATTGCTTTAGTTTTCAAAATAAAACAATAGAGTTGTAATGATTTTCCCCCTTATTTACCTGCAGGGATTTGCCCTGTATAACCTCAACAATAAGAACAGTTAAGGAAAATAAAATCCATATTATTGCTTTCATTTTTAAGATGAAAACAGTTGAGTTACAATTACTTTTTTCTGATTTACTTAAACTTTAAAAGTTGATTAAGTATTTAGTTATTCAGAGTAGGGGAAGTACCTAGTTTAGAGACAATGCTAAGTCGGAATAAGAAACATCAGTTTGCTTTAAATGATTCAAAAATATTAGCTATTTAAAATAATTGCTTAATTAAGAAATCAAGAAATAAGATCACAGAATTATAGATTTAGTGTTGGAAGAGACTTTAAAGGGCATATTGATATGATTTGGGGTTGCTGGGAACCCCAAAATGTCAAGGTGCAGGGAGTCTGCCTGGAAAGTATTCAACAATTCAAGCCTTCTTTCAGTCAAAGTAGTGAGGTTTATTGTATCAACAGTATGGTGGCAAATTCCTGGTAAATCTGTAGTATTGTAACACCAATAGGAATGGCCAGAGTTCCTAGTGAATCTTCTCCTTGATGGCAGTGAGATTGACACATTTACAAAAAAAGACAGAAGATTGGGCTGGGATTAAGGAATGGTAAGTAGTTTGGGATGGGCCAGGTGCAACAGTGAAAGGATCTAGATGGGATTAAAAAGTGATCAGTATGTGCAAGTAGCCTGGGGCTGGCAAGAGTGATAGTAAAAGGATTTTCAAGTAAACTAATTAAGTGATCAGGCTGGGCTGGGATGGGACAGATTCCTTTGGAGAATGTGCTAGTGATCTGGGCTTGGGGTGCTTTCAAAGAAACGGTCTTTTTCTTTTAGGGGTCCTGGTCCCATCACTACATCAATCTTATCTAACTAGATGTTTTTATAGATAAGAAAACTAAGTTTTAGAGAAGTTAAGGAACTTTCCCAAGGCTCCTACAGGTAGCAAGTGGCAGAATCAAGATTTGAACACAAATCCTCTGACTTTAAACGATCTTTCCATTCTGCTGCCATGGCTCATCACATCTTGTAACTTTAAAAACTTATAGTATGAAGTTTAGAGACACTAATTGATTTGCCCTTGGTCACACAGAAGCAGGATTTGAACCCAGTTCTTTCTGTCTCTAAATGCAGGTATCTGCTTTTCATATAGCAAAATGATTATGATATTTCCCATGAATAAGAAGCATGGAGTAGTGAAGAAAATGCTGAACTTTAAAATCCTTTTTCTAATCAATATTTTGTAATCCTTATTAGCTGTGTTTTCTGAGGTAAATCATGTAACCATTATATACTTTAAACAACTACTTAGGATTTATCAACAATGGGTTGAGATCTACATCAATGGAAGGAATTACCATGATGGGAGTTCACACTGATCAAATAATAGATCATTAACATATGTGTACTGGAAAAAAAAATCAGACATCAAGGATTGTTCCTTGGACACAAAATTTATGGGCAATTTAACCAGATCTGAAATATTTGATAATTTGATTCTCAGAGAGTGTTATGGTCATGGTTCACTTGTACTAAGGCCAGCATATCCAAACAACTGTTGAACACTCTCCAAATGAGTCAAAAGGATTTCAATGAATAAACTGTTTGTTCCATCTGACTTCACTGTATTTATACAGATGTGTCCAATGTCTCTTAAAGTCAGTTTGCTTACCTTCTCTAAGGGTCATAGGACATTTGCTTTTGCATTTTATCTATTACTATTGCCTGAGCAAGTTTTCCCCCAAAATGTTGATATAGATATAGATATATATTACTGCTTAGTGAGGCAATCGGGGTTAAGTCACACAGCTAGTGCGGGTCAAGTGTTTGGTCTGGGCCGGTGCTCTATCCACTGCACCACCTAGCTGCCCCCAAGCATAATATTTACAGAAGAATGCTTAGCAAGAAAACTCAAAACTTGGTCTACTCAGGGCATCCTTTATAGTCTTCCTTACCACCAAATCTCTGTATCCTATCCCACAATCTTCTCCTTGGTGAACAGAATAACCCACATCCTATTCTAAACCATTCCTTCTACTTCCTTTCACTATATTGCTTTCAGTCTCATATCTGATGTTTGGCCTCATCACGTCTGCTGGACAGCTTTATCTGATTGTCTCACTAATACTTAAAACTTAAAAAATATCAAAAGTGATCTCATCAGAGAATAAGTATCTAAGGAAGGATCTGAACCCAGGTTTCCTGATTTTGAATCAAGTGTTTCTCCACCAAAGTCAATCACCTTTATACCTGGCACTACTATCCTACCAGTCACTCAGGCTGAAAAAACCTAGCTTCTCCCAGCTCCCCATGAGTAATCAGCTGATTTACCTTCTCATCAATTCTGAAAGCCATCACTGATTTCTCTGCAAGCTAACATTACTTTATTTCAGGCTTTTCTTACCTCTTGGCTAGATTTTTGCAATGGTCTCCTAACTGTTTTACTTGTATCTCTCAATCCTCTGCTCCTGAGTGTACATTACACTATTTCCAGATTAAAATTTTTACAGAACAGCCCTGATCATATTACTGCCTTCAACAAAAAAATTTAAAGTCCCTATTCCATACTATTAGATTAAATTAATATCACACACTAATTCAAATTTACCTTACCAACCATATTTTCCACTAATCATTTTAGCTATCTTGTGATCCATCAAAACTCTAATATTAACCATTTACTCAATCAAGAAACATTTATTATGTGCCTACTCTGTGTCAGCACTGTGTTAGATGTTGAGAATAAAAAGAAAAAAATGAAAGTTCTTGCCATCAAGGACCTTACATATTACAGAGGAAGACAATATAAACATAAGTATCCAATATATAAACAAAAGAAACACAAAATAATTTGAGAGACAGAGGCTAGAAAGGGTGGATTGCCTCATGTAGAAAATAGCACTTGAGCTGAGCTTTTTGACATCTGATGGACACAAATGCACACTTTAATGGTGTAAATTACAAACAGAGGGAACACCTCATGCAAAGGCATGAAGATGGAAAATAGAATGTGAATTTGAAAAACAACTACAAGACAGGTTTGGTTTCATTATAGAGTGCATGAACGGCATTATAATGTGTAATAAAACTGGAAAGACATTTTGGAGACAGATGGTGAAGGACCTTAAATACCAAATAGAAGAATTTGGACTCAGTCCCAGAAGTAATAGGGAGCCAATGGAGGAAAATGAGCAGATAAGTTGATGTCAAATTTGTTCTTTACTAATTTCATTCTTTATTCTTTACTGCTCTCATTCTTTCTCTATTCTTCATTTCTCTGTGCCTCTAACTCATGTTGTTTTTTCTGCCTAAAACATTTTTTTTCCATATATGCCTAATAAAATCTATCCATACTTTAAGGTTCAGATGCCACTTAATTTGCAAATGCTTCCCTAATTACCATAGCAAGAAGTTATCTCTCTATTCTCTGAACTGTCATAGTCTTTTCTTTCTGGATATCTATCTTGCACCATCATCATTACATTGCCTTTCATTTCCTATCTTTGGTTATAAATTCTTTCCATTTTTTTCTGATCTTGATATTCCTATAGTGCTGTGATAATGTTTCATGCATAATAGACAGTTAGAATGTTTTCAAACAAATATGCCAACACAAAATAATTTTGTAAATATTGCCTATACCTGTACATCTGTATTTCTTGGAATGCATGAGAAACTACAATAACTCTACTACTCTTTCCATACTGTAGTTCAGACTAATTTATAAGAAATGTGAAAGGGAGTTTGTGAATATTTGAAAGCCATGATGTACATAAAGAAATAAAACAAAAGTACTGCAAATGTGCTTACCTTCTTAGCAGCACTAAATCCTTCACTATCCAATTCAAGACCATTCAGTAGAGGAACCTCAAGAGGAGGATCAGGTACCATAAGTGACCAGGTTTGACATAGGCCTACCCTGCCCTGTACATGACACATAGTCATTCTGGGGAAAATTATGAGGTATACACTGTTTGATTGAAATTCCTCACATCTCTCCTTTCTGGATTGTTTTCCTATTTGTTGACTGTTGTTATTGTTTTTGTTTCCAAACAATTCTGCCCCATGAGAGAAATGATTATGAATAACTAATGATTTCTAGAGATCCAGAATTCACACTTTTTTTGTTGAGACAAATGGAGTTAAGTGACTTGCCCCTAGTCACACTGTTAGTAAGCATTATGTGTCTGAGGCCAGATTTGAACTCTGGTCCTCTAACACTATTTCAAATTTACCTTACTCAAGCCCAGGGCTCTATCCACTGTGCCACCTAGCTGCCCTTCACTTTTTCTAAAGTCCTCATTTCAAAAGCTCAGTTTTTGAAAGTTGAACTTTCTCTTCAATCATGGTCATACTCCACCCAACCTCACAATGAATCTTATCTAAGATGAATTCCTGCCTATTGTGTTCACTTTGGGTGCAGGTAGATCCTTTGCCTAAACTGCCCAAGGTTTAGGGTGGTCTGGATATAGAGATAGTCTCTTTGTGGAAGAGTGATATGTTGTCACTCTCTTGGTTGAAGGAAATGCCATGTCTAGTTTGAAGGGAAGAACAAGTAGAGATGAGGTTGTCATCTAGTACTGAAACATCTGGCATATGAAGGAGTGAAAAACTCACTTTTTTTTCCTGGTCTCAGAGGTCAAAACTAGGAGCATAGCATGAAAATTATAAAAAGGCAAATTTAAGCTTGATATCAGGAAAAAATATTTTATTAATTATACCTGTCAAAAAGTAGGGTATATTTTGCCTCAAGAAGTAATATCTAGATCTCCATGGAGGTCTTGACAATGAGTCAAAATATGTTATAGCAGTGAATCTCTTCATTTATGGGGGGACTAGATGCCTAACTATATGCATCTCTCACATTTTGTGTAAGATTCTCATGCTAAGATCTACAAAACTATTTTTTCTCACAACAGTCCTAACACATTAAATATGAATTCTCTCCATTTTGCAGAAGCAAAAAAAAAATTTGAAAAGCTAAATGACTTGCCGTGATAAATGAATGAACATGATTTATTAAGGGATTACGATGTTCCGGGCACTAGAGATACAAGCAAACAAATAAAATCTGTCCCTGCTCTCAAGGCACTCATGTTCAGTTTAGGGGAGCAAATATGTAGAAGAAAGATCAGCTTCAAGGTAGATAGAAAAACCCAGGAATGATGATCATGCTGTTACAGGGCTGAGGGCAAAATTCTAGGCTCCTTAGGCTATATCAGTGGGTCATATGATAGTGTGTGGAGGGTGTAGAGGTAATGCATAGGATAAAGTCTGGAGAACCTTGGTATAGAGCATCACTGAAGACGTGAAGTTCTGATGCTTCTCCATCTTACCCAGAGAAATAGAGTAGTTGATTCTCCTCTCATTCAAGCAGTGTGAGCTGTCAATTGAACTGAGTAGAGCCTAGATAGCTTAAAGCCCAAGAGAAGAATAAAGGCAAAGAAGGAAATATGGTTTCCATCAGTGGTAGTAGGTTGTTTCACTTCCTGACCACCTTGGAGGGAGTCTGAACAGTCCATTAGTTAGATAGAGGATAAGATAGCATTTTCTAAGCCAGAATTTGAACCCAATTATTCTATTTCCAAGTCAAGTGCTTTATTTACTCCACCTTGCTGACTCTTACACTTTTCTATATTATTTTCAGACTTTATTTCATTGGTATAAGGCAAGGGTGGGAAACCTGCAGCCTTAACACCACATGTGGCCCTCTAGGTCCTTATCTGTGGCCCTTTGACGAAATCCAAACTTCATAGAACAAATCCCCTTATTAGAAGCATTTGTTCTGTAAAACTTAGACTCAGTCAAAAGGCCACACTCAAGGACCTAGAAGGCCACATATGGCCTTGAAGAAGCAGGTTCCCTAACTGTGGTATAAGGGAGTCCAATGAGTAAATTCCCTTTCAGGCACTGAAATCCTAATTGCCTGCAAATCATATGAAAGGCTTGCTAATAAGAGGCCACTGCTACCTATTCTCTCTGTACCGGCTTTAGGCAAAAGCTCACTGTTTGCTCAGTGACGATTTAAAGAAATCTTAAAAGAAATGTTAGCCAGAAACACAAACTTTTTTTGTTTCATAATTCTCTTTCAAGCCAAAGGACATGGAAGACCTGATGCTGAACAGAAATTATCTTAAAGTCTTTTTTTTCCTGTTGTTGTTGTTGTTTTTAAGATAAGGTTCATTCATTTTCAATTATGAACAATACTACACAGAACTAAAATTAAATGCATACCTTAAAGAAGACATAAGAAATTCACAAGCAGAATATTTAAAAAGCACCAGCTGAGTTTTTTGTATTTATTGCAAAAAAAAAGAATATTTTCCAAAATTTTTAGTCACATATAATCTTTAAATAAGTGGAAAGAAGAAAAAAAAACCTCAGTTATATGTAATATCCTGCTGTTAAAAAGTACAATAGAGAAATAATTGCTGATGTGGATAACAACCAGACTAGTATGTAAATCAAAAACTTTCTAGTATTCTTTGCAACCAAAAGATTAAAAATTAGTAGATGGAGCAAATGTTTTAAAAGCTCTCTTTAAATTTCTGCATCTGGTTTTGGCAACTACAATGATTTAATGGTATACATTAAATTGAAACACCTGTTAATGACTTGGACAATCAGCCATTTTTAACCTAATTTGAAGAAACAAAATGGCTAATTATATCTACAATTAGCCCATTATAGGCCCAATTATTCCCAAGTACAATTGCATGCCAGCAAATAATTGTGGATACCAAGGGAACCTAGAAAGTGTCTTAGAAAAAAAATAGCCCTTCTGGCTCCCCTACTTACTACAGATATTTTTGGCTCTACACACTTTTAGTTGTTTTAGGAACTTTTATAACACTGGTCTTTCCATTCTAGAAAATTAAATTTTATGGGAAACGAGGACAAGTAATTGTTCATTTTGATGATGTCAATAATTCAAATTCTCTCAATCCTGTAAATAAAGTATTGCCCATATATTATAAGTAAAAGAAGAAAAGAGCTGCAATCAGAGAGTAGGGAAGTATAATTTATTTAAATTTATCTATGTAGAATTGCTATCCCAATGAGCCAGATACGAATACCAGGGAAGAGCAATTCTGTCATCTACACACATATTCTGAATTTTACATTCTAAATGGGGATATTACCCAGGGATAAAGGGAAAATGGGGTTCAGGCAGTCATTTTGCCACCTGCATAGCATCCCCTTATATACTCTGGAGCATCATTGATGGTTTCTCTCATTTGGAATTAGATATAACATCTCCATGTCAGCTTTTTTTGTTCCCAATGAGCTTTTTTCTTCCTTTATGCAGATGTTACATTAACGTAGTGCGCAGAAAATTAATTAACTATAATATCTCAAGTATTTTCTGCCAAGTTGTTCCTACATGGTTTTAAGACCCTCTATCATCTAGCTTCTACCCAGTGTTCCTGTCTTGCCATGAAGCCAGCTAAACTATGATTACCATGAAATAGTTGTTAGAAATTTTTTTTATTCTATATTGAATTGTTTGTGGTTGATACAATCCTTCTCATGATTAACAGATAAATTCATTTACTATTGATTTTGTTTTGTTTTGCAACTGAAGGAACCATTCTTTCTTATTCAATGTAAACAAATGTAGAATCTCTTTCTCCTGCTTTCCCACTTTCACCATGGTGCTGAAAAATAAGCCCATGAGGTATTTGTTTCTGTTCTGTTTGTTAGTCCTTCTCAGTTTTAGTGGTTGGAAGTGATTCTCATGGGACTGGGAGTTCTAGACATAATGACCTTAGAGATAACTACTGAAGCCCTGAGAAGCCAAGGTGCCTGAGACTCTAGCCTAAAATAAGTTTGGACTTTCAATTCAGACTGTGCTTTATAATAACTGAGATAAGCTATGAACCTACACTTCTCCTTCCAGGAGACTGTGGTCGTACAAAGGGAGTGTGAGAATAATGCTTCCCCTGTATTAGAGGAGTGACTTCACATATTTGTGATTACGTCTTTTCAAGTAAATAGTTCTTTGTAAAATATAATCTGACTGTTGCTACTTAAATGGAATTAAGGTATAGGGGACCACTTAAAACTGAGGGAACACCATTGACGGAGTGTTGGAGCCATTTGCAGAGTACCTAGACATTCCTGTTCTTCTTAAGGGTGTCAGAGAAGCCTGGCGGAACAGTGAAATGAAACATACTTGGCCCCTAGGCAGTAGGGGCCTGGATAGTCTATGTTACATAGAAAACAAGAATATAAACAAATTTAATATTACCATAGTTTATTGATTTAACATGATGATTTATGAGGTATTCAGGTAGCTAGGTAAAATAGTGGATACTGCACTAGGCCTGGAGTCAGTAATACTTGAGTTCAGATCTGGCCTGAGACTTTTGCTACTTGTGTGAGTTTGGCAAATCATTTAACCACTATTTACTTTATTTTCCTTATGTGTAAAATGGAGATAATAAAAGCACCTTCCTCCCAGGGTTGTTGTGAGGATCAAATGAGATTGTAATTACAAAGTACACAACCTTGTACATAGTAAGTGCTTTATAAATATTAGTTATAGTAGTGGTAGCAGTAGCAGTAGCAGTGGCAGTAGTAGTAGTAAGTAGTAGTAGTAGTAGTTGTGATTGTTGTTGTTGTTGTTGCTCTTATTATTATGGACTAATAGACAACTGTTCAAAGAATAAGGTCCTAGAATCTGGGAAGACTCCCTGAAGAGTAGTTTCCTTTCTTGATATAGAGGCCAAACCTAACTATCTACTGGGCTTCCTTTCCCAGCTACCCCTTCCCTCACGAGAATTAGATTAGATCATTACATGAAAGGCTTTATGCTGTCCCCAAGATGTGATGAGATCAAAGACCAAGGCTCAAATCTGATTTTCTTCATAGCCTTCAAGACTTTTTGAAGTGGTTTCTTATTCACCCAGGAGCATAAAGAAGTCACAATCTTATAGATTCATGACCCTTTAGATTTTGCAGATATCCCAGGGTCATATGGCCCTGCCCTGTTGAACAGATGTGATTCCTGCAGTGGTGAGGAAAAGTGACTTTAAGCTAAGTGCTTTGTGATACTTGTTGAATATTCTTTCTAATGAGCAAGCTTCCTTTTGTTGGTAGGTGAATTATAAATTCTTTCCATTTTTATTTTGCCCTCTGGTTCTAAAATATCAGGGCAGTTTTCCTTGATAATTTCTTGATAGATGATGTCTAGGCTCTTTTTTTTTTTGATCATGACTTTCAGATAGTCCAATAATTTTTAAATTCTCTCTCCTGGATCTATTTTCCAGGTCAGTTGTTTTTCAATGAGATATTTCACATTGTTTTCTATTTGTCATTCTTTTGAATTTATTTTACAGTGTCTTGATTTCTCACAAAGTCACTAGCTTCCAATTGCTCCATTCTTATTTTTGAGGAAGTATTTTCTTCAGTAAGCTTTTGGACTTCCTTTTCCATTTGGCCAATTTTGTTTTTGAAGGCACTCTTCTCTTCATTGGCTTTTTGGAACTCTTTTGCCATTTGGGTTAGGCTATTTTTTAAGTTATTTTCTTCGGTATTTTTCTGGGTCTCCTTTAGCAAGGTGTTGACTAGTTTTTCATGATTGTCTTGCATAACTCTCAGTTTTTCCTCTACTTTTCTTACTTGCTTCTCAAAATCCTTTTTGAGCTCTTCCATGGCCTGGGACCAATTCATATTTTTCTTGGAGGCTTTGGATATAGGAGCTTTGGCTTTGCTGTCTCCTTCTGGTTGTATGTTTTGATCTTCTTTGTTACCAAAGAAAGATTCTATGTTCTGACTTTTTTGCAGTTTGCTCATGATCACCACCAATTACTTGAGTTATAAACTCTTTGTTAAGGTAGTAGTCTTCTTCCAGTGTGGAGAATATACTATCCCAAGCTTTGGGGGCTTTGTGCAGCTGTTTTCAGAGATACTTCTAGGAACCAGTGAATTTTCAGTTCTTCCAAGATGGTATGAAAAAGGCTAAGGTGTTTATTCCTTTCCTAGCCTATGCTCTGCTCTGTGAGTGACCACAAGCACTGTTTTATATCTTGGAATTGTGAAGAGGATTTTCTCTCTACACAGCCACTACAAGCTCCACCATGCCAGCACTCCTCCTTGCCCCAGGATGGCCATCCAGAACTGTGACCCAGACCCAAGCACGGGCAAAGCAAGAATATCCTACACCAGTAGAGAGATCCCTGCAATCCCCCTCTGATGAGCCACCCAGTTCTCCCTCAGTCTATCGCCAGAAGCTCAGGAAGCAGCCACTGCCCCAGAGCCTCACTCTGGGTCTGGGGCTGAGAGCCAGTGCTTCTCTCTCACTGCAGACACAGACTTTTCCTAAAGACCTTCTAAGTTGTCTTTAGTGTTCATGAGTTGAGAAGTCTGGAATCTGTCACAGCTGCCTGCAATTCAGTCCTCTGAGGCCTGCTCCAGATTCGCTGAGGCCTGTGTGCCCATGCCGAACTATGCTCTGCTACCAGTCTTGTGCGATATACCTTTCTGATCAACCATCCAGGTTGTCTTGGGCTGGAAATTTGTTTCACTTTGTGTTTTTGTGGGTTCTAATGCTCCCTAATTTGTTTACAGCCATTTTTTACAGGTATTTGGAGGGGTTTGGAGGAGAGCTCAAGCATGTCACTGCTTTCACTCTGCCATCTTGGTATGTTCTTTCAATGCCTATTTTTGCCTCCAGTTCCAGGACATCAGGGCAGTTTTCTTTGATAATTTCTTGAAAGATGTGTTCAGGTCCTCCTTTTGATTATGGTTTTCAGGTATTCCAATGATCCATATATTGTCTCTCCTGGATCTGTTTTCCAGGTTAGTTTTCCACCATGAAGCATTTTCCATTTTTTTTCCATTTTTTCATTCTTTTGAATTTGTTTAATTTTTTCTTGATGTCTTATAGAGACATTAGCTTCCACTTGAACAATTTTAACTTTTAAGGAATTGTTTTCTCAATTAGTTTTTGTGCTTCTTTTTCCATTTGTCCAATTATACTCTTTAAGTAGTTGTTTTGTTCACAGGATTTTTGTATCTCCTTTTCCATTTGGTCAATTCTACTTTTTAAGCAGTTGTTTTCTTTTTCTGAGCTGTTGACTCATATTTCATAATAATCTTGCATCATATTTCATAATAATCTTGCATCATTTTCATTTCTTTTACCAATTTTTCTTCATTGTCTCTTATATGATTGTGAGGTCTTTTTTGGGCTCTTCCACGAATTCTTTCTGTGCTTGGGGCCATTTCTTATTTTTCTTTGGAGTGTTTTTCCACAGGCATTTTGACATTATTCTCTTCTGAGTTTATTTTATGGTCTTCTCCCTCACCATAATAACTTTCTATTGTCATATTCTTTTCCTGTTTTGTTTTGTTATTTGCTCATCTTTTTGGCCTGTTTTGTTTTCTTTTAAATTTGAGCTCTGCTCCAGTGTAGAAGGAGCCTCTCTCAGGCTTCTTATGCCAGGCGCTGCCAGTTCTGACTATCTACCTTGTGCTGCACTGATGTTGTTTTGATGCCCATAGGGGACCCTCATGTCTGGTGCTGTACTGAGGGGATGGTAGCTGGTGCTGCTGGAGGCCACAGGAGTCTGGTGGCTTATCTGCTGCTGAGCCATGGGCCTAGTAGTGGTGTCTGGAATGTGCTGAGGCCAGTGGGGTGTTTCTGCATTTCCCCAGGACTACACTGAAGGTCATGATTGTCTGGGTGCTGGTGGTGGCCTATCTGCCCAGGGCTACACTGAAGCCCATGAAGTCTTTCTCCTGGAGGTTACCTAAAGGCTGGAAGTTAACTGTTTGCCTAGGGTTATGCTGATGTACTTGGAGGCCCAGCTGCCTGTTTGCTTAGGCATCCTTAGCCTTGTCATCTACTTGTTTGCCTGGCTCTACATTGAATCACAGTTGGAGTTTGCCTCTTTGCCCATGGCTATGCTAAAACACTTGATGGTTCTCAGAGCTGGAGTCTACCAGTTCCCTTGGCTATACTAAGGGATGTAGAGGGGTGCTGATATTACCATGTGCCTTCTTCATCACACTGAGGCTCAGGATCTATTGCTAGTTTGCTGCTGACTTGCTGAGATGCTTCCTGTCCTGAACTGTAGTCCCCTTTTACTCAAGTTGAGGCAGAGGTTTCCTGATAGTCTTCCAAGTTTCTTAGGCTCAAACATTGTTTTACCCCCTGTTTTTGGTGTTCTGCTTTTCCAGGATTTGTGTTGGGCTGCTACTTATGGTTGTTTGGAGGTAAGTATGAGAGAGTTATGGCAATTTACTACTTATTCAAACATCTTGACTCATGGAAGTCTTCCTCCCATTACCATTTTTTTTAACATCTCAGATTCATAATTATCTTAGACACTTCACTCTCACTCAATATATTCAATCAGTTTTCAAATCTTGACATTTATAGCTTTACAATACCTATTGCATCCTGCCCCTTCTATTTACTCACACAGTTACTACAACATTTGAGGCTATTATCATCTCTCACCTAGATTGTTGCAATTACATTTTAATTGGTCTCCCTTCTTTGAGATCCTCACCATTCCAATGCATTCTGTACACCAGTGCCGAAGTAATTTTCCTCAAATGTAAGGAAGTGAATTAAATACACAATCAACTCCAATGGTTCCCCATTGCCTCTGCAACAAAATGCACACTCTTTTGTTGGGTGTTAAAAGCTCTATACAACCTGTCTCCAACATGTTTGCAGTCTCAATGGACATTATGCTGCCTCCAATACTTTAGTATCAAGCCAAACTGGATTTTTTTCTCTCCCTCACTCACAATGCCTCATTTCCCTCTCTCTCTATTTGCACAGCCTGTTATTGTCATATCAAGCATTTGAAGTTCCTCTCTTTCTTTAAAATATAGCTCAGATACCATTTTTTATATGAAAACATTCTTTATTCTCTCCAAATACGTCTTTCATCTCATAGTACCTGTAACTACTTTGCAAATATATGCACGTGTATGTTTTTATTAACATGACATTGATGTGGACTATATTTTTATATGACCTTATTGCCTCCTTATTAGAATGTAAGCACATTGGAAGTAGGAATCTTTTCATTTATTAAGCATTTGCTATGCCTTGAACATAGTAGATATTTAATAAATGTTGCTTGTTTGATGATCACTGAGTCCACGATCTTTAGGGATAATCCGTTTGTAATTTCTGGTGCCAGTGATCTTATCTGAATTTCCATCACAAATCCCTTAATTTACATAACAAAATAATGTATTTGTTTGATGTTTATTTATAAGTTCATAGGTGCCTAATTTCATGCTCACACATGACCTTTTAATCAAAATGTTGAATTTTAGCTATTTCATAGGTTCCATACAGAATGGCTATATAAATATAATGATATATGCCTATTATCAAACTTTCCTGTCATTTAGTAAAAGAATGTCTTCTTGTTCTGATAGTATTGTTTTATTTATTTTTCATATGTTGATGATGCTAAAATGCTACTGTTATGGAAAATCTATGATATCCCAATATGGATTCAGCTATCTGTTATCTGCAGGCAACTTGCCAGAAATGACTATTCTTCAGGCAGGATTATTCATTATGGAAATATCTTAATGCTTCTCATCCATTTTATTTCCTTTCATTTTCCTAGGGAGAATGTTCTATATTAGTCACTGCCACCTTCACAGGGAGCAAAGCAAGAAGGTGAAATATTTTTCAAACTCTCTCTCTGACAAGCTTTTATGCTTGAGAATGTTTGAAGAAATAGAAGTTTTATAATGGACATATTTGTAACTCTCTTTTTTATCACCAAAAAACCAAGGGCTCATTTACCCCTTCCCATAAAGCTATATCAGTCATCTTCCTGGGAAGCCTGGTAGTATGTTGTGTATATTATACAGTTTTCATTTTCGTGATACATGACTAAAGTTGTTGCAGTCAGAAAGGAATAAGTGTCAAGAAGAGTGCTGACCTTTCTAATAGCTCTTGTGTAATTTAGATGCTCAGCTAGCCATCTGCTTGAGTGATAGTATTCTTGTTTATTAGTAAGAGTCTTTTTTTTTCTCACTGTCTTTCAGGATTGACTTGGAAATGGCAAAAATTCTCTGCAATTTAAATTTTCCTCTTTAGGTCATAGTCAAATAAATAATGTTTCTCTCTTTCTCTTAATAGAAGATGATATTTTGGGGAAGGGAAGGAAAATACCTATACCCATTCAGAGGCCATGTCAACTTCTAGTTGCCCCCCCACGATGTATCAAAATCTACTTAGTGACCAATATCAATGTGTTCTTGATTTTTGTTTTCCACCTCATTTTATCTTAGAGAGAAAGCAGATGCCTCTAAATATTGTTTTTCTTCTCTTCTTGTATTAATCATCATCCCTCTAAATTTCAACACTATAATCCCTGATAATTTTCCTAATTCTCTCTCTGTAGTCCACAGTTTATCAACCATATATTGACAAGCAGCTAACTTTTTTATGTTTTCCATATACAAATGATATAATGCTATTATAAATTTCCAAATAAGCCTGCTATCATTGGCAGGGGCCTAATTTACCTAATTGTGGTTCCATTTGTAAAGCTATTTCTTTTTTTTAAAGTAAATTACAAGAAGAAAATTTTGTCAATTTCTCCTTGACAAAGTAATTGATAAATGAAGGACAAATTCACTAATCTTTCAAAATTTTTGTGGATAGTATAATTTCTTATTTCCTTCATCTTGCATCTCATTTCCTAACATATTTTTCTCCCTTCTGTTGACCATTGCAATGAAATCATAAGACCATCAAAACATATTGATTTTATTTGTAAGACCTGCTTGAGCTCTTCACAGAATTTCTCTATAACCTCTCCTTTGCAGTATGTGGATGATAAGTTGCAATTTTCTTCATCTTGATCCTTTTGAATATTTGTGCTGCGAACAATACAAGGTGACAAGTGTCCAGGAACCAAAGTTCATCACTATCTTTATTTGTTATTCAAAGAATACCTTGTGTACCATCTTTCCACTAAGCTGCAATGCCCTTTTACCTTTGGTTTCATTGATAGGGAAAATGTAATAATCTATATTTTGTACTACCTTTTGTAAGTTGTCAGCTAGTTAGTTGATCATCAACAGTTAAAATCATTTACAGCACAGTTCCAGGCTCATTGGACTTCATTCTAGGCTAATTGTCCAATTTTCTTTCCCCTGCACAGCATTCTAACTTCTGATACAATGTCTTTCAGCAGGGTGTTTTCTCATACATGAAATTCTTTCCTTTCTCATCTCTATCTCTTGGGAACTTCAGCACCTTTCTTTCTTTTTTTTTTTTTTTGTTTTTAGGCATTTGGGGTTAAGTGACTTGCCCAGGGTCACACAGCTAGTGCGTGTTATGTGTCTGAGGCCAGATTTGAACTCAGGTCCTCCTGGCTTCAGGGCCAGTGCTCTATCCACTGCACCACCTAGCTGCCCCCTACTTCAGTACCTTTCAAAGTTTATTTCCACTACCATCTTTTTCAAGAAACCATTTTTTTGTTTTGACTTTCACATTATGACTACCATTCAAAGCCCTATTTATTTATTATTTTGTGTATATCCTGTATTTATTTCATCGTTAAAATATTTTATAGATCTTTTAGAGTGTATGCTCTTTGAGGGCAGGTACTGTCTCAAATTTCATTTGCATCTGTAGCAAATTGGTGTTGTATAACACATCATAAGCACTTAATAAATGCTTTTTAATGGCCTGATTAATTAATCACTAAAGATTTCATATTTATAGTATAAGCAATAAATTTTGTAATAGATGCTTAAATAAATTCTATTATTTTTAGTACCCTCTCTCACCCTCTGCCATGTTTTCTACTATTCTGTCATCACCACTGTAGAAAGTAGAGGCAAACTTCATAGGACTAACATTTATTTTGTAAGTTGGATTTTTTCCATGGGTTGCCATGGTAAAAAAAATTATGACATAATGATGCCTCCCCTCATCCCCAGTGGTGAATAATTAAATCTATCTCTTTAAACAGAATAATTGAATCTCAGAGTTTCAAGATGCAGTCCCAACTGTTACCTGGTTCAGTCTATTCCTGAAAAAGATCTGATTGGCTACTTCACAACCAGTGGTTACCCACTTCCCATTTGAAAGATTTAAGAACTCATATGTCAAGGTGGGTCATTTTACTTTTAGAATGAATAAGATAATTTCCCTTATATTTAGCCAAAATATGCTGCTTTAAAAATTCAACTTAAAGTTATTTATACTCATATAAAAAAAACATGTTCTCTATCACTATTGTTAGAGAAATACAAATAAAAACAACTCTAAAGTACCACCTCACACCTATCAAATTGACTAATATGAAAAAAATGAAAATGATAAATGTTGAAGATGTACAAAAATTGGAACACTAATGTATTGTTGATGGAGTTGTGAACTGATCCAACCATTCTGGAGAATGATTTGGAACTATGCCCAAAGGACTGTAAAACTTTGTATACTCTTTGTTCCAGCAGTATCACTATTAGGTCTGTATCCCAAAAAACGTCATAAAGAAAGGAATGGGATCAACATATGCAAAAATATTTATAGCAGCTCTTTTTGTGGTAGCCAAGAATTAGAAATTGAAGGGATGCCCACCAACTGGGGAATGGCTGAACAAGTCGGGGTATTTGAATTTAATAGAATACTATTGTGCTATAAGAACTGATGAACTGGGAATGAGAAGGTGGCACTGTGGATAGAGCACCAGCCCTGCAGTCAGGAGTAATTGAGTTCAAATACAGCCTCAGACACTTGACACTTACTAGCTGTGTGACCCTGGGCAAGTCACTTAACTCCATTACCCGGGGGACTGGGGAGAACTGATGAGCAGGCAGACTTCAGGAAAACCTGAAAAGTCTTACATGAACTGATTCTCAGTGAAGCCAACAGAACCAGGAGAATATTTTACATAGTAACAGCAATACTGTGCAATGACCAACTATGATAGACTTAGCTCTTCTCAGCAATGCAATGATCCAAGACAATTCCGAAGGGCTTATGATGGAAAATGTAATATCTAGAGACAGAACTATGGCATCTGAATGAAGATGAAAGCACACTATTTTCACTTTTTTTCATGGTTTTTCCCCTTTTGTTCTGATTCTTCCTTCACAACACAAGTAATGTGGAAATATATTTAATATGATTGCACATTTAAAACCTAAAAAATATAATAAAATTTCAACATAGCTTTTAGTTTTTTCCTCTGAGATCAAGAAGGTCCATTTGAATACCTTATCTACAAGAAAAACCTTCACATAATCCCAACTTCAAATTTTTTTAAGACTTCAATTTTTTTTAGGCCAAATACTCCTAATTTCTTCAAATAAATTTTTTATGGCACAGTTGGGGGTGTCTTACCACTTTTGAACATACTTGAGGTTGTTGACCCATATATGGTCTAACTGGGGCAGCCTACCCTACAACTCTTTCTTGCTATGAATGAAACCAAAGACTACAGTATTACTTTTGGTTGTCAAGTCACGCTACTCACTCATTCCAGGCACACTATTACCTCATTCCAGATTGCATCATACTGGGTGTTTACTCTGAGAATCTTTTTTCCTGAGTCATTTGTAAATAGAAATGTATGGCCATAGACTAAGACAGTGGTAAAAATTTGAGAAAGCAACCACAATAAAAAATTTCAATGAAACTTTGTGGTTAAATTTAAAGGAAGTTTAATTATTTTCTTTTTTTTTTTCCATTTTCTGTTCTATCTTTATAGTAAAGCCTTTGAAGTAAAGTTAGAGAGAATAAGCTTGTGAGTGTCACTTACTTTAAATGACACATGTCTATACTTGATAGTGTTTTAAAGTAGAAAAACAATGTGCCCTTCCTAACTTCAAACTAAAGCTACAGAAGGATCATAGGTACCCCTTGGAAATATGGTAAACTAATGCCATCAATGTTATAGGCCATACTATAGCTACTGCTTGAGTATCTTCTAAACATGAAGAATACTGAACATCTTTTTTTTTTTTACATGAACCCTGCTTAAACTGTAATCTCCTGTGCAATGGAATGAATAATATGGAAACAGAGGGTTTGAAATGTAGTCCATGAATTCAATTTGAGTAATAACAGCCTTTATGAATTTACTGCAAATAATACTCATCTTAACTCATGTATCTGTTTTTTTAGAATGTGCTTGTGGGTAGTATAAATAATATAAATGGCCAACCCTGTAACTTTGATATACAGACATTGGCACATCTCTGCTTCACTGAATCCAGTGGAAGAAGAATAGGATTCATAAAAGGGTTTTTCAGCAACAGGATGCTCACTTTACATCACCAGTTAGTGATGTTTTATACATATTTCCCGGAAAACAGGCAGAATCCACTCAGTATAACCTAAGTGGAAAATTAGAACAAGTAATTCCACCCTTAACTGGTAGACTCACATGTCAGGAAGGTAAACTTCTAGATAGTTCCATCTGGCATGGTAATACCTCTATACAGGCAGACAGAAAAATTAAAAATGCTGAGAGAGTGGAGAAAGCTACTCTGGCTTAAATGTCGAGCTTCATCCCAATCAATTTTTGAAATCCAAAAACTCTACTACAATCCACAGCAATTCTAAATCAAGAATTGTAAAAGGCATTCATTTAGTTTATTTACCACTAAGGGGAGGCAATATAACATAGTGGGGAGGGATCTGGGTTCTAAGTCAAAAAGACCTAGGTTCAAGTCCTGCTCCTTGTATGTGACTTTGGAGATGTTATTAATCTTTCAGAGTTCCAGACATTCTTGAATTCTGTAAGAGGCTACCTATTCTGAAGAGTTTGTGCAGCTATAAAAAAAATCATTAAACTACACGTATTAACTACTAACAGTCACACAATTTATCTACAGTCAGATAATATGATTTATGGATATATAGGGAAATTTTTTTGCTCTTTTTTAAAAAAAATATTTATTTTTAGTTTTTGACAGTCACTTCTACAAGATTTTGAGTTCCAAATTGTCTCCCCATCTCTGTCCTCCCCCCACCCTAAGAAGGCATACATTTTGATTACTACTTCCCCTAATATGCCCTCCCTTCTATCACCCCCCTTCTCTGATCCCTTCCCGTTCTCTTTCCTGTAGGGTAAAATAGATTTCTATACCCCATTTCCTGTGTGTCATATTTCCAAGCTTCATGTAAAATAATTTTTAACATTTATTTTTAAAACTTTGAGTTCCAAATTCTCTCCCTTTCTCCCTTCCCACCCACCCTCATTGAGAAGGCAAGCAATTCAAGTATAGGTTATACATGTGTAATCATGCAAAACTCTTCCATAATAGTCATCTTTTGAAAAACTAACTATATTCCCTTTGATCCTATTTTGCCCCCTGTTCATTCTATTCTCTCCTTTGACCCTGTTCCTCCTCAAAAGTATTTGCTTCTGATTACCCCCACTCCCAATATGCTCTCCCTTCTATGACCCCTTTCTTATCTCCTTCCTCCCCTACCTTCCTGTAGGGTAACATAGGTTTCCATACCCAATTGAGTGTGCACATTATTCCCTCCTTAAGCCAAATCCAATGAGAGTAGTGTTCACTCATTCTATCTCATCTCCCACCCTTCCCCTCCGTTATAAAACCTTTTCTTAACTCTGTTATGTGGATAATTTACTCCATTCTACTTCTCCCTTTCTCCTTCTCCCAGTACTTTCTTCTCTCACCCCTTAATTTTATTTTTTTAGATATCATCCTTCATATTCAACTCACCCTGTGCCCTTTGTCTGTGTGTCTGTCTGTCTCTATATATACATATAGACATATAGACATACACACACACACATTCCTTCCAATTACTCTAATGATGAGAAAAGTTTCTTGAGATACAAATAAAGTTTTCCATGTAGGAATGTAAACAGTTCAACTTTAATAAGTCCCTTATGATTTCTCTTTCCTCTTTACCTTTTCATGCTTGTCTTGAGTCTTGTCTTTGACAGTCAATTTTTCTATGTAGCTCTGTTTTTTTCTCAAGAATGCATTAAATTCCTCTACATCATTGAATATCAATTTTTTCCCTCCATTGATTGTACTCAGTTTGCTGGGTAGGTGATTCTTGTTTTAATCCTAGCTTCTTTGATCTCTGGAATATCATATTCAAAGCCCTCCAAAGGAAAATCTTTATACCCTTATTGCTAACCAGATACTTCAACTGGTGATTTTTTTTTTTACTGCAAATCTTCACTTGTCTATCAATAACTCCTGTCAATTATTTCACCCCTTTTGTCAAATTGTATTTCTGATTTGAATTTTGTTCCAGAGGACTCTTCTATTTTAATAAAATTCAGCTACAATTAAAGATATATATTCTTTGTCTGCTACAGAAGATAATGTGAAAATCTTAGATGAAGGGGGAAAGATTTTTATTGACTAAGGCATTACAGTTTTTTCTTGAAAACCATTAATAATTAGAGAAATGAAAAAAAATTTGTAATGGTGTAAAGGACTAGAAACTAAAGAGATACCAATTGAGGAATAACTTTACTAATAATTATATATGTTGTTTAATGGAATAGTACTACTTGTAAGAAATGACAAAGTGGATAATTCACAGGAACCTGAGAAAGCTGATATGAACTGATGCAAAGGGAAGTAGCATAATCAATAGAATTGTTTATATTTTGTCAACATTATTGTAGAAATGAAAACTTTGAAAGACTTAAGAATACAGCTTAATATATTTATGAGCCATCATCTCAAAAGTTTGATGGAGAAATATGCTGCCTACTTACCTCCTGACAGAGATTAAGAAATAAGCATATAAAGATCCATTTTTGGACAATGCCAATGTGTAAATTTGATTTGTTTAACTATGCATATTTGCTACTAGGGTTTTGCTTCCCTCCCCTTTTGTTTTTTATTTTCCATTATGTTAGGCATGATAAATAGTTGTTGATTGAAGAAAAAACTTGAAGAAATTCAGATTTGATAGCAAAAATTTATAATAGGAGAGAGAATAGAGATAAGGGGAGTTCCTAAGCAGAGTAGTATAATGAAATAGCTGAACATCTTTTCATGTGCTCCCAATTCAGCTGTCAGAATTTATCTTTATTTGTTAATTTGAAGTATTTTGAATTCTCTGAATGTCAGGCATATGCATGTTAAAGTATTGTTTCCTTGTAATGAATTTACCAAATTAGTTCATTGTTCTTTATTGAATACCTTCCCTGAACTTAGTAGCACAAAATGCACTAATGAGGGATTAAGTGAAATTTGAGAAATGGTTTATGAGCCCCAAAACTTATAATCTTTTGAGGGAAATGAAATTAACATGCATGAAAGAATTAGAAAACGAATATGCACTTACATCAAACATTGTGGTACTCACTAAAGATTCAATAAAAGTTTGAAGAAAACAGAAATCAATTGAACAGGCAAAATCAGAGGATACAAGAGTGAATGAGACTTGATTTTGTTTTAAAGACTCAATATGTTTTCCATCAAATGAGAAGAATAATGAAAATAGTCTAGTTGTGGTGGACAAGATGAGCAACAACTTAAATATAAATAAATGAGTCTATGAAGTAGAATGTATATTTTAAAATGTAACAAAATAGATTTGTATTAGTAAATCAGAAAAGAAGATATTCTAGAAAAATAAGTAGATCCAAAATTCCTTTATGTTCCAGTGAACCTTCACATAAATTTTGCACATTAGGACAAAATTTTTCTCTGTCTTCATCTTTAATATCACTATATCACCAAAGTGGCCTCTTTTATAGCACTTCTCAAAGGGAAGTGATTACTGAAAATGAATGACAGGCTATTTACACCCTCCCTGCATCTTTCATGATGTTTCATGATATGAAGACTGATAGTTTCATCATGGGGTTATTGGTGGTAAATAGATCACATTCTACTTAAGACTATAATTTAGAATTATTAAAAATATTTTATAGTTTCTCAGATGTGATGTCACTTATTCCCATCTTATTCAATTATGATCTTGGATCAGTTTCATATATTGCATCTATTTGAAATAATTATAGTGATGGACTAAATAGGTTACTTATGAAATTAAGAATATTAAATTTGGGCAGTTTGAATATTCCATCCATTTCTTGTATTTAGTGTACATGGTTGACCTCTTTTAATACTGTACTTAATTTTTTGTTAATGTCATCAGCAAAAGCCAGAATTTTCAGAAGTACTCAAGTATTTGAACTTTGCAGAGGAGATATAACAAATCACTGGCAAACAAATTTGTTTTCCATTAATCCTAGCAATTTCTTGGGTTGTCCTTCATATTTTTTCTTGATTCCAGTCACATCCATTCCAGATAAGCATATGAGTGGAAGCATCATTATTTTCAAAAAGATTTCTGGCTTGCCTTTGACTTTATTTTATAACTCCAATTGATTTTTTACATAAACATTGTCATGGAATAGATTTTATTAAACAAATTTATGTAAGCAAAGTTGTATAAGAGGCATGTAACTGGAGACTAGCCAAGATGACAAAGTAGAAAGATGTAGTGAAGCTGAACTATCCCCTATAACTATTCCACAAAGACCTATAAAATGAATTAGGTCAAGTCCTGATGAGGAAATGCAATAAAAACAAATCACAGTTAAATATTTCTTGTTATTGTCTTTGTCCTTTGTTCTCCAAGAGGACCATGACATCAGGATGGTGAAACCATGCACGCAAATGAATTGGATTTAAGTAGGGGAAGAGATCTTTGCAAAGTCACCAACCTTACTTTCTCCTCTAGAGTTAACTGAGACCAGTGGCAAGATATAGATCAGTACACCTGGAGCCCTCCCAGGTTGATTTTTTTTTTTTTGATTAGGAAAAGAAACCATTTCCTGCCTCCTTTCTTATATAGCCTTAATTACTGAATGAGCATTGCTTCACTCAAACTGAGACATTTCTTCTAGCTCATGAAGAATCAAAGAGATAGATCTGTTGACAACTAGGACAGGGTCAAGAAAGGAGAATGCTACATAGAGACTTTTATCTTAGTAAAGAAGGACCTTTTAGCTCCTTTGCACCAAGATAAGAAGAGGTCCCAGATCTTACAAAGAGTATTCTGACTTTGTGGAGGGAGTAGATGAAACTGGTGTTATCTGGTAGCTCTACCTCTACAAATTGCTCTGAAAAAGAAACAGGGCATACTGAAGAAGGGACCTGGACCTAGGTGTTTTTTGTTTGTTTTGTTTTGTTTTCTGTGGAGTTAGGGTAGTAGTCCAGGATAAGTAACTGTTGCAGGCCCTAAATTGTGTACTTAACTAGGAAAAAAAATAAAAAGAGTAGAGTTACAAATTCAACAAAAATCTAAGTCTGAAAACTTCATTGGAATAGCCATGGCAGGAAGTCGAGGCCAAAGGTAAGCCTACAGTTCTGTGAGCCTGCAGAGCAGTTCTGTGAGCCTGCAGAGCATTGCAGCTAATTGATAGTGGCTGACTGGAATATTAGTTTACTGAAGCTCCAACAAAGGACAAGCCTACTATAATATTATCACTCCAATCCAAACGTAAGTCAGGAATTTTCAGAACTTAGATCATTGTGGCAGTAATCAGACATTTCCTTGGATCAGATCATTTTAAGCACACAGATAATTTATAGGTATGTAGCCTAAATTGTTCTTAGGAGCCTGGGATATGACTTCAAGAAGCGACATCAGGATCAAAAGGAGCAGAATGAAGTATTAAATATGCCCCAGATATTCCCTCCAGATTTACTCAGAGCCTGAACCTAAAGCAAAGTCTGAAAGTCAAGAAGTAAAGCTGCAATAATAATCAATGATCAAATAAAAAGATTCCAAACACACACACACACACACACACACACACATACACACACACACACAGAGTTACATAGAAGACAAAAGTATAAAATAGACATTTGCAAATATATCTCTATGAAAAGCCTCAAAATGCCAGAGACTGCACAATAATTGAACCATAGTTGCAAGAAGATATGAATGAGGAGATAAAAAAAAAGTTTAAAATTGATTTTATAATGGAAATGAGAGTGCTTGATTAACACTTAGAAAATAATTAGAGTGCTTGATCAAAAAATGGAAAAGAAATGAAAACTATGAAAGATACCATTGAAATGAAAATTACAGCAGGGCATACTAGGTATCAAACCTCATACAAATAACTAACTCTTTGAAAATTAAAATGTGCCAAAAAGAATTTAATAACTCCAAGAAGCAAGCAATATCAAAACAAAGTGAAAAGACTTAACAAATAGAAGAAAATGTAAAGCATCTCATAGCAACAACATCTAATGTGGAAAACATCCACCAAGAGATAAGTTTAAATTCATTGGACTACCTGAAAGTCATGATCAATAAAAGACCATGAACATCATATTTCTAGGAATTTCAAAATTTCCCACATCTCTTAGAACCAGAGGATAAAGTGAAAAGAGAAGGAATGCATCAGTCACATCATGGAAAAGGGAAAAAAAAAACCCTAGTTATTAGGGGACTAGATTATGAAGGGCTTTGAATGTGAAATAGAGCATTTTATATTTGCTCCTGTAATTGATTATTAGAATTTATTGAGTAGGCTGACATGCATTCTAGGAGAATCACTTTAGGGCCTAATTGGAAATAGATTGGAGTGAAAGGACGCTTGAGGCAGGCAGACTCATCAATAAGCAATTGGAGTGATTCAGGTATGAGGTGATGAAGAACTGCATTAGAGCGGTGTCAGTGTCAGAGGAAAGAAGAGGTGGGGTTATCCGAGAGATATTGCAAAGGAATTGGCAACAGCTTGAATATAATAAGTGAGAGATAGTGAGGAATCCGGTATGTCTCCTGGGTTGTAAGCCTGAAGGACTGAGAGGATGATAGTGCCCTGTATATTAAAACAGAAGATAGGAAGGATGGGAGGAGAGTTGAGGAGGAAAGTTTATGAGTTCTGTTTTGGACATATTGAGTTTAAGAGATTTATTAGACATCTAGTTCAAGATGTCTAAAAGGCATTTGTAGAAGTGATATTGGAGGTCAGTGGAGCTATTGGGGCAGCAAAGACAGATTTGAAAATCATCAGTAAACAAATCAAAGAGGAAAAAAAGACCTATATATACAAAAATAATTATAGTTCCTTTGATCAAGGCAAAGTACTGGAAAATAAGGGGGTATGCATCCAATGGAAAATGACTGAATGTTATATTAACTTAATGGAAAGAAATTATGTTTTAAGAAATGACTAAATGGATGTTTTTAAAGAAACTTGGAAAGTTCTATGTGAACTGATGCAGAGGAAAGTGAATGGAACAAGAATACATACAAAAATAACAACATTGTAAGGATGAACAACTTTTTTTTTTGGCTAGGCAATGGGGTTAAGTGACTTGCCCAGGGTCACACAGCTAGTAAGTGTTATGTGTCTGAGGTCGGATTTGAATTCATGTCCTTCTGACTTCAGGGCCAGTGCTCTATTCACTGTGCCCCCTAGCTGCCCCCTATGATGAACAACTTTGAAAGACTTAACAATGCAGACCAAGGTAATTATTGCAACAGATTGATGAAGATAAATGTTACCCACATCCTCATAGAGAAAGGATGCACTCATGATTCAGGATGAGACATATATTTTTACATGGGCAATGTGGGAATTTGTTTAGTTTCACCATGTAGAATTTTTATTAAGCTTCTGAATTTATTTTCTTTTATATTCTTTTAAATTGTGAGTGAAGAGGTAAAGCAAATGCTTTTACAGTGAAAGAATAGAAAAACACAATTTTTAAATGTAAGCAGCTTAGCAAAATTTAATTGCATAGATTCAAGAAGATACTTAAAAAACACTTAAGGAAATTAAATAATTATTTAGGCAAATACAATGTACTGATTAATTCAAATCATATACTTTGGGATAAATGTGTCAAGTCTGACATCACAAATTACTTTTACTTACTAAAACAGACAACTAATTTTAACTTGGTGAGATTGCTTGTATTAGATACAGTTTGGGCATATACTTGGGAGCATTGAAACTTTATTTCTTTTCAAATAACCTAACACTTCAGACTTGTAACTACTTCTTATAGGCTTCCCCAACTGGCTAGAATTTTTATTTTTCATGAATAATTCAGAAATTAATCTTCATCTTTCTAACTTTGGACATTTCATGGAAGAAGATAAATTTCACATTCCCTGCCCTTGCATATTATGCCTAATTTAATGCAATGATATTATATTCTTTTTAAGTATAAGGAAATACAAGCACAAAATTTATTGACATGCCCACATAAGATGTCAGGGCAAAAACAGATTGACATAACTCATTTCATAGGTCTTAGACTTTAACTAAGACAATGCATTTCAATACTTGTGGGTTTACCAAAATTTCCACTTGTTTCCTGATTAAACAATAAGTGGAATATAAGGTTAAGAAAAATATTGGCCAAGTATCCCAACTCTTGACTGAAATTACTCCATCTTTACATCCTAATATGATTTGATTCAGGCTTTACTCTTTATCCATCTGAACCTTTAACCCCTAGAACGCTGAAAAAGTATTATAACTTCTGGGATTTGTATAGATGAGGTACCAACTACAAATTTATTCTTTTTTTTTTTGGCTAGGCAATGAGGTTAAGTGACTTGCCCAGGGTTACACAGCTAGTAAGTGTTATGTGTCTAAGGCCGGATTTGGACTCAGGTCCTCCTGGATCCAGGGCTGGTGCTCTATCCACTGAGCCACCTAGCTGCCCCCTAAATTTATTCTTTTTGAGAGAGAAAGAAAATAAACCAGAAAAAGGATCATTTCAGCTTCCATATCAATCACTAGTATTGTTACTGCATTCCTTTCATACTTCTTGGTTGTAACATTCATTTCTGATGAGCAAACTATCATGAGTTTGTAAAAGTTAAGAAAGTGATTGGAAAATTAAATTCATTGTTGTAAAATCAACGAGGCATTAATATTTGATAACACACGCACACATAGTCCCCTGAAGATGCTAAATAATGTTTTAATTGTTTTGGTGGGAAATGTGTGCCAGTTTAAAATAATGAAAACTATCAGAGGGATTTGGCAAACACTCCGTAATGTAACGCAATTCTTACCCTGCTGAGTGCAAGGATTTTGAAATCTAATGAAATACAATTCATAGAGAGTTTCTATCTTTATTTCATTAAATGTCTATGTATTTGTATAGAGCTTTCTGACACATGAGTGGTAATTGGTTCATAAGAAAAAACTTTGTTCTTATGTTTGTGAAACAAGAATGTTGCTTTTCCCTAAAAAGCAATGAATATTATGGGATTCATCTAAGTATTTAATTTCATCCACATCTATACTTATTGACCAGTGTGAATTGCAACTCTTCTGTATGTTAATAGGTAAAAATCTCAGTGATCCCAAGTTACCTGATTTTTATAGCCCTCTCAATAGCCCAATTAATTCTAACATTTGGAATAAAATTTCCCAGCTCACAAATTAGAAGTGGTTGACGCAAGAGCTATTTGTGGTAGATCCAGGAGCTTTTTTAAATTTATAAACTTTGTCCTTATGAAAAGCAAGCAAATGCTCCAGAGATCCTCACTGTAAAACTGCTTTATACTGTCACATGTGCACACAAGCACAAGAACTAGAGAGAGTGAAGAAAACAAATAGCTATTATATACAGGGGGTTCCAAAAGTCTTAGTGAAGTTTTAAAAATATTATTTTTCTTCAATTCCAAATTCTTTCTCTTCCTTTTCTTCTTCCTTTCTCTCACCAACTGAGATAGTAAGAAATTGTTACTCATATATATGAAATCACGCAAATTATACATCTACATTAGTAATGCTCTAGAAAAAAAGAAAAGAAAAGAAAAGAAAGGGGAAAATCCTTCAGTATAGACTCTGAGTCCATCAGTACTTTAGCTGGAAGTTAACAGCAATTTTAATCATGAGTCCTTAGAGTTGTAGTGGTCTGTTTTATTGATCATTAATTTATTCTTCACAGTTGATTATCATTATAATGGTACTTTAAATGTGCACATTGTTCTCCTGATTCTGGTCACTCCACCTTGCATCAATGTATATGTGTTTCCATGTTTTTTTTTTTCTGAAAACTTTCCCTTTATCGTTTATTATAGCACAATACTGTTTCATACTGTTTATAAACCATAACTTGTTCAGAAATTTCCAAATGATGGGCATATTCTCAATTTCAAATTCTTTGCAACCACAAAAGAGCTGCTATCAATATTTTTGTCCATATAGATCCATTTTCTATTTCTTGGATCTTCTTGGGGTCCTAGTTGTGATATTGCTGGGTGAAAGGATATGCATATTTATTTTAAATAAAAATTTACTTTAAAATAACCATAAACAATATAAAATACCTGGGAGTCCACCTGTAAAGAGAAACCCATTAATTATATGAAAACAATTACAAAACGTTTTTCACACAAATGAAGTCAGATCTAAACAATTGGAAAAACATTAATGGTTCATGTGTAGGCCTAACCAATATAATAAAGATGACAATTTTACCAAAATTAAACTATTTATTCAAGGCCATTCAATTAAACTACCAAAAATATTTTATTGAGCTAGAAAAAAAATAATAGCAAAATTAATTTGAAAAGAATGTCAAGAATAATAATGAAATTAATGGAAAAAATGTAAAAGAAAGAGGTTGAGCAGTAGCAAATCTTAAACCATATTACTATCAAAACTATCTGCTATGGATTGAGAAATGGAATGGTGGTTATAGTAAACTTATGTTTTGTGAACACAAAGATCTTTCCTCTCATTATTAGTGAATAAGAGACTTTTTTTCATATAACTATTCATAGCTTTAACTTTTTTCCTCTGGAAACTATCTAGTCATATCCTTTGACCATTTATCAATTACAGAATATTTTTTTTTAATAAATTGAGCTTAGTTCTCTATGTATTTGAGAAATGAGACCTTTATCAAAGAAATTTGTTGTAAATTTTCCTTCTCGGTTCCTGCTTTTCTACTAATAATTGCTGCATTTGCTCTGTTTGTGTGAAGACTTTTTAATTTCATATAAACAAAATTACCTATTGTACCTCCCATGAAATTCTTTATCTGTTATTTAGTCATGAAGTCTTCCCCTACCCATAGATTTCTTTAATGTTACTCTAATTGGCTTATGATATAACCCTTTATGTATGAATCACATACCCATTTTGAACTTATCTAACTATAAAATGTGAAATATTGATCTATATGTAGTTTCTCTCAGACTGCTTTCCAAATTTCTCAGCATTATTTCTAAAGTAATGATTTCTTATGCTAGTGGCTGGCATCTTTGGGTTTATCAAATGCTAGGTTACTGTGCTCATTTGTTTCTGCATATTGTAAATCAAATCTATTCCATTAATCAACAACTCTATTTCTTATCCAGTACTAAATTGTTTTTTTTAAATTATAACAGCTTTGTAGTATATTTTGACGTCTGATACTTATAGGACCCTTCCTTTCCATTTTTTTTTCATTGATTCACTGGACATCCTTGATGTTTTGTTCTTCTAGATGAATTCTGTTATTTTTTCTTTCACTACAAAGTATTTTTTAGTAGTGAGATTGATATGGCATTGAATAAGTAAATTGATTTAGGTCGTGTTGCCATTTTTATCTTATCAACTAAACCCACTGTCAAGCAATTAGTATTTCTCATTTTATTCAGATCTCTCTTTGTCTGTGTGAAAAGTTCCTGTTTCTGTCTTAGCAGGTAAACTCCCAAGTATTTTATACTGTTTACAGCTATTTTAAGTGGAATTTCTCATTATATCTCTTCCTGCTATATCTTATTGGTAATATACAAAAACACTGATTATTTGTGTGAGATTATTTTATATCCTCCAACTCTGTCTAAGTTGTTGTTTCTAGTAGTTTTTCTTTTATTTGATTGGGGCTCTCTAAATAAACAATCATATCATCTGCAAAAACTGAGAGTTTTGTTTATCTGTTGCCTATACTTATATCTTCAATTTTGTTTTATGGTATTATTGCCATTGCTAGCATTTGTAGTACAATACTGAGGAAGAATTATGAAAATAAATGTTATTGCTTTTCCTTTTATCTTACTGGAATGCCTTCCAGTTTATCCGTATTACAGATAATGTTTACTCTAGTTTTACATTGATGCCATTTTAAGGAAAATTCTATTTATTCTGATGTTTTCTGGTGTTAGTAATAAAACTTGGTTTTACATTTTGTTAAAATTTTTCTGTATCTACTGAAATAATTAAATTACTTTTATTGTTATTGTTATTTATGTAGTCGATTGTGTTTTTAGTTTTCCCAATACTGAACCATCCCTGCATTCCTGGTTTAAATCCAAAATAATAGTGTATGGTGGTAATTTTAATTCCTGTGCCTTCTAGAATACCATGCTGCAAGTCCTGTGCTCATTATAGTGGTAGCTATTACATCTTGTGCCATATTGGCCGTAGCTCCATGGCATTTGTTTAGTTTCTGTCTGCTTTTGGTATTTTCTCTTTTACTGGGTAGCTCTGGTATTTGGCTGTAATTTTTATGGGAGTTTCCATTGTAGCAGCTCTTTTAGGTGGCAATTGATGGATTCCTTTCATTTTTAATTTTGCCTTCTAATTCTAAGATTATCTGGGAAGCTTTTCTTTATAATTTCTTGAAATATGATGTCTAGGCTCTCTTTTTATCATAAATTTCAAATAATCTAATAATTCTTAAATGATCTCTCCTCAATCTATTTTCTGGTTAAGTTTTATTTCTTATAAAATATTTCACATTCTTCCTTTTTCATACTTTTGGCTTTCTTTTATTGTTTCTTGATGCCTTCTGGAACCATTAGCTTCTCCTTGGTCAATTCTGATTGTAAGTAGTTATTTTCTTCATTATTTTGATGCATCTTTTAACAAGCTATTGATTCTCTTTTCATAGTTTTCATGTACAATTCTCATTTCTTTCCCCATTTTTATTACTTTTATTTGATTTTTAAAATATTTTTGTTCTATTTAAAATCTCTCTCTTTAGCTCTTCTAGGAATTCTTGTTGGGATTGCATCAATTTTCATTTTTATTTGAGGATTTTCTTGAAGATATGTTCAAATCATTATCTCCTTCTGAGTTTGTCTCTTTAGTTTCCCTATGACCACAGAAGATTTTATGGTAATGCTCTCTTTGTTCATTTGCTCATTTTGCTGGTCTATGTCTTGACTTCGGAATTTATATCACAGTTGGGCTCTACTTACCTCTGTGAGTGGTGAGTGGGACATTTGGCCTGAGCTTTCATCTTTTGCATCTTTCTGGTGCATTCATAGCTCAGTGAGGGTTTGAAACTTTTCAGTGTTACCATGTGGTGTGCTTTGGGGAGGGGTCTGCTTACTGACCCTTTGTCCTATGCTCTGTTCCTTACATAAATAGTATTCTTACTTTTTCAAGACAGTGACCATTCTTCTCCACAATGGAAATGCAACCTGGACCTGGGTAATGTGTAATAGAGTTTTCAAATGGTCAATAATCCTGACATCAGTGCTAGTATAGTAGCCCCTGGGAGTTCTTTCTGACCAAGATTTCAATCTCCTTACCATCTCTCAGTGTCATAGTTGTTGCTGTGACTAGGCCAATTGAAGCAGTTTCTACTACTTCTGCTGATGCTTCCCCTAGGCCGGCCCTCACCCCAGCATCCACAGACGTCTTCCTGTTTTCCCAAGCTAGTTCCCAGAACTGGAAAAAAAAAGTGACTCAGTGACTTTTAGGACTTTTTATGTTTTTACTCATAATTTGTCTTTGTATTTTTTGAAGTTTTTAAAGGGGGAGGGTATTGGGAGAAATAAGTAGAAACTCTTATTTTACAGCACCATCTGAATCCCTCCCTTCTCCTCTGCTTAGTTCATCTGCTTTTACATTTCTGTTTTCTATGCTGATATAGAGGGATAGATGAAAGTCATACAAAGTTACTACTTTCCCCACTGCCAACAACACGTTTACATTCAGATACACTAGTTGAACATTTCTGAACACATAACAAGTTTACCAGCCCTACAGTTATTCTTTCCCATATTCTTACTGAATCAAATACTCATGATATTTCTTCACTTTCAATATCTCTGAATAAAACCAAAGCACTGTTTATATACAAACAAACATGAATTTTTATTTCACATTTCTTGTCACTCATAGACCAGTCTCTAAGTCAATGACCAAAATATTAAGCAGATCTTAAAGAGGCATCTGGAATCATGGTCAGTTATGTGCCCCAATAGACCTATATTCACAACTGCTACTCCTTTCCCCCTCAGACCCAAATGTCTCTATCCTCTGACATTCGTGTCATTCTTCATCAAACAGTTACTAGCTCTATGACTCCAAAGCAAGCTGATTACTGATGTTGAACCTCAGTTTCCTTCTCTGTAAAATAAGAAAAAAATAGCAGCTTCATCAAAGTGTTTTTGTGTGTTCAATTTGATAATATAAAGAAGAAATGCTATGATGTGAATTTTAGTCAAAATAATCATTAGGCTGTTCCTTCAATCTATACTAGTTACTAGTAGACCCACAGGGATCTTTTATTCTGCCTTTAATTTTATATGTGTATTTCTGCATAAATCATGCTAGAAAGAAAATAACGTGTCTAATATCACCACAGTCTATTCTTTCACAGATCATTTCACTTTCCCCCACATGGTGCCCCTGCTCTTGTTTCTTCAACAAGTAGTTTAATTTAGAAAATAATCATATAACTTGGAAGAAGTTACTGCTCACAAAACTGAAATTTGGGTATGGAGAGACAATCCTGGTGAATCACAATGTCCCTTTATTCTCTACAATGACCATAAAAATCTAGAGCATGTTCAGACTACACGCCAAATCACTGCACGCCAGATCTCCTGAAATATTTTTTCCAATCATTTATTTTTTTAATCTTTTTTAATGTTAACATGTGTTTTCAAAACTTTGGGTTACACATTTTCTCCTTCCCTCCCTCTCTACTCACCCTCATTGAAAAGGAAGCATCTTGATACAGGTTATAGATGTGCAGTCATGCAAAACACTTCCATAGCAGTCATATTGTGACAAAACAAAGTGTATTTCCCTTCATCCTATCCTACCCCCATTTATTCTATTCTCTCTTTTAACCTTGTCCCTCCTCAGAAGTGTTTGCCTCTGATTATCCCCTCCCTGAATCTGCCCTTCCCTCTATCAACCACCTGCTCTCTTGTCCCCTTCCCCCCTTATTTTCCTGTAAGGTAAGAGAAATTTCCATACCCCATTGTGTATGTTATTCCCTCCTTAAGCCAAATCCTATGAGAATAAGATTCACTCATTCCCTCTCACCTTCCCTCATTTCCTCTCCACTGTAAAAGCCTTTTCTTGTCTGTTTTATTTGAGATAATTTACCTCATTCTACTTCTCCCTTTCTCCTTCTCCCAATATAATCCTCTCACCCCTTAATTTTGTTTTTCAGGTATCACTGCTTCATCTTCAATTCACCCTGTGCCATCTATCTATCTATCTATCTATCTATCTATCTATCTATCTATCTATCTATCTGTGTATCTATCTATCTATCTATCTGTCTATCTATATCTATTATCATCTATCTATCTATCATCTATCTATCCATATAATTTTTTCGCTCCCACTACCCTAATACTGACAAATGACTCATGAGTTACAAATATCATCTTTCCATGCAGAAATGTAAATAGTTCAACCTTAATAAATCTCCTATGGTTTCTCTTTCCTGTTTACTCCTTCCCTGTTTCACTTGAGACTTGTATTTGAAAGTCAATTTTTCTATTCAGCTCTGGTCTTTTCCTCAGGAATTCTTGAAAGTCCCTTTTTTCATTGAATGACCATTTTTCACCCTGAAGGATTATACTCAGTTTTGCTGGGTAAGTGATTTTTGATTGTAATCCTATCTTCTTTGCCCTCTGGAATATCGTATTCCATGCCCTCTGGTCCTTTAATGTGGCAGCTGCTAAATCTTGTGTTATCCTGATTGTCTTTCCACAATACTTGAATTGTTTCTTTCTGGCTCCCTGTAATATTTTCTCCTTGACCTGGGAATCTTGGAATTTGCTACAATATTCCTAGGAGTTTTCCTTTGGGGATCTCCTTCAGGAGGTGATCAGTGGATTCTTTCAATTTCTACTTTGCCCTCTGGTTCTAAAATATCAGAGAAGTTTTCCTTGATAATTTCTTGAAAGATGGTATCTAAGCTCTTTTATTGATCATGATTTTCAGATAGTCCAATAATTTTTATGTTCTCTCTCCTGGATCTATTTTCCAGGTCAGTTGTTTTTCCAATGAGATATTTCACATTCTCTTCTATTTTTTTTTCATTCTTTTGGATTAGTTTTACAGTGCCTTGATTTCTCATATAGTTGCTAGTTTCCATTGCTCTGTCTAATGTTTAAGGAAGTATTTTCTTCAGTAAGCTTTTGGACTTCCCTTTCCATTTGGCCAATTTTAGGGCATTTTTTTTAGGGCATTCTTCTAATTAGCTTTTTGGATTTCTTTTGTCATTTGGGTTAGGCTATTTTTTAAGGTGTTCTTTTCTTCAGTATTTTTTTGGGTCTCCTTTAGCATCACTCTCAGTTTTTCCTCTACTTCTCTTACTTGTTTCTCAAAATCCTTTTTGAGATCTTCCATGGCCTGGGACCAATTCACATTTTTCTTGGAGGCTTTGGATGTAGGAGCATTGACTTCCTTGTCTTCTTCTGGTTGTATGTTTTGATCTTCATTGTCACCAAAGTAAGATAATATATAGTCTGACTGTTTTTTCACTGCTTGCTCATGATCCCAGCCAATTATTTGACTTATAAACTCTTTTTTTTTTAAAGGTAGGGATCCATTTCCAGTGTGGAGAATGTACTGTCCCAAGCTTCAGGACTTGTTTTTGGTTAGTTTTTTTTTCACTTCTATGGAAAACTATATTTGTGGACATTGCAGTTGCTTTTAATACTCAACAGATCCCAGAATCATGACAACTCAGAGTGAAGGAACTTAGTAGGCTGCATAGGCAGACAGATACCTGAACAAAAATCTGTTAATAGTACCCCCTACAACTAATCACTCAACTTTTATTTGAAGACCTCTTGTGAAAAGGAACACCCTATTTCCCAATTTACTTTTGTGTAACCCTGTTTTTTAGAAAATTCTTAACTTCCACTTATTATCCATATTTCTGCCTAATCAGTCCAAAGAGAAAAAACAAACAAACAAACAACAACAATTCCAATCTCTCTTATATAAGAAATCCTTTCAAATATTTGAAGTCAGTCATTGTATCTCCACTGAGTCTTCATTTTCCAGGCTAATGAGATCCATTTTCTTTAGCTAATTTTTATTTAACACGAACTTAAAGAGTTCCACCATCCTAGTTAGGTCTTAGGGTTACTCTCTAGTTTATACCAGCTAAAATGTGGCATGTAGAATAGAGAATAGTACTCCATATAGTGAATGACTAAGTAAAAGTACAACCTCTTTCATTATGAATAACATTTCTTTCAACACTACCTAGGAATACATTATAGTTTTTGTTTATCATATAATATCAACTTATATTGAGCTTATAGCCCAATAAAACTCCTAGTTCTTTTTATTTCATTGCATGGGTTTAGCTATGATTCTACCATTTTTGTAGTTATAAAGTGGCTATGTTGAATTTAGGTAAGATATTATATTTGTTACTGTTAATTTCATGCTATTTAATTTTGCATCATTTGTCTATATGTAATATATAAATATGTCTTTGGATCCACAATCTTCCATTCAATGTATTGGCTATTCCTGTAAGCTTTCTGTCATCTACCAAATTGGTAAACGTGATTTCTATGCCAAGTTATTGTTTAAATGTTAAACATCACAGAGTCAGGAAGTATGTGGAGGCACCTTTAATGGATTGATGCCTCCATTCTTATTCTCTTGAGCCAATAATGAGTACTCTTTGCAGTCTGGGTGTTAAACCAATTTGAAATTTATCTAACTTGTTCAAGGCCCTGCACAGGTACCCATCCATTTCCCTTTTCAGTTTTCTTTCATCTGTTGTCTTCCCTCATTAGAATGTAAATCCATTGAAACCACTGGTTGACTTTAATTTGCTTTTATTTATATCACTGCACTTAGCATGGTGTCTGGCATATAATAAGCACTTAATAAATGCTTCTTGTCTTGATTTGATCAGATACTGTAATTTGTATTCATGCTTTGCAAGGGAGTTAGATTAGAAGACCTTTCAGGTACCTTCCAAATCTGTAATTCCATGAGTCTGACATTCTATTATTCACTTCAGTGGCGTCATTAAATAGAGAGTTAATACTAAGATGGGGAAGGAATGAAGATTCTGATTACATGCTTCATCAAGATTTAGTATTAAAAAGTATTTTGGGAAAAAAATCTGTCTTTTATAATTCTTTTTCAATCCACATCTTTCCATGCCAGCTACATGTGGGTTTTTTTAATTATTATTATATTTAAGCATTTTTTCAAGCAGAGCAACAAGAAAAATGAAATGTGTAGTGGTTTCACTTTTTAAGATCTGCTGATTAGAGATCAGATTTAATTAAATTTCTGTCTATCTCCCAAGAGGAATTATTTTCTGATTTTCCCCAAGATTTTTTAACCTTGTTCTGATATACACTGTAAAAAATTGGATAATATTTTTGTTGTCTAGTTTTGTCTGTTTTATTATTAAGTTTGGCTTTTACCAAACAAACACACAATACCCAAATAAGATTTGGAGAAAATCAAAGGTGAGCAACTATTGCTTGTTTGTGGAATGCAGTTTGTAGAGCCATTTTAAAAACTATTGTTGCATAGGTTGAACTCGAGTTGGAAAGGTGAAAGGAGTTTAATTTGCCTTCTGTCTCTTTATACAGGATTTAACATTATGCTGTTCACTAAACAAGGTAATTACCACAGCAATCTTTACAACACATACACACAGTTTGAATTATAACAGCAGTCTGGGAAAGTACCTACAGGCACTAGAATTTAGAGCTTTCATAACATTTAAAAATAAAACAATTATTTTATACTTAGTTCTGAAATTTCAGGGAAGAATATACAATAAACAATTTTTTTCAGATCAAATTAGTTAAGGACACATATTGAAAGGAAAGAAAAAAAATCAGCCATAAGAAAATTTAATCCCTTTATTTTCACAGCAGATTAAGTAGCTTTGCTGTTTTTTATAATTATTATGTCTATAGAAAAGCATTGAGATTTAGGATACACAAATCCTACTCCTGATTCCATGATTCTTGTTCAGTTCCTTCTAGGTAACTTCATTGGATGAAAAAGATGCAATATTTCATATTCCTTTATGACAGCATTTCTATAATTAATGTTAGTAAATGTCTTCTGTAGTCTTACTCTTGGGAATATTAAAGTACACATTTAGATACAGTTGAAGTTAAAAAAATCTTAGCCATATTATAAGTAAAATGTAATGGTATAGTATAGCACATGAAGTGCTAACCTTGGAATAAAAGGAATAAGATGATTCCATTTTAGCCTCTCACACTTACCAGCTGTATGATTAAGAAAAAGTCACTCAGCTTCTTTAAAACTCAGTATTTTTATCTGTTAAAAAAATAAAAGGTTGGGAATGGTGGTTTTTGAGGACTTACCAAATCTCTAACTGTATGTTATATTCTTTTTAGAGGAATGCTATCCAGTAATATAAGCCATCATTGCTATTTGATGTGTATATATGAATTTCATACTCTACATATACAAATTGAAATTATAAAGAAATGAAATTTAATCCTAAAAGCTGCTTTAGAAAATTATTTGGTTTGAGAATCAGAGTCATATTGTGACTACATAAATCCAAAGCATACTGGTAGGGCCATGACAAAGACAAAGACAGAGTTAAATAAATCAGATGCCAGCAAATAATCTATTCATTTTCACCATGCTAACTGGCTGATACATTGCTGCAAATGATCTACACATCTATTAGTCAATATTACCTTTGGGAGTAGTATTGACAGTTTCTGAGACCATACCACGGCCAACAAGAAAAGTCATTTTATTTAAAAACAAAACAGATAAAAAGCACATAAAGCAAACAACTCCACTCCCTCTCCTCCCCTATCTCATATCTTTGACATGCGTCTTATGATAAACTTTTACAGGTAAAATCTCATCAGGTTTCTTAATCTTTGTCATCACTAACATTCATAGAGGTCAAAGGAATTGCCCAAGGTCAAAGAGATAGGAAAGTTCCTGAGTCAAAATTCATTCTCTGGGCCTTTAAGTTCCATCACATGGTACTCTACATTGTCCTCTACAGTTAGTCTACCATGATAATCCTTGACAATTCAATAAACCACTTGTTTTCCTCCTAAAAGACTCTTCTCTTCTTGTATCTGTGGATATTCTGAAAATTTTGAGTCAGAGAAGGAAAAGATGAAAAGAATAAGCAGGGTTTAGGTTCTCTAGGAGGAAGTCTTTAGTACTATTAGGAGCAAAAATATTACTTGCCAAAGAGGTGTAGGGGTGTTCAGGAGGGCTAGCACCTCTGGTGTGAGGGCTTACCATGCCGTTTTCAGTGATGCTCATCTACCTTTGGTGTCTACCTGATTCACCTAACTCTCTCACCTGTGGCTCCTAGAAGATATAACATGCACAGCAGCCACACCCTGGAGGAATGTCCTCAACAGATGGCCTAAACAAAGTTGAGGGTAGCTGATAGGCGTTGGACCTGTTGGGGATGTCTACACCAAGCATGTGAAGAATTCCCCTGGTGGAATGAGCAAATGAGAAAAATTTGCCCTAATGGCCACAAAGGTAGCTGAAGCAGGCACTGTGGAATGCTGAGTGCTTGATCAGACATAGAAGACACCAAGGCCATCCATTCCACCCAAGGTCATCCCAAGTCACCTTGACTTTTGTCTTGTCACTGGACTTAGAGGACTCTGGAAGAGATGGTGAGGCTGAAGACTGTGCAGCTCTGACTCTCTTTAATCCAGTTCATGTGCAATATCCCCCTATGCCACCCAAAAGGCCTCTATACCTCAGCAGATCAATGGTTGGGGGTTAAAGTTCAAGGGTTTCCTTTGCCTAATTTGCACCATTAGATTTGATTTCTCTTCTGCACCATTTCTAACTTCCACAGATACAGGGTTTGGCATGGAGGTGGGACAAGGACAGAATTCTGCATTTACCTTTATGCTTATGTTTAGAAAAAACAGGGGTCTCTCCCCATCACTCCTCCTGCCCCCTAGTGTTCCATCCCTTCCTCCATTTGACACCAGATATCCTGGTGGACCTATCTGTATTCTTCCTCACATGTTTTCAGATGGTGGCTGTCTGATCATCTGCATGTCTGCCTCTACTAACCCATGTTGTCCTTGTGTCATAGTGAAGGATCAGTGTGCATATGTGCATTAAATTGTTTAAAAAGACAGTTTAATATAATACAGTGTATTTGCCTAAAACCTTAAAAGAAAAGAAAAACAAAACATAAAGACAATCTCCATCCTGTAGGACCTTATGTTCTGATGAGGGAAGACAGTGTATTAGAGGAAGCTGAAAGGTGGCAGCCTGGAAGAGCAGAGGGAATTGGAGACATAATAGAAAAAGTCCAGAGAGCTAGGAATGCACAGGTAGAGGAATGAAGGAAGACATGGCTTGTTTGGGCATCTTCCTTAAAATAGAAGTAATGGGAACAACCAGTGGAAGAAGCCACAAGGGAAGAGGGTACTTACAGTTTGAGAAGTCCAAAGGTGGAATCAGCTTCTAGGGAGAAGAGGTTTTTGTGGCATATGTGCAAAAAGTCTAGTGAGGCAGGAGCAGAAGATTAAGCAGAAGAAAGCATCCTTGAGTCAGCATAAATACAACTGATTTTCTGAAAGGAAGTGCAAAACTTTACAACTATTTCTATTAAATTTCATCTTGTCAGTGCAGTGTCATCATCATTCCAGCCTATGGAAGTGTCTAGTTCATGTTCTTCTTCTTTTTTTTTCCTATTGAATTATTTTCCCATTTTGGCTTTGATGATCTCTTTTTTTTATCTGAACTATTGATAAAAATGCTGAATAGGACAGGCCAATAGGACAGAATTCTGTGGCTTTAGAGACCAATCCCTCATTCATACCTACATAATAATTGATGAAATTGATGAAAACATCATAATTTGCAGTAAAAGTGGACCCTCTGGTCCTTTCTTGAATCAGAAAATTCAAGACATACTTCTGGTATATATTGACTATGGAACCTTGGGCAAATTATTTAACCCCAGACAAGTCTCTATGACTATAAATCACAGAATAGTTCTAAGTATACAGTAGTAAAGAGGGTTCCTTCACTAAAAATTGCTTACTAAAGTGAAATAATAGATATGTATTCATCATCATCATCTTCATCATTTAGTTGGGTTAACAATTATGAAACCATCTAACTCTATTATTATTCAAGGTCCAAAATATCCTTACAGGGAATAGATTTGGTGATGGATATTGAATATATGAGGATTTTTTATTTAAAATGACTTTTACTTTTCGGACTGTATGCATATTGAGGTGATAGTAGAGTATTCTGGTAAATGTTAACAACAGATTCTGTAGGAAAAAAGTAAGACAAGTATTTAAATTTAATTTACATTATTAATCTTTTGTCTATCATTTTCTTAAATCTACACAATAGAACAACAGAGCCCAGATTTACAGATACTGAGGTATAAATACTCACTTTACAAATTTAGCATTCTTCAGAGCTAATTTAATTGCGCTCCCCTGAATTCTCTCTTCTCTCTCTCTCTTTCTCTCTGTCTCTCCCTCTCTTCTCTCTCCTCTCTCTTTCTCTCATGCTCTTTCTCTGTCTACCTCTTTCTTTTTCTCAGTCTCTTTCTTTCTCAGACTCTCATTTCCTCTGTCTTTGTTATCTGTCTTTTTGTCTGTTTCCTTTTTTCTTTTTCTGTTAGTCTGGTTTTTTTTGGATCTATTTTCTTCTGTCTCCACCTACTTCTCTCTAACTTTTTCTCTGACTTCCCCTTCCCTCCAGCTACTGTATTATCTTTAACATATGTATTGATTCTAGAGGTATAAAAATGTTTCTTGATTGGCTGTTCCTGTTCACTTTCACAAAGGCCTGCCAGTCATTTCATTCTGACACATTTGAGCTTCTATTGAAGTGAATGGTTTATAGCATTTTCCCAAACAAGTTTTAACCCTAGTGACAGATTGTATCTAACTTCTGCTAGTGATTATTGGAAATAGTTAGAATTTAATGAAGATTTATAATCAAATGTCTGACAAAATCTTAACGTGGGAATCTGCTAATGATATTATAATGCCCTGACTCTCCTGAAAATATCTTTAAAGAAAGCTGGAGAATGCAAGTTTTCCTCATGCAAAATATCCCAGCTGTTCCGTTGAAAAAAAGTTTCAAAATGTTCTAATTTCCAAGAGCAAGTAGTTGTATGATTTCTTTTCTTTAAATAAATAATTCTTTTTATAAGATAAATAATGGCTAACAGACAAACCCTTTAAAACCTTGAGTCTATAATGGGACTTCCTGGTAACCTTTATAGGTAACTGACTGAGGGAATTGTCAGAAATCCCTCAACTGTAACAAAATGTGTCCTGAATTCTCATGTTAGCAAAACTAAAAGGAACATTAAGAACCTTATTAGTTTAAACCCCACAGCAAAAAGTAAGTTTTAAACTAATAAGGTTCTGAATGAGTGCCCTTTCGGCAACTATTAAGAGCATTCACTATCAGTTCCCACTGTTAAGGGAATTTTGACAATTTGTTTTAGAAATCACCTTAAAAAGTATTCTACCAATCTAATTAGGCTTAAATATTGATTTGAGCTATCTGCAGGTTAGCAGAGAAAGTTACAAGTCATCTGAAAGTCAAAGTTCCATTCTCCGCATTTCTTCTGGTTGTGTTATGGCTTCAAAGATATTAATATATCACCTTATATTTGTAGAGAGATATAGACTTCAAAATGTTTACAATTCAATTTAATTCAGTTATTCAGAACATACCTTATAAAAAGCACTGTGTGAAAGGGAAGAGAGCTTGTGTTTAGGAGTGAGAAGGGATGTCTTTCATTTATTTCATTTGGTGTTCACAGCAGTACTAAGAAGTAGCAAGGACCAAGATTTAAAATGAAAACCTTCAAAATCCCTGTGATAGATGGTTCCTGCCTTCCATTCAGCTCACTCCAAGGGACATAACTTTTATCCATCTTTTTTTTAAAAGACCTGGCAACTTTTATTATGAATTACATTGGCCTGATATGGTATGGGATATTCTGACTAAAATTATCTTCCTCCGCTTTTTTAATCAATGAGTGCATACAAGAAAAAAACAAAACAAAGCAAAATATTAAGAAGTGCACATTTTACTTACATGTTGTATTTGGCTATTAAAAAATATTCTGTTTTATCCAAAGAAGTTCAGATGAAAGTAATAATCCCTTGCTTGCCCTCTTTCAGTAATGCACAGAAATTTGGCAAACTTTTCTATTATCAAAAATATGGATATTATTTTTTCTTAATTTATTCACATGAGAAATATAGAAACTATACTGATATTCTTTTTATTTGTATATCTAACTCTAGCTAACTTGTCAATTCCTCCTTTCAATTAGAAGACTTCTTTTGTAAAGGAAAAATAGTGTAGTCAGGCAATAGAAATCAAAGCTAGCATCAAAAATTCACTTTTTAAAATGCACAGAAGAAAATATAAATGTAGAAGGGGGCATAGGAAAATCCTGATAAATTTAACATACCAATCTATCAATAAGCATTTACTAAATGTTTACCATGTTCCAGAAACTTTGTTAAATGCTGGAATTTTTTTAATGTGAATTTCCTTTTGAGAGTTTATCAAGTTATGTTCTTTAAAATACATATTTTTAAAATTTTGAATTTTATCAATAAAACTATATGTGTATATGTATATCTTTAAGTATATATATATATACATATTTACATATTTCAAATAGGGGTGTGTGTGAGTGTGTGTGTGTGTGTGTGTGTGTGTGTGTGTGTGTGTGTGTGTGTCTTTTAAAAACAAACTATGGAATAGAAGTTCCGACTTTCTTTTAAGATCCTAATGAGATAAGAAGAGTAAGTCTAAAAATAATGTTAGAGTAAGAGTTAAGGATCACAAGTTGAAAGGCAAGGTTAATTCTCAGAAGAGTGGCTTGGGTGATTTCCATGTTTATCTAAATCAGATGTGAATATCTTTCCTTTTGCCTTTAGGAGTGTGTAAAACAGCACCCAGACTGTTTCATCTAGAACTGTAATCTCTGGAATCAAAGGAAGGCTTCTTTCTGAGTGGCTTTACTTGTCCAGGTGGTCACTACTTCTTGATTTTATTAGAATGGCATTCCCTTTGATGCCTGCCTAAAATACTTGCAAAGGAAGAAGAGATATGGGAAAAGGGCAGACCAAGGCAAGGAAAAACTCCAAGTTATTATGACCTTTGAGATGGAGACACACGTGCTTTACATTTCAGGATGGAACTAAACAAGGAAGGAAGAAAGAAAGGTGTACCATATATGACTGGCATTTATTTAACGCTTTAAAGCTTGCACCTTTACAAATGTATCAGAAATCTGAGGCTGAGAGAGTTGAAGTGATTTGTTTAACTAATGAAAATGGATTTGAACTTAGGTCTTGAGTTGAACACTCTATCCATATGCTTTTGTGAAGAAAGAAAGGAGAGAGGGAAGGAGAGAGGATGGGGAAGAAGGAAAGAAGGAAAAGAAGGAGGGAGGGAGGAAGGAAGGAAGGATGGAAGAAAGAAAGAAGGAAAGGAGGGAAAGAGAGAGGTAGGGAGGGAAGGAGGAAGGCAGAAAGGAAGGAAAGAGAACTTCAATTACAAATTTAATGAAACTTCATTCATCATTGAAACCTTACTCCATGTCCAGCTGGGTTTTCTCTTAGCTTTATCTACTGCCAGGGAGTAAACACACCTAAGCTCATTATGTAGAGTTAGAAGCCTGTGTCTTAGACATTCTTATACATTTTTGAATGCCAGAGCAGCTAGCTTTGCTGTAATTGACAGAAGAATAAAATGTCAATGTTCCTTTGGCCTCCAGTAAACTAATTATGTAGTCTTTAGATGTCTGCATGACTCACTGAATTAAGAAACAAATCAGGACTTTAATCTCGAACCTACCATTGAATTGGTAAATAGCCTTAGGAAACTTTTACCTTTTCCCAGTTTCCTTAACAAAACTTACTCCCTGTGGATGTATAAAGAGCAAGAAAGTAGAGTAAAAATAGTTGTAAAGCATTTTATAAATGTCTAGTACCATTACCTTATGAACCACACAAATTCATGTTTGGTTTGTAGGCACTAAAATTTTGAAGAATTCTTTCATTTATAGATTTGTTTGCTTTGAGATGTCATCACTGAGAACCTTATTGTTACTTAACATTCATTATTTTCCATTGTTCCTCTTTAGATCTCAGATTCCTCTAATTAATTCCAACTTTACACAAGCATAATAAATTGAGTCAAAGAGGAATCAAATGGCTTTGTATTAAGTTATATCAAATTGGACTGGAATTGTACTTAAAGTGAGACAAAAATCTCTTCTATTTAAGCAATATCTAATTTAACACTGCCAGTAGAACAAAATGTCATGTCCTCTTTATGACTCCATTTACACTGAATAAAACACTGCTTTTATAAGCATAACATAGAATGCTTTTTCTTAGTATTATATACTATGTGTGCTTAGGGGGAGGATGGACTGGAGTACCACGTACTTGGACATGGATGTTTAGATCCATTGGAAAGGACACAACTCTTGACCCTTGCTAAAGGATGTGCATGACCTTCTGGTTGTTGCTTCATTCAAATGATAAAGACTGTACCAAATATTATCGCTGACTGGGCATAGATAAGCCGACCATAGCCATGGCCAAGAATCAAATTATGGTCTCTTCTGAGGCATTCTTTTTGGGGTCATATCCAATACTATCACTCCTTTGGACTTTGGATAACACAAGATGCCAGGGGGCATAAGACTAGACTTCAAGACCTTTTGTATTTCTTTTCCTCAGCAGTACCTGGACAGTGATTCTGAGAGATAAATGTAGTTGGTACTAATGGCTACTTCATGAGTTTGAGAGGTGAGGAGTTACTTGGAGCTGTCAAAATATTTTGGAGATATCCTGTTTTCCACAGCTAAGGCCTAACAAGCAGGCTGTGCTCCAACCTAGACATAACAATAATCCTTTGTGCTCAGGGCTATAACACCCTCTGGCAAAGTGTATTGCTTGGAAGGAGCACCAAGTGTTCACTGAGGTATTTTTCTCTCTCTATTTCCCAGGGCCATTGATTACCTGTTCAAAATCACTGAAATGTCATAGAGTGTCCTGTCATAGAATTCTGGTTCTGTATCTGTCAGGGTGGTCATGACCCCCAAGACGACTGTTCCCACAGTACCCAAAAATGCCTGTATTGTCCCAAGAAATGCCAAGCATGAGAACGATCAAGACCTAAGAATGATTGTGTTGTAGGTGAACCCCTTTCAAGTATGTAAGTATCCCCAGCCTTAGCAGCCTTAAACCTTCTTTCTTAGGAGAGAGGAGGGGCTTCCCAATGCATACATCATCTTCCTCACTCTGAAATTAAGCTCCTGTTTATGTCCTGACTCACCCTGTCTCTAGCCTGCTCTCTGGTTACCCACAGTTTAAAGGCCAGTTCTGATCTACTTGATAGAGCTGAGTGGTAGTGGGAAGTGCTTCTTGCAGTTGTGTTGCTTTTCTAAAGAGTAGATGATATCCATTGAATTCATGCTGATTTCTGGAAGATCAAATCACAAACCAGATGGCCAGAATGTTTAGTTCTTGAGTCGCTGCTTAGATTGTCTAGTGGAATCTTTAACCCTTTTCTCTTCAGATTGACTGCTACAATTCATGTTTTGTCTTAATGTTGTCTGTGTCCCCTCTTCTTTATGGAAGTTTGTTCAAGTTCAATATAACTTTCCAATGGGAATTCTGAATGTCTCATTGGCTTTCATAATCATATTCATCTTGTAATATAGCCAGAAGCAAAGGAAGAATTAAAGTGGTAAGGTAAATCACATCACTTGAATGTGAGATAGTGGAGTAAGGGCAAATCTTAGAATCAAAAGCCCTGAGTTTGAAGTCAGTCTTTGATAATCCAGCACCTTGGGCAAGCTGTTCAATCTCTTTGGTCTCAATTACTTCATCAATCAAAGGAAGAGGATGAATTAAATGTTTTCAAAAACCTCTTCTAAGACCTTAGGAATTTTATTTACTGTGACACTATTTAGCAAAAAGAAAATACATCTGTTATTTCTACCTCACTCTTTCCTTTCACTTCTGATGTCTTTTTGTCCTTTTCTCTTGGTATAAAATAGTAGCTATCTCTTCAGTCCCTATACTTTGCCCCACTTCAGGAAACTTCTAAAATAAACATTGTTTAACTAACTCAAATTAGTTCAGTGGTGTCCAAATTTAGGTAATGGAACCACGTATCCATATAAAGGATAATGTTATACTTCTATTTTTTTTTCCATGAAATACTCTGGCTTTTATTTTATTTTATTATATTTACCCTAGCTTTCTTAGCTTATATTTTATTCATGTTAAATAAAGAATTCATCACAATTACGTAATAAAAAATAAATCACAAACCCACAATAAAGCATCAAATCTATATATTTACTGATTGATAAACTATTTGAAAATAAAATAATTACTTTTAAATTTAATTATTTAAAGTTTTTGTGTATTAATTATAAATTTAAAATTTTTCTATTTTTTAGAAGTTATAGAAAAATTATTAGACAAAAAGTTTATTATATTATACAATCCATCTGAATGCATGGGAAATGCAATAGATTTTAAGGCAATTTTAAATTTTGCACAAAGGTTGTCATCCATTAACTTCAAATACTTTATATTGTATCAGCCCATAGTTCAAGGATACTCAACTCTGTCATAAACTTATATATCAATTGTTAGTAAAGGTGGCAGACTGTGCCAGTGAAGTGAATCTATACCTGTTAACTCAAATTTAGCCTGATGAAATTACCATATAAGTAATCATTGGACTTAATTCACTGTCAGTTAAAATGAATTTTCCATAGAGTTGTGCAATTTGACTTTGATTTCAGTTTAATTTTCATTGAAAAAAAGCAGATGTATTCATTCAGGTATTGTTCTTTAAAAATAGACAGTAATTTTGGCTATAATTTCATAGGAGGTAAAAATGGAAATGTTTGGAAAACTCTTAAATTAGTTCATTTCACTTCTGGATAGCACAACTCTCTATTTCAAATAAGTGAGATATTATAATTTTTAAAGAAAAAAATAATTATAGCATATTATTCAGCTTCCCAAAAGAAGAATTCCTCACTTTGCATAATCTTCAAGTTTTTTTTCTTTTAGAAAAGGTGGGATAAAAGATTACATACCATAGTGGAACCTCACTGGGAAGACCTAATATTAAGTGTTGTCTCTGACAAATACTGACTAAATGACCCAAACAAGTCACTTACTTTCTTGTGTTCTAGGTAATTCTCCAAAATTTTAAGTTTCAGAGACAGTCCCAACCTGCACTGGTTTATGAAGTTCCTGAGTTGAATTTATTATACCAATAAAACCACAAATCCATCCACATTCCCCATTCATTTTATCTTCACCAGTAAAATAGCACAAAAACATACATGTATGTGCAACTTGGTTGCACAGTGGATAGAATGCCAGATCAAGAAGCCTGTAATCAAATCCAGCCCTAGACACTTACTGTCTGTGTGACCCTGAGAAAGTCCCTTAACACTGTTTGCCTCAGTTTTTCATCTATAAGAAGAGCTGGAGAAGGAAATGGCAAACCACTCCAGTATCTTTGCCAAGAAAACCATAAGGGGAGTCACAAAGAGTTGAACATGACTGGAAACAACTAAACAACAACAAATAATGGATCTTGTAGAAGGAAATTATAGAGTTTAATGAGCTTTATAAGAACTTTGATAAACCCCCAAATCCAAATTTTTGATGCAAGTAATCACTGTTTAATAAAAACCACTGGGAAAGAAGTCTAAGAGAAAGTAGCCATAGACCAACATCTCACATTTTATACCACAATAATGTCAAAATAGATACATGATTTAGACACAAAGGATGATATAAATAAGTTAAGAGAATATTGAAAAATTTGTCTGTCAGATCTATAGAATTTATAAGAATTTATAATCAAACAAGAGGTAGAGAGGTAAAATGGATAATTTTGATTACATGAAATTTAAAAGGTTTTATACAAACAAAACCAATTCAGAAAAACTAGAATGAAAGCAAGAAAGTGGGGGAAATATTTTACAAGTTTTAGATAAAGGTCTCATTTTCAAATATATAAGGAACTGTTCCATGCTTATAAAACAAACAAACAAACAAACAAAATCAAGTCATTCCCCAATTGAGAATTGGTCAAATGATGTGAACAGTCAGATTTCAGAAGAAGAAATCAAAGCTATCAGTAATCATATTAAAAATGCTCAAAATCCCTAAAAAAATCAAAGAAATGAAAATTAAAAGAATTCTGAGATAACACTTCCTTTATACAAGATTAGCTAACATGACAGAAAAGGAAAATGACAAATATTAGAAATGTGAAAAAAAATAAGTTGACAAATGTACTGTTAATAGAGTTATGAACTGGTCCATCCATTCTGGAGAATAATGTGGAACTCTGCTCAAAGAGCTATAAAACTGTGTATGCCCTTTGACCCAGCAATACCACTAGTAGATCTATATCCCAAAGAGGTCAAAGAAAAATAAAAGAATATACACACACACATACAAACATACACAAACATATACATACACACACACACAAAAACATTTATAGCAATATGTTTCATGGCGTCAAAGAATTGGAATTTAAGGGGATGTCAATCAATTTTGGAATGGCTGAACAATTTGTGTTATATAATTATGATGGAATACTATTGTTCTATATGGAATGATGATAGAAATAGTTTCAGAAAGACATATAAACTGATACAAAGTGAAGTGAGTACATCCAGAACATTGGGAGTAACAGCAATATTATAATGAAAATCAACTGTCAAAGACTTAACTACTGTGATCATTAACACAATCCAAGACAGTTCCAAAGAACTTATGATGAAAAATGCTATCCACTTTAAGAAAACAAACTGTCGAACTGAGTACAGATCAAAACAGATTGTTTTTCACTTTATTTTTTTCAACATTGATAAAATAGAAATAATTTGCATGATGTCACATGTATAATAGTATTTATTTTTTTGTCTTCTCAATCAAGGGAAGGAGAGAGGGAGAAAATTTGAAAGTCAAAACAGAAAAGATGAATTTTACAGAAAGTTAAAAAAACCCCTAAAAATACATAGAGAGAAAATGTTATGGATTGTTACTGAACAAAGAAAGAGTTATGATAATTTAAATATTAATAACATAAATTTTAGCTTTAACAACATAAGATTCATCACCTCATTGAAAATGAGTTAAGATTTAAGAATATTTGACTTCATTTTACTTTTGGCATTTCAACATGGTTCAGATTTCTTACATAGAAACTTTCTAAACAGATTCCAAGTTGCATTTCTAATTCATTTTGAATAGTATTTTGCAAAATAATCTTAGCCTATTGAGGCAAAACTGATTTCTGTAGTTTCAGAATGCTGTATTAAACATAATGGAAATTTTGATCACTTCATGATTTTCCCTGGGGTCCACTCAAAATATATATATATTTGCATGTCCATATGCATACCCATACCCATACCCATATCTATATCTATATCTATACCTATATCTATATCTATATCTATATCTATATCTATATCTATATCTATATCTATGTCTATGTCTATATCTATATCTTTATCTATACCTATGTCTATGTCTATACCAATGCCTATATCTATATATCTATCTTATTGGAAAAAGCCTTCATAAAGATGTTACAGTTTTCCCTTCCACATTGTAGGTGGTAGGGACACCTACCCACCAAGTGCCACCAAGATCTGGAAAATCCCCGTAAAATTTTTGCCTCTTCTTTTGTACCAGAGGAGAAGTCTGATTTCTTTTTCTTTTATGGGGTGTTTACAGTACTTCAATGCAAAATTTGGGTTAAGTGCTGGTCATAGGCTCTCTGTCATCTACCGGCCTTCAAGTGCTGTCTGTGCCGTCTGCAAAACTATCAACAAATTCCTATTTAATTTCTTATGCCGACCCTTGATATATGGAAACGACTATGGGAAAAGTCACAATGTGGAAGGGATAACTATATAAGATTTCTATGCAAATTAATGAGTAATAAATGAAGTTAAAATTGATTTTAGAAGAAATTCAAAAATAGCATTGCAGTAGCTATCTCCTATTAACACAAAACCCACAGCAATATGGCAATACTTTCACAAAATTATACTGATTTTCCCATTCTGTGTAACTTACTCCTAAGTGATGAATGGGAAAGATATATAATCAATGTTAGAGGAAATGGGTCTGAATCCTTACTCTGTAAATTAATAATTTTATAACTCTAGGAAATTAGCTTTTTTTTCTTCAGCCATCAGTTTTCTCCCTTCTAAACTGAGGATTGATCTTGAAATTCACATCTTTCTTTAAGTCTGTATCCCGTGAACATCCTTAATTTCTATATCATATTTTGATTTTGAGAGTTGACAGATAAAACTTTGTACCCCAATAGGACAAATATAATGGATTAAAAAGAAAAAAAAATATATACACCAGTATTGGTGCTGCTCATTAGTTTAAAAATTCTGGAAACAATTTAAAATTATGCAAAAAAGTTACAAATATATTCATACTCTTGAAGTAAAAAATGCCATTAATAAGCCTGTATCCACAAGGATTGCAAACAAGATGAACCTAAATGGAGACTTAAACATGAAATCCTATATATCTGGTGATCAAAGAACAAATCAGCTTCCTCCTAAGCTGGGGGTGCAGCACTCACCCTAGATTGATGCTGGGTTCTTTCCTTCAGCTATACCTGCCTTCTAGTCCCCAGTCCTGAGGACTCTACCACTTTCCTTTGCTCCTCAGGTCTTTGGCCCAGCACCAGCAACTCAGAGTTTTGCCCTAGTGCTGGTTAAAGGTTGTATGCCCCAGCATCAGCAGTTCTGATATTTTCAACTCTGGGTTTTTGCCCCCCACATGCTTTTGCATCTAAAGTTATTTCCATTTTCCCATCCATCACCAGTACAATAAATTTATTTGGCCTGGGGGTGAGTTGTCCAAGTGGAAAGAAGGAGGAAGCCAATAGTGGAGGTAGGTTTTATTATGTCTATTTTATGTTTTTGCATTTGTTAGAGCAGCTCTAAGTTTGCCATTATATCATCTACAAAAGTGATAGCTTTCTTTCTTCTTTGCCTATTCTAAATCCTTTAATTTATTTTTCTTCTCTGATTGCTATAGCTAACATTTCTAATACAATATGGAATAACGCTGGTGATAATGGACGTCCTTGTTTCACCCCCAGTCTCATTGGAAATGCTTTTAGCTTACCCCCATTGCATATAATGCATGCTGATGGATTTTTTATTGATGCTACATATCATTTCAAGAAACACTCCATTTATTCCTATGCTCTCTCATGTTTTTCATAGCATCGGATGTTGTATTTTGTGAAACATTTTTTTCTGTATCTTTTGAGTTAATCATATGATTTCATTAGTTTTGTTGTTTATATTGTCAATTATGCTTATAGTTTTCCTAATATTGAATGAGCCCTGCATTTTTGGTGTGATTACTACCTGGTCATAGTGTATTATCCTCAAGATAAGTTGTTATAATCTCTTTGCTAATATTTTATTTAAAATTTTTACATCTGTGTTCACATACTTTTTCTTTCTCTGTTTTGGCTCTTCCAAATTTAAGTATCAGCACCACATTTGTGTCATAAAAAAAAAAAGAAACATGATAGGACTCCTTCTTCACATATTTTCCCAAATAGGTTATGTAGTATTGGAATTAGTATTTCTTTAAACGTTTGATGGAATTACTTGTAAATTCTTCTGGCCCTGGAGATTTTTTCTTAGGGAGTTCATTTCTGGCTTGTTCAATTTCTTTTTCTGAAATGGAGTAATGTAAGTATTTATTTCCTCTTCCATTAATTTAGGCAATTTGTATTTTTGGTAAATATTCATCTATTTCACTAAGATTGTCAAATTTATTGGCATACAGTTGGGCAAAATAGCTCCTATTTATTGTTTTGATTTCCTCTTTATTGGTGGTGAATTCATCCTTTTCATTTTTGATGTTGGTGATTTGGTTTTCTCCTTTCTTTTTTAAAATCAAGTTACCAAAGCTTTATCTATTTTAATTTTTTTCATGAAATCAGCTCTTAGTTTTATTTATTAGTTCAATGGTTTTCTTAATTTCAATTATATTAACGTCTCCTTTGGTTTTCAGAATTTCTAGTTTAGTATTTAATTGGAGATTTTTAATTTGTTCTTTTTCTAGCTTTTTTGAATGCATGCTTAGTTTTTTAATCTTTTCTTTCTCTATTTTATTCATGTAAGCATTGAGAAATATAAAATTTCCCAGAACAACCACTTTCACTACATCCAAAATGTTTTGCTATGTTGTCTCATTATTGTCATTCTCTTCGATGAAGTTATTGTTTTTATGATTTGTTGTTTGATCCACTCATTCTTTAGGATTAGATTTTTTTAGTTTCTAATTAGTCAATCTTTCCATGGCCCTATATTACGTGTAATTTTTATTGCATCATCATATGAAAAGGATGCATTTAATATTTCTGGCTTTCTGCATTGGATTTTGAGGTTTTTATGCCTTGGTAAATAGTTAATTTTTGTGTAGGTGCCATGTACCCCTGAGAAAAAGGTATATTCCTTTCTATCCCCATTCACTTTTCCCCAGAGGCCAACCATATTTAACTTTTCTAAAATTCTATTCATTTCCTTAACTTCTTTCTTATTTATTTTGTGATTAAATTTATCTAGTTCCTTGATGGGGAGGTTGAGGTCTCCCTTTACTATAGTTTTGTTTTCTATTTCTTCCTATATCTTCCTTAACTTTTCCCTTAAGAATTTGGATGCTCTGCCACTTGGTTCATATACTTTTAGTACTGATGTTACTTCATTGTTTATGGTACCTTTTAGCAAGATGTAGCTTCCTTCCTTATCTCTTTTAATTAGATCTGTTTTGCTTTTGCTTTGTCTGATGTCAGGATTGCTATCCCTGCCATTTTTTTTTTACTTCAGCTGAAGCATAATATATTCTGCTCCAGCCTTTTATTTTTACCCTGTGTGTATCTGCTTCAAATGTTTCTTGCAAACAACATAATGTTGGATTATGATTTTTAATCTACCCTGCTAACCATTTCCATTCACATTCAAGGTTATGATTATTATCTGTGTCTTCCTCTCCATCATATTTCTCCCAGTTTATGTTTTTCTTTCTCCTTTCTCCATTTCCCTCCTAAGTAGAGTTTTGCTTTCAACCACTGCCTTCCTCAGTTTGCCCTCCTTTCTATTAGCCCATTTCCTTTTCTTCCCCTTTAGCCTTTCTATTTCTTCCTCCCTTCTATTCACCCTTCCATTTTCTTTTCCCTTTCCCCTCCTACTTCCTATAGGGTAGGATTTCTATGCCATAGTTTTCTATGCCTAACTTATTATGTCATTCCCTCTTTGAACCAAGTCTGATGAGAGTAAGGTTCAAAAAATGCTCATCTCCCTCCCTTCTTCCCCTCTACATAATAGGTTTTTGTGCCTTTTCATGTGATGTAATTTACCCTTGTCTGCCTCCTCCTTTCCTCTTCTCTCAGTGCAATTTCTTTTCACCACCTAACAAGATTTTTTACCATCACATCAAAGTCAACTTATACCCATGACTTCTAAGTATACCCTCTTTTAAATGCCATAATAATATTACAATTCTCAAGCGTTACAAGTATCATCTTCTCTTGTAGTGATGGAAACAGTTTGCCCTTATTAATAATATGTTGCTGTTGTTGTTTCTGCTTTTTCTTTCCTGTTTACCTTTTTATGCCTCTCTTGAGTCTTGTATTTGAAGATCAAACTTTCTGTTCTGTTAGTCTTTTCATCAGGAAGATTTGGAAGCCCAATATTTTGTTGATTCTTGGTCATAATCCAAGCTCCTTTGCCTTAAGGAATGTTGTATTCCATGTCCTCTGATTTTTTAATGTAGAAACTACAAGGTCCTGCATAATACTGGTTGTGGCTCTATAATATTTAAATTGTTTCTTTCTGGCTGCTTGTAGTATTTTCTCTCTGATCTAGTAATTTTGGAATTTGGCTACAACATTCTTTGGCATTTTCAATTTGGAATCTCTTTCAGAATGTGATTGGTGGATTCTTTCAATGATTAATTTTTCCTCTGGTTCTAGGACCTCAGGGCAGTTTTCTTTGATGATTTCCTGAAGGAAGTTGTCCAGGATATTTTTTTTTTCATCATGAATTTCAGGTAGACCAATAATTTTTAAATTGTATCTCCTGGATCTGTTTTCCAAGTCAATTGTCTTACAAATGAGGTATTTTACGTTTTTTCCATTTTTTCATTCTTTTGTTTGATTCTTGCTCTCTCATAGAGTCATTAATTTCCACTTGCCTCATTCTAATTTTTAATGTATTTTCTCCTATTAGATTTTCTACCTCCTTTTTCATTTGGCCATTTTACTTCAGTGAGTTTTTGTACCTCCTTTTCCATTTGGCCAATTCTACTTTTTAAGAACTTTTTTTCTGTAGTTAATTTTAGTCCTTCCTTTTCCAAGCTATTGACTCTCTCTTACATACCTCTTATTTCTTTTCCCAATTCTTCTTCTACCTCTCTTATTTGACTTTAAAAATTATTTTTGAGCTGTTCCAAGAAGATTTTTTTTTGGGTGAGGCAATGGGGTTTAAGTGATTTGCCCAGGGTCACACTGCTAGTAAGTATCAAGTATCTGAGGTCAGATTTGAATTCAGGTCCTCCTGACTCCAAGGCCAGAGCTCTATCCACTGTGCAACCTAGCTGCCTCCACTGCACCACTTGGCTGCCCCTCAAGAAGGTGTTTTGGGCTTGAGACCAGTTTTCTCAATGTTGCCCTCTTCTGAATTTGTGCCTTGACTCTCCCTTTCCTCATATTCTACTATTATTGTCAGTTTCTACTTTTTGTTCATGATGTTTACCTATTTCCTGACTTAAAAAAAGTTGAGCTCTCCTGTGGGAGTGAAGGGGTCTCTTACCCAAGCTTCTTTTCCTGCTCACCCAGGCCTTGCATTTGAATGATTGGCTACTCACTGGTCCCTTGCATAGGGATGGTTTGCTGCTGGTGCATGTCTGTGGGCCTGGAGTTTTGCCTCCTGGAGTCGTGCTCCACTGTGTTGTGGTGAGGTACCAGATGATTGGCTGTTGAAGAATGCCGTTGCCTGTGATTGTTTTCCAAGCTTGTGTCTACTGTTTAACCTGCCTGTACTGAGGATCTTGGGGGATCCTGATGTTGGACACTTGCCTGCTCCACCAACCTGGGTTTTAGGATTTCCCCCTGGTATGCTTAGGTGGGGCTTGCCTATATCTTACTGGGAAATCTCTTGTCCTTTACTGCTCCCCTTCCTCCAGAGCAAGACAGGCCTTTCTCATTAATCCCCCAAACTTCTTGGGCTACAAATCTGGTGCACCCTGTCTTTTTGCTGACTTTCAGAGGTCAATAAGGGAGGGTGAGAGCGACTTACTTCTTACTCCACTATTTTTGCTCCCAGAAGCAGAACCCTCAACCTCCCTATTTATTTCTCTGTAGGCTAGGCTAGATGCCGAAACTGAAACCCATTCCCCCTTCTAGGGTCTGATTCTTGTTGGTGCTTTTTGTTGTTGCTGCTTGTTCCTGAACTTCCTCCTTTCTTATTACATTGTCCAGGACTTCCCTATCTATGAAAGCTACCCCAGAGAAATGATCCCCTTCTTCACATGCCCTGGATTTCTGACAGGAACTGCATAGTGTGTGACAAAATTACCAGTTGTCACCTTTTACTTCAAGAAGAGCCATCATGGGTCTAGCAGTGCCCTGGTATGAATATGGGTGTTAAAAGAACTTTTCTTGCATTAGTTCGTAGTCATTTCTTGGGTGCTGTAGGGTTCCAAGACCAGCTTCTCACTGGGTAATGGAGTACTTCAAATGCAGCATGCTTGTGGTCTGACCCTTTCTATCCCCAGTGTCCATAATCCTCTCTGTCTATGTCCCTACGCTAACCTGACCTGGAAATATTATTCACTGAAACTTTTTCTGGATTTTCCCATAAGAATTTTCCATAAGTATTCAATCTGGTGCATTTTCTGTATCTATTTGGAGGAGTTTATTTAAGGTGAGTGGAAGAGCTCACTGTGTACTGTTTCCTACTCCTTTGCCATCTTGTCTTTATCTCCCATGACCTCACTTTTTTCCATAAAATTGTACTCCCAAACATAAGGATATTTTTTCTTCATACAAATGTATTTTAATTGAAGTGAAAAAGAAAAAAAAATCATATTTTTATTAAAAGGATTGTTTGATGTATCTCTCATTTCTTCCCCACACACACTTTATTGTGCATGTATCCTGCTTGACAAAATGAAAAATCATGTTCAAAAGAGTATGAAGTCATTCAGTACATTACATTCAGTTAGCTGTATTTGCCCAATTCTGATATTTCGGGCTTTTTTTTTGTAAGTTTAAAGTGAGTTCATTTTGTGCCAGTCCTTGGAAGGAAAATGAAAGGTTTGGGTAAGAATTACAAAAACTCAATCTGTTTCTCCACTCAAATCCTCCATGATTCCATAAAGGAAATTCATCAAATACGTGGCTTATGGAAGCAAATTCTGTTTTATTGAAACCTGAACAAAAGACATCATAGACTGCAAATAACCTTTTCATTTGAGTAAAATGAAAATGTGATTAGACAATAGATAATGTGAGGCTAAGATGGTATTTGGTCCAAAACTTGTAACTCTATTCGGAAACAGTTCCAGTCAAAAACATTTTAGCTAAAGATTGTAATGCACTGATTGCTGTTGCAAACCTCATTTCCAATGTTTCAAAAGCCAGCACTTCACAGAAATTCTATAAACATTTGACACATTTTGCCTCAGACAGGCTTGCACTACTTCTGATGAAGGGTTCCAAAGGAACACTTTTGCTTGGAGTACAGCTGAGCACCATTTCAAAATGCATAATTAGAACTCAAAAGTATTTTACTTCATTGAGATTCAAAAATCCATACATCAGATTATCATGGTTGAGTAAATGGAAGACAGTTATACAGAAAGCCTTCCTATTCATGAAGTTGTCAACTTGTTCAATTTTGTCTGTTGGAAAACAAACACATCTGGCTCTTAAAGCTGAGTTCTTTGGAATATTATTCCTAAGCACCCCATGAGCATTCCCTTGTAATTATATCCCTCTATGTTACTAACAAAGTAATTTCATGTTTCTTTGAAATGTCTAAGATTGTTTTTGTTTCCTGTGATTAATACATTACTATTTTAATTGCTTTCTTTGGCATTAATTCTATTTATGCAAACATTTTAACCGTGTTGCATTGTTAAAAGAGTTTCCTATTGTAGGAGCACACACTGTATCATATTGCTGTTAGCAGTAGAAATATAGCACATAACCAGTGTTACTCATCCACAAAGAAAACCTCTTTGGTATATTAGATGGTCGCTCATTACTATGTGGCAGAAATATAAATCATCTATATGAAAGTAGAAAAAACCAATATCTTTTTGTGAGCTATTTAGTTTTTAAATTAATTTATTCATTTATTTTGTAAGCATTTATTATCTCTCACTGCCCCCCCATTTGATATTTTTTGAATGAAAACCAAAACCTCATAACAAATATTCATAGTCCGCTAAAATAATTGTCTACATTGTGCATGTCTAGTATTTATGTCTCATTCTGCATGCTAAGTCCATCAGCTCTCTAGGAGGTAATGGTCATGTTCCTTTTTCAGTCTTCCAGCTTCATTTTTCATCATGCAATGATTAGGGCTCAAACTTATATTTCTCCATAATGGTGGCATCATTTTAAAAATGCTTTCTCCTAGAACATCGTACACAGTTACAAAAATATTGTAATGATCATCAACTGTGAAAGACTTGGCTGCTCTGATCAATACAATGAATCAAGACAACTCTAAAGGACTTAAGGTGAAAAATGCTTTTAACTTCTGGAGAGAAAAGTAATGAACTAAGTGGACATCTAAGCACACTTCTTTCACTTTATTCTTCTTTCTTTTTTTCCTTTTTTTCTTTCTTTCTTACTCCCTGTTTTTTTTTTTTTTGCAGCATGGCTATTATGGAAATATGTTTTGCCTGACTTACCATGTAGAATTGTTATGTATTACTTGCCTTTTCAATGAGTAGAGAAGGGGCATGGAGGGAGGGAATCTGGAACTCAAAATTTTTTAAAAATGCATGATAAAAATGAATGAATGAATGAATATGAGTGTTCCTCCTAATCCTGCTTACTTCTCTCTTTATTAGTTCATAGTTTACCACTTATTTCTCAAACATTCTCTCTCTCTCTCTCTCTCTCTCTCTCTCTCTCTCTCTCTCTCTCTCTCTCTCCCTCTTTCCCTCTCTCTGTCTGTCTGTCTTTCCCTCTCTCTTTTGCTTTTTGGTGAGGCAATTGGGGTTAAGTGACTTGCCTAGGGTGACACTGTTAGTAAGGGTCAAGTGTCTGAGGCTGGATTTGAATTCAAGTCCTCCCAACTCCAAGGCCAGAGCTCTATGCACTGTGCCACCTATCTGTCCCAAAACTTTCCCTTTTGCTATTTCTCATGACACAATAACATTCTATATCTAAGTGCCATAATTTGTTTAGTCATTTGCTAATAAGGTAGACAAACCTTTAGTAGTTAGCTTTCAGCTATAATGGAATTAGCTTCTATGAAGGGTTTTTGTTTTTGTTTTGTTTTTGTAAAATTAGGTCTTTTTCCCTCTTTCTTTGATCTCTTTAGGGGTATAGTAGTGGGAAAGCTGAGTCAAAGGATAGGAAATTCCTCCCCATTTTTTGCCTTTGGCAGGAATTTTTCAAATTCCTTTTCAGAATGGCTGGATCAATTTAGAGGTCTACCATAGTTACCTTAACATATGTATTTTTCCATAGCCCCTCCAACATCTACCATTTTCTCTTTGTTTGCCATCTTTGACATTCTACTTCAAAGGTGGAACCTCAAAGATGATTTAATTTTCATTTTTCTAGTTACTAGTGATTTGGAGCATTTTTCTTGTGGTTGTTTGTAATGTTGATTGCTTCCATTGATTATTTACTGGGAAATGGATCTTATAATCAGTTTCTTGGAGATCTTATATATGAAATCCTTATCAGAGAAACTTTCTTCAATGCCTTTTTAAGTTACCTATATCTTCTCTAAGTTTAATTGCATTAGATTTGTTTTTGCAAAACCTTTTAAATTTTATTCAAATTTCTCATATTTTGTGATCCTCTATGATTTATTTAGTAGTGAACTATTTCCTCACCTACAGTTAATTTGAAATGTCATTTCTGAAAGCAATTTCTTCCTTACTTGTGATTTGCTTATGATGTCACCTTTTATATGTAAGTCACATATCCATTTGGAGATTATCTTCATAAATGATATGATATATTAAGCTCTATGTATTTTCTGACATACTGCCAAAATATTTTCATAGACAATGACAGTCAATGTAGACATTGCATTTATTTATTTTTTCATTTTATTTACTTTTCTGCAGTTAATAAATGCACAATCAAATGGACATTCTACAAAAGAGAGAGTTGTATGTGAAAATAAAATCTCCATTATGTAAGGCTTACTTTTCTTCTAAAGGAGTGAGTCCAATGAGACTACAGTTCTAAGAATATTTGCAATAAGTGTTTCCTATTAGTGACCCACTTGAGGGTTTGGTGATGCTAAATCAGGCATCATTGCTGTTTCAGAATTAAGTGGCAGTCTGGATAAGGCATCTGTAACCACATTAGTATTACTAGGCCTTTAGTGCATATAGAAATCATTATTTCTGCTAACCATATCTGTCGAACAGCATCCAGGTTAACACGTATCACAAAACGTCAATGAAATGTTGAAAATAGTTTTGCTACATATAAACAGTCTTTGGACTTCTCAGTGATGGCATACTTCAAATACATCAACTTAAGTTTTTGGAGAGAGTAACAAGTCTCAATACAATTCAAGTCTCTATTGATGGATGTAATTGGTTGCTAGTGATGATTGCTCATTTGATTCTGGTCAACTCCTGAAACTTCCAGGCTGGCAATTGTATTGAGACCAACCACCATTACAAGCTCTGCCATGATAGCACTCCTCCTCTCCCTAGGACTACTACCCAGAACTGTGACCCAGATCCACACGTGGGCAAAGCAAGAGATTCCTGCCTCAACACTGGCAAAGAGATCCCTGCAATCTCCCCCTGATCAACCACCCAATTCCACCTCAGTCTATGGGCCAGAAGCTTTGGAGTCAGCCGATGTCCTGGTGCTGTGCCTGGGGACTGGGGCTGGGTCCAAGCTTCTCTCTCTTACTGCAGTCACAGACTTTTCCCACTGACCTTCTGAGCTGTCTTTGGCCTGCTCCAGATTCATTGAAGCCTGTTTTGCCTGTACGCCCACACCAAACTGTGCTCTTCTCCCCACGTGGTGCAATACACCTTTTTGATCAACCATTCAGGCTGTCTTGGGCTGGAAATTTGCCTTTTTGTGGGTTCTGCTGCTTTAGAATTTGTTTAGAGCCATTTTTTACAGATATTTGCAGGGGTTTGGGAGACAGCTTAAGCAAATCACTGCTTTTACTCTGCCATCTTGGCTCTGCCCCCCAAGACAGTGTTTTTTCAACTTAAATCCAATGCATGCACAAGTCAAGATATCATTCTGTGATGTCATTGGCCCTCTTTGAAATGAAGGACAAATAACAACATCTCCCTATATGTATCCTTTCCTAAATGCTTTGCTTATTTGTACTCTCCTGTATCACACATCGAATCATGTTGTATTAACATTGTATATATTTTACAATTATGTCATTGTGCATGTTTTCCCCTTTTGGATTGTAAGCTCCTTGAGGTCAAGAAACATTTAGTTTTACTAAAACATGCTGTTTTTATCTTCACAGAATCCCTTTTTAAAAGTTTAACAGTATTTAATTTTTTCCTAAGTTACATGTCAAGAAAATTTTTTTTCATCCATTTTTACAACATTTTGAGTTCCAAATTTTTCTCCCTCCCTCCCTTCCTTCACTTCTTTTTAAAATAGTGGGCAGTTTGATATATCTTACCTATGTGCTATAATGAGATATATATATATAGATATATATATATATCTATATATATATATATATATCTATATATTATATATAGATATATATATATATATATAGATATAATATATATCTATATATATATATCCACTTTAGTCATGAAGAAACAGTTAAAAAAGAAACAGATCCTAAGTGGGAGGGACAAGAAATAATAAAGTAAGTGAAAAAATATGCTTCAATATGCATTCACAGTCAATCATGTATTTTTTTCAATGATCACTTCATTTTTATATAGTAATGTATTTTCCCCAGTTACTTATTAAACCAATTTGAAACATTCATTTGTAAAACTTTGAGTTCCAAATTCTCTCACTTCCCCCCTCCCCAACCCCCTCATTAATAAGTCAAGCAATTCAATATAGATTATGCATGTGTAGTCGTGAAAAACATTTCCATAACCGTTATGTTGTGAAAGAAAATATAAACAAAAAAAAAACTCAAGAAAAATAAATTTTAAAAAATATGCTTCAATTTGCATTCAAATAACATTAGTGCTTTCTCTTTGGCTGGATAGCATTTTTCATCATAAATCCTTCAGAGTTTTGTTACATCATTGTATTGCTGAGAATAGATAAGTCATTCATAGATGATCAACTTACAATATTAATATATCTTTGTACACAGTACATTCACTTTGCTTCAGCCCATGCGTGTCTTTCCAGGATTTTCTGAGAGCATCCCACTTATCGATATTTATAATACAATAGTATCCCATCATAGTCACATACTACAACTTGTTCAGCCATTCACCAATTGACGGACAAACCCTCAACATCTGGCCCCTAGAAGAAAGCTGCTACTAATATTTTTGTACATGTAGGTTCTTTTCCTCTTTTTAAAAAAATCTCTTTCGCGATACAGATTTAGTAGTGGTATTGTTATGTCAAAGGCTATACATGATTTTGTAGCTCTTTGGGTATCGTTCCAAATTTCTCTAAAGAATGGTTGAATCAGTTCACAACTCCAATAACAGTGCATTAATGTCTCATTCTTCCCACCTCCCTTGAAACATTTGTTATTTTCCTTCTTTGTCCTATTATCAATGTAATAGGTAAGAGGTAGTACCTCAGAATTGTTTTAATTTGCATTTCTCCAATCAATAGTGAGTTAGAACTTTTTTTAATATGACTATGTGTTAGCTTTGATTACTTCATCTGAAAACTGATCATATATTTTGGTCATTTATCAGTTGGGGAATGGCTCTTATTTTTATAAATTTAACTTGGTTCTCTATGTGTTTGAGAAATGAGGTCTTTATCAGAGAAATTTGTTTCAATTTTTTTTGCACAGTTAGTATTGCTAACTTTATTTACCTCCTTCCTGTTCCCTCCATTTGTTCTATAATCTCTCTTATTTCACCCTGTCCCTCCTCAAATGTGTTTTGCTTCTGACTACCCCTCTCCAAATCTGTCCTCCCTTCTATCACCTCCCCCCCTTCTCCTATTCCTTTCCCCTCCTACTTTCCTTTTTGGTGAGATAGATTTATATGCCAATTAAGTGTGTATGTTATTCTCTCTTCGAGCTAATTCTGATGAGAGTAAGGTTCACTAACTCCCCAGTTCATCTCACCCCTCTTCCTCTCCACTATAAAAGCTTTTTCTTACCTCTTTTATGTGACATAATTTATCCCATTTTACCTCTCACTTTCATTTTTCCCCAATATATTCCTTTCTCATGCCTTAATTTTATTTTTTTAAAATATCATCCCTTCATAGTCAATTTTTGAAAAAATGTATTTATTTTTAGTTTTCAACATTCACTTTCACAAAATTTTGAGCTCCAAATTTTCTCCCCATCTCATCCCTCCCCCCACTTGGTATGCATTCTGAATACCCCTTCTCCTAAACTGACCTCCCTTCTATCTCTCCCCCCTTCAATTTTCCTGTTGGGCAGAATAAATTTCTATACCCCATTTCCTGTATATCTTATTTCCCAGTTACTTGTGAAAACAATTTTTTTTAACTTTTATTTTTAAAAGTTTGCATTCCAAATTTTCTCCCCTACCTCCCTCCCCACCTACCATCATTAAGAAGGCAAGTAACTGGATACAGTTTATACATGTATAGTCATGCAAAACACTTTAATTTCATGTTGTGAAAAACTAATTATATGTCCCTTAATCTTATCCTATCTCCCATTTATGGTATTCTCTCTTTTGACCCAATCCCTCCTTAGGAGTGTTTGCTTCTAATTGCCCCCACCCCTAATCTGCTCTTCCCTCTATCATCTCCCTGCTCTCTTGTCCCCTTTCCCTCTATTTTCCTATAGGGTAAGATAGATTTCCATACCCAATTGAGTGTGTATGTTATTCTCTCCTTAAGCCAAATCTGATGAGAATGAGATTCACTCATTCCCCTCAGCTCCCCCATTTCCCCTCCACTGTAAAAGTCTTTTACTGTCTGTTTTATGTGAGGTAATTTGCCCCATTCTACCTCTCCCTTTCTCCTTCTCCCAGTATAATCCTCTCTCACCCCTTAATTTTGTTCTTTAGGTATCACCCCTTCATCTTCAACTCACCTTGTGCCCTCTATCTATCTATCCATCTATAAACATACATATAATTTTTTTTTTACCTCCAACTACTCTAATATTGACAAAGGACTCATCAGTTACAAATATTATCTTTCCATGCAGAATGTAAACAATTCAACCTTAATAAGTCTCTTATGATTTCTCTTTCCTGTTTACCTCTTTATGTTTCTCTTGAGTCTTGTATCTGAAAGTCAAATTTTCTATTCAGTTATGGTCTTTTCATCAAGAATGTTTGAAAGTCCTCTATTTCACTGAATATCCATATTTTCCCCAAAGTATGATACTCACTTTTGCTGGGTACGTGATCCTTGGCTGTAATACTATCTTCTTTGCCCTCCAGAATATTATATTCCATGCCCTGTGGTCCTTTAATGTAAAAACTGCTAAAGTTGTGTTATCCTGATTGTGTTTCCACAATACCTGAATTGTTTCTTTCTTGCTGCTTGCAATATTTTCTCCTTGACCTGGGAACTCTGGAATTTAGCTATAATATTCCTAGAAGTTTTCCTTTGGGGATCTCTTTCAGGAGGTGATCAGTGGATTCTCTCCATTTCTATTTTTGCCCACTGGTTCTAAAATAGGGCAGTTTTCCTTGATAATTTCTTGGAAGATGATGTCTAGGCTCTTTTTTTTTTTGATGATGGCTTTCAGACAATCCAATAATTTTTAAATTATCTCTCCTGGATCTATTTTCCAGATCAGTTGTATTTCCAATGAGATATTTCACATTGTTTTCCATTTTTTTCCCATTATTTTGAATTTGCTTTACAGTGTCTTCATTTATCATAAAGTCACTAGCTTCCAATTGGTCCATTCTATTTTTTTAAGGCAGTTGGGGTTTAGTGACTTGCCCAAGGTCACACAGCTAGTAAGTGTCAAGTGTTTGGTCTGATACTGTATTTGAACTCAGGTACTCCTGACTTCAGGGAAGTGCTCTTATCCACTGTGCCACCTAGCTCCCCCTCCATTCTAATTTTTAAGGAAGTATTTTCTTCAATAAGCTTTTGGGCTTCCTTTTCCATTTGGCCAATTCTTCTCCTCATTGACTTTTTGGGCCATTTTTGCCATTTGGGTTAGGCTAATTTTTAAGGTGTTATTTTCTTCTGTATTTTTTGGGGTCTTCTTTAGCAAGCTGTGGACTTGTTTTTCATGATTTTCTTGCATCACTCTCAGTTTTTCCTCTACTTCTCTTACCTTCTCAAAATCCTTTTTGAGCCCCCCCCATGGCCTGGGACCAATTCATATTTTTGTTAGAGGCTTTGGATGTAGGAGCTTTGACTTTGTTGTCTTCTTCTGGTTGTATGTTTTTATCTTCTTTGTCACCAAAGTAAGATTCTATGGTTTGACTCTTTTTGTGAGGTTTGCTCATGTTCCCAATAAATTACTTGAGTTATAAACTCTTTGTTAAGGTAGGGGTCTGCTTCCAGTGTGGATAATGTACTGTCCCAAGGTTCAGAGGTTCTGTGCAGATGTTTTCAGAGATACTTCTAGGGCCCTGTAAATTTTCAGTTCTTCCAAGGTGCTATGATCAATGGCGAGGTGTTTACTCATTTCTTGGCCTGTGTTCTGATATATGAGTGACCACAAGCACTCTTTTCTGTCTTGGAATTGTGGGCAGAATTTCCTCTCTACCAGCACTACCAGCTCCACCACACTAGTGCTCCTCCTCGCTCCAGGACTGCCACCCAGAAATGTGACCCAGATCCAAGCACAGGCAAAGCAAGAGAATCCTGAACCAGCAGAGAGATCTCTGCAATTCTACTCTGATCAGCCACCTGATTCCACCTCAGTGTGTGGGTCAGAAACTCTGGAAGCCTCTACCTCCCTGGGGCCAAGCTTGGGGACTGGGGTTGGGGCTAACCTTCTCAGTCACCGCAGTCACTGACTTTTCCCACTGACCTTCTAAGTTGTCTTTGATGTTTGTGGGTTGAGAAGTCTGTAAACCACCACAAGTAGCCACAATTCAGTCCTCTGAGGCATTCTTCATGTTCGCTGAAGCCTGCCTTGCCTGCATGCCTAAGCCAAACTGCATTCCTCTCCCTGCCTGGCATGATATACCTTTTTTATCAACCATCCAGGTTATCTTTGGCTAGAAATTTGTTTCACTCTGTCTTTTTATGGGTTCTACTTCTTTATAATTTGTTTAGAGCCATTTTTTACAGACATTTGGAGGGGGTTTGGGGGAGAGCTCAAGCAAGTCTGCTTTTACATCTTGGCTCCACCTCCCACCCCCCAAGCTCAATTTACACCCTTGTCCTCTGTCTATATCTATTCCTTCTAACTACTCTAGTAATAAGAAAGGTCTTATGAGTTATGAATATCATCTTCCTATGTAGGAAAACCCTTATGATTTACCTTTCCTGGTAATCTTTTTATGTTTTTTATTAGCCTTGTACTTAAAGTCAAATTTTCCATTCAGGTGTGGTCTTTTCATTAAGAATTCTTGAAAGTCTTCTACCTCATTGAATGTCCTTTTATCTTTCCCTGAAGGAATATATGCAGTTTTGCTGACTAGGTGATTCTTGGCTGTAATCCTATCTCCTCTGACCTCTGGAATATTATATTCCAAGCCTTCTGATTCTTTAACAAAGAAGCTACTAAATCTTGTGTTATACTGAGTGTGGGTCCATGATACTTCAATTGTTTCTTTCTGGCTGCTTGCAATATTTCTCCTTGACCTGGGAACTCAGGAATTTGTCTGTAATATTCTAAGGAGTTTTCATTTTGGGATCTCTTTCAGGAGATGATTCTTTCAGTTTCTATTTTACCCTCTATTTCTAGAATATCAGGGCAGTTTTCTTTGATAATTTCTTGAAGGATGATGTCTAGGCTCTTTTTTTGATCATGGATTTCAAGTAGTGCAATAATTTTTTAATTATCTCCCTTGGATCTATTTTCCAGTGAGATATTTCACAGTGTCTTCTTTTTTTTTTCATTTTTCTTTTGATTTGTTTTATTATTTCTTAATTTCTCATAAAGTCACTAGCTTCCATTTGCTACATTCTAATTTTTTAAAGAATTGTTTTCTTCAGTGAGCTTTTAAACTTCCTTTTCCATTTGGTTATTTCTGCTTTTTAAGACATTCTTCTCCTCATTGGCTTTTTGGGACTCTTTTATTATTTGGCCTAGTTTGTTTTTTAAGGTATTATTTTCTTTAGTATTTTTTGTGTCTCCTTTACCAAGCTGTTGACTTATTTTTCTTAATTTTCTTGCATCACTCTCATTTGCCTTCCTAATTTTTTGCTCTACATCTCTTACTTAATTTTGAAAATCCTTTTTGAGCTCTTCCATGGCCTAAAACCAATTCAACTTTTTTTTTTCTTGGAAACTTTGAATGTAGGAGTTTTGACTTTATTGTATTTTTCTTAGTTTGTGTTTAGATCTTCCTTGTCACCATAGTAACTTTCTACAGTCAGAGGTTTTTCTTTTTCTATTGTTTGCTCATGTTCCCAGCCTATTATTTGACTTTTAAGTCTTTTTTATTTAAGACTCTGCTTCTAGGGTGGGGGGTACACTTTCTCAAGCTTCAGGGATTTTGTATAGCTGTTTTCTGAGATATTTCTAGGACCTGTAAGTTTTAATTTCTTCCAAGGTTGTATGCTCTAAGGAGAGGTGTTTACTACTCTCCTGATCTGTGCTCTGGTCTGTGAGTGATCACAAGTATTCTTTTCCTCCCTGGAATTGTGAAGAGAGTCCCCCCCTCCATCGTGGCTACAAGCTCTGGTAGGCCAGTGCTCTTCTCTGCTTTGCTAGTGCTCCTCTTCACTCTGGGGCTGTCACCTAGGAATGTAACCTGGGCCTGAGTATGGACAAAGCAAAAGAGTCCTGCCCCCAGTTCCAGCAGAAAGACCCCTGTAATCCCCTTCTGATCAGTTGTTTGATCCCCTTTCTGTTTGTGGACTGAGAGCTCTGGAAGCAACCATTGCTGCTACTGATCCAGTCACTCCACGGGGTTTGCTGTGGCCAGGTGTGCTGTGCTGTTATGGTCTGCACTGGACTCTGCTCCACTCTCACCCAGCTGTGACAGACTTTTGCTGCTGACCTTCTAAGTTTTCCTTGGCTGGAATTTTTTAATTCCATCTTTTTATGGGTTCTGCTGCTCTAGAATTTGTTTAGAGTAATTTTTAAAGGTATTTGGAGGGGTTTGGGGGAGATCTCAGGTGTGTCCCTGCCTTTACTTCGCTATCTTGGCTGGGCATCCTTTGGCATCCCTTTTACCCTTTCCTGTTATTACACTCATATAGCCAATGTCCTGCTCCATGTACTCATCACTTCTTGCTTGCACTATTATCATAATAACCTCCACATTTTCTTCAAACCTCTGTCTATTCTAAATCATAAGCCACACAGTTGCTTTTATGATTTCCCTAAAGTATACCTCCAGTACTATTACTTCCCTACTATATAAACTCTGGGGACTAATAGTTACTTTTACCATAAAATAAATCCTATTATTGGATTTTCACAAAACATTTGCCAGTTATGTTTTAACCTGGTTATAAATTATTTCATTATCATACTCTACACTCTAATTGAACTGACATTCTTACTATTGTTCATAAATAATGCTCTATTTCTCATTTGTGTGCCTTTGTATTGTTTCCTTCATTCCACCTCACATATAGATGGCCCTTCTTCTACCAAAAGCTAACCTGTCTATATGCAAAAGCAATCCCATTCCATCCCATTTTCAGCAGATTAGACCCTTTATCATCCCTGTACTCTCACCAACCTTCATTATTTTTTTCCTCTTCATTGACTGATTCTCTACTGCCAATAAACATGCCCATGTTGTTCCTTCCCAGTAGCTATTACCCTACATATTTCCTCCCTCTCCTCTTGAGAGACACAAATATCAACAATCAAAAATATTCACTTCCTTTCTTTTGAATCTCTTAACTCTTTTCAGGCTAACTTCAAAACTCATCTTTCAACTGAAACTTTTTACAAAGTTACTATTGATCTTTTAATTATCAAATCTCATGGTCTTTTCTTAATCTTCATTCTTTCTGACTTTTTTGAAACCTATAACACTATTGATCACCCTCTTCTCCTTTACACTCTCTTCTCTCTCAGTTTTCACAACACTACTCTCTCTTGATTATCTTCTGACCTGTCTGATCATGCCTTTTCAGGTTTATTTGCTTGATCTTTTTGCAGGTTGTAACTGATTAGTCTGGATTATACTTAAGGTCTCTCCCCAGCCTTCTTCTCTTCTTGCTTGTTATTGATCTCATCTGATCTCATGGTGTTAATTACTATCTCTCTGCTGATGATTCCCACATCTACTTATTATGCCCTAATCTGTTTGTTGACCTCCAATCTCTCATCTCCAACTGCCTTTCAGACATCGCAAACAGAATGTCCAGTAGGCATGTTATATTCATCATAGCTAAAATTGAATTCATTATCTTCTCCCCTCAATTTTAACCCTCCTCACTAGTTCCTTATTATTGTCTGGGGTGGGACATCTTAAAATTTTTCCACTCCTTACCCTTTTTCACCCAAGAAATTTTTATGTGACATTAGGTATATAGGCATATAAAATAGGTATACAAATCAAACATTTACTGATAGTAAGTCATAAAGAAATTTATTTTAAAACAATTCTTTGGTATACATATAAATTTAACATTTTTTTAAAAAAGAAGCTAATTTGAATACAACTGAAGTAGATGTGTCTGTTTATTTTTACATAAGAAATTAAATCTTAGTAGAATATTTGATACTTCAGGGCATAGAGCATCTTCAATACTTTTCAGACTTGATCAATATTTTGATTTATAATCATCAGTGCTAAGAATGCCACTTTGCATAAATATATAGTACAAAATGGCAGAAGTATGTTTAGAGACATTTCAGAAATTGTTGGGAATTCTGTCTTAATCCCAAGCCAAAATTCATTTAATTTTGGAAACTCAAGTTTTAAACCTGGTTGGTTGATAACTTGGCGAATTCTTCTTGAATTTTTAATGACTGATGACTGACATTTTTGTTTTAATTGAATATGATTTATTAACCCAACTTAGTTTTTTAGAATCAAAATTTAAAGGAAAGTATTTCTGAAACTGTTTCTTTAGACACTTCAGATAATCAATTATGAGTCTTACAATTAAACCTTTGGGAAGACATTTTCAATTATAAAATCATCTGTAGTTGTAAATGTTTCTAAAGGACCATTTTCTACCCTATTTTTCCACATGTTAACTTTTTTAGTAAAACTTTCAATTTTACCCTTTAACATAAATACATTACAATTTTTCCTTGAATTGATACTTTTAAATCACTGAGTTTTTTGAAATTATCAGGCAAATAACATGGTTTTGAAAGTCACAAGTCATCATGAAAAAAATTAACAAAATCAGATGTCTGCTCATTCAAAAATATGAAAACTTCCTCTTTCATTTTCAATAATCTGTTTAACTTCACACTCTTGAGAGCCACCTTATTTCTGCATGTAGTAATAAGCTTTAGTAAGCCTCTTATCCATAACCAAAAATATTTTCTCCTAAAATATAAATAAATATTGCTAATTATTCCTCAAATAAATATAAATAGCTTTACAAATAGCCTTAATGTGTGAAATTACATTTGTTTGTGCTTAATTTAACAAAAATGATGTTCGCACTTATATAAACATACAGCAGTGATGGTAGAGAAATGTTATTAAAGGGCTTTTTTTTCTTTACTCACTGCAATTAAACATTTATGTTTCTATAAAAGAAGGAGAGAAGACCAATTTTAAAATCAAACATTCTAAAATAAAATAACCCAAAGATATACTAATTTTACATTTACATACTGAGGAATGATGGTAGGAAAATATTAAAAGTCTTTATTTTCCATAATTGAACAATTATGGCTCTGTAAGAGCAGAAAACTTTGAGTGCACAGTAAAAATACTACAATTCATAAAATACAATCATCTCAAATGTGAGCCAAGATGTTTCTGGCAGTATTCATTGGCATTGCATGGCATGACTTGCTGTCATGCACAGTGCAAAGTGCACATGTTGTATGTTCAGGACCAAGGCTGCAATGAAGGCATGCAATGCAACATGGGCAAATGCTGCCAGAAATACCTTGGATTCATTACACGTTTGATTGTGAATTAAGTTTCAGATGATGTATGTTCAGAAATTTGTTTACTGTTGCCAAATCTTTCACAACCCCTGCATTCAGTTGGGTTCACAACCCACAGATTAAGAAGCACTATCCAGGCCAACACTATCCTCCCAGTCCCCCGGTTTGCATCCTAGGTGTCATCTTTGACTCATTAATTTCTCTCACTGGTCATATCCAATCTGTTGCCAAGACTTGCCGATTTCAACTTTGCAATGTCTCTCAAATATGTTGCCTTTTCTCCTTTGACACTGACAGAATTCATGCCTGGTCTATTGCAATAGCCTGATGGTAAGTCTGCTGCCTCAAGTCTCTTCCCACTCCAATTTATTCTCCATTCAGCCATTAAAGTGATTTTCCTTAAGTGCTAATCCAATCATTTTAGCCTCCTACTAAATAAAATATATTTTAAGAGAAAAAAAACCAAGCAAATGTATTGAATAATGCAAAGATTGAATAATCAAACCTTGTGATAAAAATAAAAAACAGTATTTACCCCACAACCAATACCTTATCCTCTTATCTTTCCATTAAAAAAAATGTTGGCCCTTCAAAGGAAAAGTCCTCATTTTTAAAAATTTATTTTTCTCTTAGTACTTAGCTTTTAGGCAACACAATACATTTTTGTTGGCGTTGCCGATATTGAAAACAATACTGAAAGTCAAATGAATATTTATTGACTCCGTGTACTTCTATTAGATATTTTATAAACTAAATCCAAAAGTACCTATAAAAATCCACAGAATGAAGGAAACCAAACTTGGAAGGAAGCTTAGGTTATTCACTTTTTTTATATTAATACCATGTTTAACCTCTCGTGTTATCCCTGATAAGCGGTCATCTACCCCTGAATGTCTTTAGCAAAGTTGACTTTTCTGAAGGAACAATAATTTGGATTCATGTTTTTCTTATTATTTATGAAATCCCTGTATATTTTGCATAATCCATTATTTAGTTACATCTCTTCTATTTTGTGCACATTCTATTAATTATGCATATAAATATAAATATTTTGTTCTATTTAAATTTTATCTTTTCTATATAACAGCATTAATATGGATAAGAAGAAAAATAAACACAAATTTAATGGAGAGATTTTGGTGTAATAAGGGTTTCCCATACCCTAATCTCAAATAATATAAAATAAAATAAGTTTTTTACCCTGCCATCTTCATCAGATGAGAAAACTTTGAGTTACAGAGTCAATAAATATAAAATAAATGTAAAAAAATCCTATTTAATTAATTGATTTCACAATCATGTGGAATGAAAAATTTGAAGTCATTGGATGAATTTAGGTGATTGAAGCTATTGGTGTTGTTTGAAAGAATTAGTAATATCTCCAGACCAATGCATATTAGAGAAAAGGATTCCCACAGGAGCATTTCCCAGCAATTGTTTTGAAGGTTAAGCTTTGAGATAACTTTCAGAACACAGCTGTCTTCCATCTTTAGCACAAAGCAACAATGGGGGTCAATCTCTATAGAAGGTCTTCTAAGAGGAGCCTTTAACATAACAAAATTTTCACTTATGAACTTTGCCTTTGTAATTTTCAAATTTATCCCTCTGCATTCAGATAATAAACATGAAGTCCTTTAGTTAATGGGCTTCATTATGTTTCTAAAAGTTGAAACTGCAGGCTCCCCACCCCTGTTGGTCTGGCATCTGCTATACCAGTACGATTAGGTCCTGTGGTTATAACTGTATCTTGATGAACATTTCTATTAACATTTTCATCAGTTCAATCATATGCTGTTACTAAGAATTTTTCTAAGGCAGAAAAGTAGTAACATATCTTTAACATTTCTCAAATGAATGGATTATTTTAATGATATGAAAATATTATATTCTTAAAACTGGCAATGCTAGAGAAAGGTTAATCACTTCAAACATCAAGCTTAACAAGATGCAATCATATATGCATCATTCAGTCTCATTCATAGAGATCATGGGAATTCTTATTTGAAATGGGAATAAAGCACAGCTAATTGTTTCTTAATTTATTTCCACATGTGTATATAAAGCAACCATGTTCTCTCTCACCTCTGCACACATACATACATATATACACACACACACATCATACACATATGATACAACTGTTTGAGAGGCACAGTGATGCAGAAGGTGCAGAAGTCAGTTTTCCCTCTACACATATTGGACTTGTGATTAGGAGCAATTTCCTGGTGATTCAATTTCCCAGTAATTATCCATGACTGCAAATTATAGACTGATTTTCTCTCTTCACTAGTGGGGAGACTTTCCATATAGGGATTTCTTGAAAATGATAAAATCACACAGTGCTATACCTTCTTCCTCAGAGCCTGTCACCCTTGTAAACAACAATGAAAGCAGTGTTTGCATATTTGATATCTCAATACAAATGTACCTTTCCTTTGGCAGAGTTTGAATGTTATATCATGTGTTGGATTTTGACAGTGAAATTAAAATTTCTGCAGGAAAAGTAGCTCAATTTTCCCCCCTTAAACAAATGCCACATTTAGATACCTTGCTGTTATTCTCTACCCATGTTGGCATCTTTCCTATTAATGAGTACCACTAGTCTAGATTACTGATGTGCTTCTATGCAATCATCCATAGCAGTAGGCATTTCTCTAAATGATTTTTTAAACCAATTTAACAAAACTAAATAGATTCTTTAATGCATAGTAAAATGCATCATGTATATCTACTAACTAAGGTGTTCATAAGAATATTTCTTATGCTAACACTATACTTTCTATGAAGTATCAGAAATGGAAAGATGTCATCAATTTATTCTCACATTATTTTATAATATGGTCTTTGATATAGAAGTAAAATGTGACCTCATGTTATCAAACAAAAAGGACTGAATTTGGAGTCAAGAATATTGGATTTAAATCTGACAATAAAAATCTTATTAAACTGTGTGACCATTGGCAAGTCACTTAACTTTTCAGAGTTTTACTTTTATTGATTTGTATAATGGACATGATACTTGTACTATACAATTTACAAGACTGTTCTGAAGAAAGCACCTTATAAGCTTATATTTTTATTACTATTACTACTACTGCTCCTGTACTATTATTACTCCTCATCCTCTTTCTCCTACTCCGAAGAGGAGGAAGAAGATGGCTATTATATCCTTTGTGCCTCCTTCCCACCCCTATCCTAATTAAGGCCATGTGGTTCCTCTGCAGGGAGAGCTGACACTCTACACCACAGTCTGACTTATGGGTAAGTCCAGGTATGTGAATCAATTATCCCTTTAGAAAGGCTAATAAATATGGCCTAAAACATATCTGGTGTCTCTATGATACTTTATCTCCTAAGTTGGGAGATTAGTTTGGGGCTGATAGAAACAAAATATCACAATTAAATATGTAAATTTTTTTGAATACTGAAAATAAAATTTTCCAGTAGTGAAGCAAATTATGAACTAACTACAAAAGCAAAAAAAAAAAAGGATAAAGAAGGCAAAATTGTCTTGCTGAATTTAGAGTGAGAGCTAAAGGGAAGAAATATGTTAGTAGATGAACATTCCTTCAAAACTTATTAATACAAAATTGAGTGCTTCATTCATGACTAAATGTGCAGTGACTGTAAAAACCTAACCTGACCCCAATGACTTCAGGAGCATATGTAGCAAAGCCTTTTCTGTTGGACATATTTGTAATAGAAATGATTCATATGTGTTTTTTTTTTCAATAGAACTAGGGAAAGTTGCTACACTTTAGCTCCTTTATTGAAACCTTAGGGAATTTTGTCTTTCCTTATGAAGATCAGTTAGCCATTTTTCTGATTTACTCCATATTCCTGCCTGAATACCTCAAGGCTTTTAAAATTAGATTTGTCTCAGTGCATAGACTATCTATAAATTTTAAATATTTTGTAGCCAAAAATTTTCAAGGATGAGTTTACCAGACCATGTCCTAAAGGTATTCTTTTTTTTTTTAAGGATTTCCACTATGATCATGAATTTCACAGAAGAGAAATAGAAAAAAAACCCAACAATTTCACCATATTACATGTACCAATGGCAAAATTAAGGGAATCCATATTTCTTACACTCTTTTAAAATTCCATGAATATAATTATTAGCCCAAGAAACATACTATCAACAGATTGTGAAAGTGGGGACATAAAGTTGTCCCTGAGAATTTTAAATAAAAAGAAGAAGCTTAAAGAGGAAAATGCACTCTTTCTTAGAAAATTCATGGAGGTGAAAGATAATTTTTTTAGTACTGTCAAAGCAATCTCTAAATCTGCTTAGACTAGTAATGTTGAGGAAAGTGATTATGAAAAACAATGGAGTGTTGGATGCAGCTAGATGGTGAAGTGGATAGAGCACCAGCCCTGGATTCAGAAAGACCTGAGTTCAAATATGATCTCAGACACCTTGACACTTGCTAGCTATGTGGCCCTGGGCAAGTCACTTTACCCCATTGCCTCAGGGAAAAAAAAGAAAAGAAAAGAAAAACAATGATGTGAAAGGAAGATATCTGCTAAGGTTAACTAGATTTAGGGAAGTAATGATTAAAGTGTAAATATTAAATCACTTCAAGATTACTTAGCCAGAAGAATAAATTTTGGAAAAGGAAACTCTCCCCAACACTCAAACCCTATCCCCACCTAGTACCAATGTGGTTTTTAGACAAGACTTCCTTTAATTTTATAGTAGAGAGAAAAAAAGGGAAAAAACTTCAAAAATATGTAGGAAAAAACAAGAAAAGTAAAATCTCTGTATTTGTCAAATTTTGCACCACAGAATCTTCCCCTTGTCCAGTTCCCCCATCTCTTCACCAAATAATTGCAAAAAAAGTGATGTGTAGTATAGGCAGCTAGGTGGTGTGATGCAAGGAGTGCCAGGCATGAAGTCAGGAGGAACTGAGTTCAAATCAATCTTAGACATTTAATAACATTGTGACCCTGGGCAAGTCACAACCCTGTTTGTCTCAGTTTTCTCATCAAATGGGGTCACAAAATGTCAGATATGATTGAAATGACTAAATGACAACGACATATAGTATGATATTCTTTTTTGTCCTGCTAAGAGAAAACCTAGCGTGAGCCATATATATATGTACATATATATATACAAATATATATACATATGTACACACACATAAATACACACATACATATATGCAACACTTACATATGTCATACACACATATAATATATACACATACATGATGTATATATAAACATATATGTGTATCTAAACATATATAAACATAAAAACACATATACACACATTATGACTGTGAGAAAATCACTGAAATTCACATTATCTTAGACAAATCTCTGAGACTATAGATTGTAGATGAGTTGCTAATATGCACATGTATAGAGAAGCACCATATTGGCAATTCCAAAGAATAATAAAATCTGAGTTCCAAATCCCTGTCCCATCCTCCCCCCACCTAATTTCTCACCAGTGGCTTCCACTCTTACCTCCTTTCTCATTTCCACATCAATCTATTTATTGTCTCCTTATTTTAGAATATCATATGCTTTACTGCCCCCTAGGATGTGTGTGTGTTGTGGGGAACTGGATAAATATATATTTTCAGGCAGAGGACACTGCCTGTATAAATATTATGATAAAAATATATTACAAAACTGATGAACTAATGTGAGATATTCTGATTTCTTGGTGAAGTTTTACAATAATGACTAGAAAAGAGGTACTTATGGATGGATTTGTTCATTGCTCCATTGGTGTAAGTGACAATTCTTTGCAGTGTTTAGGTGTAATGGACAAGGCTTCAAGTTGCTCTGAGCTTGCACATTGCCAGTCAGTCCAGTGGAAGGTAGTTCAATTGCTTGCTGCTTGGTCTCACATGTACTTCAGTGGGTGAGTGAGACTCCCAGCAGCAGTACTGAGGTTTTAGGGATGGTTTTGGCTGGTGGCTAAATCTAGGAAAGTTTTAGGCAGCATGCTGGCCAGTCATCCCCATCCTCCACTTTTAAGGGAATCTCTGTGGGAGTGAGGTTGACACAGAGGGAGAGCACCTTCCCAAACACAGGGAGGCAGCTACTGAAGCAATTTCCTAAGGTCTGAGTCAAAACTCCGAGAGTGGCAAGAATACCTAGGGTGCTCCTGTCTCTAGTGCCTTATAGGAACTAGAATACAGGGTTCCAGGCAAAGGTCAAGGGCACAACCAATTCTAAAATCTAATTGGCAGTCCTTATCTGAGGCCGATGGGGTCACCAATGGACTAAAAATCGGCCAGTAGGGCTCTGAGAAGCTGCTATCGCTGCTTCTGCTGGTGCTGTTCTCTAAAGTAGAGGGCCCTCTAAGGTACTTTCCCAGGGTTTAAAGGCAGTACCAATCATTACTACAGTTTGAATAAGTGTTTCTAAAGGCAGAAAGCCTCAAATCCATAAGAAAAAAAGGGAGTGAATACCTGGAGCTGTGAGAGTGAAATCAAATAAATAATTACAATTAGTTAACTGTATTTCCTCCTGTGTTCTTATTCTGAGGACTTCTACCTTGAACCTTTCAACTATTTAAAAAAAATATTCTTTATTTATTTAAAATATTTCAATTTTCTTACTCTCTTAAGCTCCTCATCCAGCCACCGAGAAGGAAAGCAACATGATATAAATTATACATATGAAACCATGAAAACACATTTCCATACTAGTCATGTCACAAAAAAAAGCAAGAAAAATAAAGAAAGTGAGAAAATTTTACTTCAATTTGCACTCAAAGTTCAACAGTTCTCTCTCTGGAGGTAGGTAGTGTTTTTCATCATGAGTCCTTCAGAAATGTCTAAAATTATTGTAATAATCAGAGTAGCTAAATCTTTCACAATTGATCATCATTACAATATTGCTATAACTGTGTACAAGTTTTTCCTGGTTCTGCTCACTTCACTTTGCATCAGTCAATAAATATCTAGATTTTTATGAAAACATTCTACTCATCATTTCTTAAAACACAATAGTATTCTCTCACAATCTGATACTACAAGTTGTTTAGCCATTCCCATATTCATGGGGATTCCCTCAGTTTCCAAATTTTTGACAGGTACCTCAGGCTGTTTTAATTTGCATTTTTCTAATCAAGAATTGATTTATAACATTTTTATATGACTATAGATAATTCTAATTTCTTCTTCTGAAAACTGCTTATATTCCTTGACAATGTATCAATTGTGGTAGGATTTTTTTTATTAATTTGCCTCAGTTCTCCATATATTAGCTATATGAGGCTTTTACCAGAGAAACTTGTAAATACTTTGTATTACATCATTATTTATGGTACCTTTTAGCAAAATGTAATGTCCCTGGTTATGTCTTTTAATTAAGTCTATTTTTGCTTTTGCTTTGTCTGAGATCATGATTGCTGTCCCTACCTTTTGTACTTTGGCTCAAGTGTAACAACAGCTCTTCATTTTAACTTTGTGTGTGTCTCTCTGTTTCAAGTGTATTTTTCGTAAACAACATAAACATTTTATAGATGATTCATCCTGTTCATATTCATAGTTATGATTATTAACTCTTTCCTTCCATTCTATTTTCTCTTTTTATCCTTCTCTCTCTTTTTTTTACCCTATCCTCAAAAGTTTTTTTTTATTACTGACCACTATCTTCCTTAATTTATCCTCCCTTTTATCACCCCATCCCTCTTTCTCTTATCCCTTTCCCTTCTGCTTACTTGTTGGGTAGGATAGATTTTTTTTTTCTTCCAGGCTGATTGTGTAGCTATATTTGAACTGATTCCAATCAGAATGAAATTCAAGCCTTGCCCATGCCCCCTTCCTTATTTTCCCCTGCATTGTAAAAACTCTTCCTTGTGTGCACTCTGCCAATATAGAATCCTAAATGCCCTAATAATGATAAAGTTCTTAGAAGGGCTACATATGTTCTTCTCCCATATAGGAATGACAACTGTTTAACTTTATTGAGTCCCTTATGATTTCTCTTTCAGGTTTACTTTTTTATGCTTCCCTTGAGTTTTTTGTTTGGATGTCAAATTTTTAATTCTGCTCTGTTCTTTTCATCAGAAATGCTTGAAAATCCTTTAGTTCATTAAATATCATATTTTCTCCTTAAAGGATTATCTTCAGATTTGCTGAGTAGATTATTTTTGGTTGTAATGCTAGCTCTTTTGCCTTCTGGAATATCATATTCCAAGTCCTTTGCTTCTTTAATGCCAAGCTGCTAAATCTTGTGTATTCCTGACTATGGTTCCCTGAAATTTGAATTCTTTTTGGCTCCTTGCAATATTTTCTCTCTGACCTGGAACTTCTGGAATTTGGCTATACTATTCCTGGATGCTTTCATTTTGGATTTTCTTTCAGGAGGTGATCAGTGGATTCTTTCTATTTCTATTTTACCCTCTGGATCTAAGATATTGGGAACGTTTTCTTTTATGTTTTCTTGAAATTTGATGTGTAGGCTCTTTTTTATCACAATTTTCAGTGTTCTTAAATTATCTCTCCTGGATCTATTTTTGAGGTCAGTTGTTTTTCCAATGAGATATTTCACATTTTGATTCTATTTTTTCCCCATTCTTTTGATTTTCTTTTATTCATTCTTGTTGTCTCATGGAGTTATTATCTGACCAATTCTAATTTTAAGGAATTATTCTTCAATGAGTTTTGTACATTTTTTTTCTTACTTGGACAAATCATCTTTTTTAAGAGTTCTTTCCTTTGGTGAATTATTGTCCTTTTTGTTGCTTTGGCAACTTGTTTTTTTAAGGTGTTATTTTAATAAGTGTTTCTATGACTTTTTTTCTAAGCTGTTAATTTTCTTTTCATAATTTTCTTGCATCACTCTAATTCTTTTCCCCATTTTTTTCTCCACCACTCTTATCTCTTTCTTTAACTCTTCTAGTAGTTCTTTTGTGACTTCTCTTCAAAGTGCAGAGATTTCTGGACGTTTTTCCTATGACTGTTTTATGTTGTTGCCTTCTTCTGAGTATATGTGTTGGTCTTCCCTGACATTGTACTAGCATTTTATGGTTGAGATTTTTTTTCTTCTAATTTTACCAGCCCATTTCTTGACATTAAACTTTATGGTAAAACTGGGCTATTCTAACCTTGACTTGGGGTATCAGTGTCTCAAGATTTTTTGTGCTACTTTCAGAGCTAGTTCTGGGGGGTCTGCTGTGGATGTCACCTTGAAGGCCCACCTCTGGTGCTGCCTCTGGGTGCTCCAGGCTAGACCCAACTTGCACTTTAGGGAAATTGCTACTTTGACGGCTGAGTGGAGAATAGACTAGGGTAGGGAGATACTTTTGGTGGGCAGACCTATTTTTAGGCCATTGCAGTAGATCAGGCTTTGTGAGATTTGGGTTTGTATCATATCAGTATCAGAGGACAGAAGGGAGCACATGCAATGAATGTTTTGAGAGTAAATTTGACAAATCTTGTCAAGAGATTGAAATGAAGGAAGGAGTGGGTGAGAGAAAATAAGAGTTTGAGGGTTATATCTATGTTGTGCTCCTGGGTATTTGAGATGATGATTGTAACTTCAGAGTCATAAGGAAGTTTGTAAGAGGTGGTGTGGGTTTGGGAAGAAGGTAGCAAAATATTATCTAGTATTGTCCATATCAAGAAAAGTCAAATAGTGGGATCTGGTTAGGGTATACTGAGATGATCAATGTTTGACAGATAATACATAGGCCTTTTATCTTCTCAGAAATGTGTCTTCTGCTCTGTAAAATACCTTGCATATTGATCCATCAATTAGAAGCATGGATTTTCTTTATATATACCTTGTCCAATCTGCCGAATTTCCCATTTTTGCTTTCTCTTTAGTGCTAATTGTACCTTTGCAGTAAGATATCTAGTCTGTGATAGTAGGATCCCAGCAGTTACACATAAGCAGCATATAGTCAACAATTTAGAAATATATTTTTCTTTCTTTCTTTCTTTCTTTCTTTCTTTCTTTTCTTTCTTTCTTTCTTTCTTTTTCTTTCTTTCTTTCTTTCTTTCTTTCTCTCTTTCTTTCTTTCTTTCTCTCTTTCTCTCTGTCTTTCTTCCTATCATCTTTTGTATCTTAATTTTCTTATTTCATTTTGTCCTCATCACAATCCTATAATGCAAATACTGTATTTTCTCATCATTTTTTGACAGATGAGCAGAACATTTAATTGAAATTAAATGGCTTGCTCATATAAGCATAAGAATAATTGTTGGAATGCAGATTTGAGGCAAGATCATTTTGATTCTCAGTTTAATATTTCATTACCTAAGTACATGGCTTCTCTGGTACCAAGAGTAAAGCAGATACAATATAAGGTAAAGAATTGAAGAAGACAGGGACTAAATTAATTTAAAACATTCAATAAGCTAATCGTTTACAAACCTTTCAAAACAGTGGAAAATTAATTCTAATTTAAAAGAGTAGAAACAGTTAGAGGTGAAGAAAAAGAGTAATCTTGGCATCAAGTGACAAATCCACCAGATTTTCTAATGAAAAAGTTCTAAATGTGTTTTGACAAGGATCCTAGCTGTTAAAAAGAGCATGTTTCCATGAGTTAAGATAAAACCTTTCTATTATACAATGGGCCCATGACCTAACATTTTAAATGCAAGACAGCCTAAGATAGAAAGTTCTGAAGACTGAAATTGTGAAACATCTCACCACACACACGACTATACATATGCACATATACATGCAGAAATAAAACTGTTTCAGTGGGGGTAGGAAGGACATGCTCAAAGAGACTGATCTGGATGTTTATAGAACTCTTTGACCAATGCAGATTTACAAAGATAGGCAGAAAACCTGGAAGCAACGATAATAAACTGAGAATAAATATAAAAGGGTTTCATAATCTGCCAGAATAGTGTCATGAGAACTAACATTCAATTGGCAAATGCTTATGAATGACAACAATAACACCAATAACAACACTATAATTAACACAAGAGGAAGAAAGAAGGAGTTTGAGTTGGATTACATGAAGATAATGGATTGTAATGAAATGGCTGTGCTAATCAACTCTTATTTTATTTCTTTCTTCTCTTCCAAGGACACTGATGGTAGACTGTGAAAATAAAGCAAAAATATTTAGCAATAAGTAGGAACCTGAGATAAATAAGGAAATAGATAGTATCTAATTCTCCACAATTAGTTGAAGCCACAAGGTGCATATCAATTGGAGCAGTACATGGAGTAGGTGCAATAGAGGTGGAAAATTCACTGAAGAGGTACATTTTTAACTGACTGTAACATAAATCTTGAATATTAAAAGTTATTATCAAAGTTGAGTTAGTTACCTCTTGAAGTACAAGTTTCTTCCTCATTGGAATAATGAAAGCTGAAACTAAATTATTGATTATAAGTGACACTATAGAAACAATAATTTTATTCAGGGATGATTTGGCCTAGATAGCCTCTATGGTACCTTCCCATTCTGATATTTTAAAACCCATGGATTCTAGTACAGTGCATAAGACTTAGTAGGCACCTAACATATACTTGTCAATTAATGATTTGGTTAATAGATAATGTAGCCTGATACTTCAATCTTTAGACAAATATTGAGATAAAATTACACATGTACCATTCAATAGTTGTTCATATTTTGGAGGATCTTTCAAATTTATAATCAAGATTATTTAATTTCCAGCATGTGTGGGGTCATGAAGGGTCAGAGGTGATTAAAACAACTGAGAAACAAGAAAGTATGAGTGTGTCGAGTGAAGCCAAATGTTCTGCTTGTAGCTAGAGGTAATCATGAATGTAAGACAGTTTTGCTTCATTTTTTGTTACTTTTTTTCTCAGAGACTATGGTAGGCAGGTAAAAACATATTACTAAAAGCAAAGGCAGCTTGCAATGTTAATTAGATGAAATTTATTTTATTATCAGGAAATTCTGGGCACACAAAGTACTTAGGGGTGTGTTGCATGTGTGAAACTAATGTAGATGTGAGGCAAAGAAAGAAAAAATCTTTCACTGTTGATAATGATGCCTTTTTCACAGTTTTGATAAAGATCTTGAACAGATTATGCTGAAGGTTGATCTTATATTTCAATGCAATCAGCAACTCCTGAGCAAATGGAAGTTAAAGCTTTCTTTTTAAATTTTCATAAGCAGATATCATGTGATTAAAGGTACCGTAAAAGAGATCTAGTACTATTGTGTATGTTGCAGCTGCATTTTTTTTCTCCTCCCTTTGCTGATTTTCTTAGTTTAATAGAAACTTCCCTGAAGGACTGTAGATAGCAAAGAGAAAGTTGGGAATGAGAGATCTCAGTTTGCTCATAAGACTTACTGAAATCATCATCTTAATAGCATTTCTTTTTCAATCATAGCAGTAAAAATAGAGAAGTGCTTCAATCACAGGCATTACATTTAAAGCATGGTATTTAAGAGGGCAAGGATAACCAGAAGGCAGTGGTTAGAATTCAAATTCCAAGAACTTTAGCAATCTTAAGAATGTCTTTAGTTCTTTCATTATTATATCCTGAGATAGTTATAATATTTTATTCACTAACCTCAATGTTTTATAAGATCTGCATCAGCTATATTCAAGCATTGAGGTGCCCTGTTATCTCAGTGTGTGTGTGTGTGTGTGTGTGTGTGTGCGTGTGTACACACACACACATATATATGTATGCATGCATACATGTACATACATCTCTCTATATATATATACATCTCTGTATGTATCCTAATTGCAATGCAGTATAATGCAATAAAATATACGAAACAATGCAATGCAATGTAATATGATGCAATAAACAATTATTAAATTCCTGCTATGTGCCAGGCATTATTCTAAGTGCTGTAGATACAAATAAGAAAAAAAATATCTAATGGGTGATGACAGCATATAAACAGAAACTGAAAGAGTGTCAGGAGATACAGGATACCCAACATAGGCATGAAGATGGTAGAGTCTAAAACAAACAGAGCAGCTTTCAGGAAACGGAAATTTGTCTGAGCTTCTGTGCTTTCTTGAAATGGTAGGCTTGGAAGGAATACATATTTTTTATCTTTGTTTTCCAGAAAACAAACAAAACAAATAATGCTTTCCTCTCAAAAGCTTCTTTTAAAAAAGCCCCAGTTGATGTTCAAGCATTATACTTTTCAATTAAAAAAAATAAAACGCATAAAATAAAACACATGGGATCACTCTAGAAACCAATTAAATGGAAATATAATTAATCATATATCTGATGTTAAGAACTCCTGATCTGTGTTGTGTTTCACTGCTAGTAATGTTACACATAATACAAAAATGACCAAAAATTGACATTTCAGTGGCTTCTTTTAACACTAAAAATAAAAAAATGAACTCCTCCATGTATCTATTAAAGATCTACACAATTTGGTCCCAAACTATCTTTTTAGCTTCTTTAATATTACTCCCTCTCCTGTACTTAGTGGTCCAGCCAAATTGACCTTCTGTCAGTTTATTATACAGAACACTCTCTCTTTTGACTCTATTGGTACTATCCATCTATCCTGGCTGGGATAGCCTAAAGAAAAAAGTAGAGTAGGAGAAAGCAGTATTGCCCAACTGCCCTCCACAACTATCCAAAAAAGATGTAGGAAATACACTGGACCAAGCAGTTATAAGGCAATTAAAAAAAAATTCAGTAAGTTATTTTTATAGCCCAAGTTAGAGTAGACAAAAACTGTGAGAACAAGATCTAGTCAGGTCCATTAAGGTGTAGTGCAACAAGAGGCAATGCAACAAACAGAAAGGTTTGATTCTTCATAGGGAGCAAAAACAGGTGCCAACCAACAAATCTCCTGCTTATACCATGGAGTTCAAAGATAGATCCATGGCAGACTAAGGAAGGGAGCTACCCCTAGTGTTGGTCACCCAAAAGAAGGAGTGTTAGTAGTAAGGTAGTACTGGGCAAGGTGAAGTAAAAGAATTAAGCAGCATCTATGTGGCTCTGACCTATGGGCAAAGCATTTCCTTAAATTCTGGTCCAAGCCCAATGTGAAGACAACAGCAGAATAACCAGAACAGGGAGTTCAGATGAAATGGAAGCTTGACATTCTTTCACACCGAACAACAAGACCTTTCCAAATTGCTGATGATAACTGAGTCCAGCTATAGTCTATAAGAATTCCAGGAGTAAGCACATGCTTTTGTTGTACAAACATGAACCCAGTTCCAGAGCTTGAACATATCAGACCATTTGGACCAAAATCTGACTTCACCCTGGGTCAGACTACTTTGAAAATCCTGAAAGCTTGCATGTTCTCAGACTGAGCTGTCTTTCAGATCTGAGATTATTGTAACACTCAGTATCTGGAGAATGCTATGTCAGGATCTAAGAGTATAAAAAAGGAAGAAAAAAAAAGACTAAGCATAGTCTAGACATTCCAGCCAGAAATACGCAGCACCTGGACCTACACAGTAAAGTCCTAAGTCATAAAGTAAAGTTTGAATCATGAGCAAACATCAACAACAGAATGCCACCATAAAGAGATGGTCTGGTGACAGGCACTGACAATATATCCCAAGAAGAAAAGAATGACTTCAAATTATCTATAAATGAAGTCTCAATGTAAAATAGAGCTTAGGTATAAGTTCAACTAGAATACCTGAAAGAAATGAAGAAAAAAATTGACATGAAATAGTTTAAAATGATTTTATGAATAAAAATCAGAGTATTAGAAGAAAGAATTTGAAAAGAAATAAGAGCAATTAATGAAATAAATTTAAGGAGAATTGATAGCTTGGCCTAAGAGGTAGAAAAGCTGTACCCAAGCAAAAGACTCTATGAAAATTAAAATGAACCAAAGAAAAAATAACATCTCCATGAAATAACTCAAAATATCAAAACAAAGTGAAACACAAGAAAATTAAAGACTTTTCAGAGCAAATACAAGTAATCTGGAAAGGAAATCAAAGACAAATTGAGAATCATTAGACTAATTTAAAGTCATGGCCAAAAAAAAGAGCCTAAACAAATTTCAATAAATTATAAAGAAAACATATCACTTGTCTTTGAAACAGAGAACAACATGAAAAGAGAAAGAACCTTCAGGGAAACCACAAAATGAAAAAAAAAGAAGTTATAACCAAGATTCAGAGCCTCTAGATTTAAGAAAAAAATATCAAGAGCAGCCTGAAAGAAAAAATTCAGGAAGCAATGAAATATTATTAGTGACACACACAGCACTTAGTAATCATCAATGTAAAGAGATGGAGAGCTTGGAATATGATGTTACCAAAGACAAAAGCCTTGAAAACAACTATAATTTACCTAGCAAAATTAAGTATAATAATTCAGAGGGAAAAGTGAATCTTTAAAGAGACTGGGAACTTTGAAACATGTGGTCAAATTACAAGACCAGCACCAAATAGAAACTTATACAAATATAGAATTCAAAAGAAAAAGAAACAAAAAGTAAATACAATAGAGCAAACATAAGGGATTATACAATGATGAAATGTTTATATTCCACTAGGAAGAGATGATACAAGTATGCATTCAGAACACTATTATAATCTGTAGTCATAGATAGAGATAATTAAGGAAGAAGGATAGAAGAATTTTGTTACATTTTGATAATCCTAAGAGAAAAGAAAAGAAAGGTGGGGAAAATAATAAACTAAGGGAGAAAAGAATATTAGGAAATATTGTCTCATGTTATAAGTGCTGAAGCAGAATATATAACAAAGGAAAAAAGGGATTGGTAGAAGAACACACTTGAACTTCTTTTTCATTTGAAAACACGCTTGAACTCAGAAATAAATTTTTCTTAATGAAACAAGAATGAATGTAGTGAAGAGATAGGAAGAAACAGCAGGTAAGGTAGAGTAGAGGGGAAGGAATCAGATAAGCATTTGTATACCAATTACTACGTGACAAGCACTGTGCTAAGCAATTCACAAATATGTCATTTGATCCTAACAACAATTTTTCAAGGTAGGTCCTATTATTATACTCATTTTACAGTTGAAGAACCTGAGGCAGACAGAAATTCAGTCAACCAATCAACCAATAAACATTTATTAAATACCTGTTATGTGCCAGCCACTGTGATAAGTGCTGGGAATAAAAAAAAAAAGACATAAAAGTCAGTCTCTGGCCTCAAGAAGCTTACAATTTAATGGGGAAGAAAACAAGCAAACAAGTATATACACAAAGCAATCTATATGTAGGAAAAATAGGAAACAATTAACAGAAGAAAGGCCTTAGAATTAAGAGAGGATAGGGAAGGCTTCTATAAAATAAGAAGAGATGTTAGTTGGCTCTTAAAGGAATATAGGAAGGTCAGTAGCCAAAGAAGAAGGGGAGAGTGATTTAATCATGGCAGCAGCCAGAGAAAATATCCAGAGCAGACATGGAATGTCTTCTTCATGGAAAAAGAGGGAGTCAAGTGTCATTGGATTAAATAGCACATGGAGGGAAGTAAGGTGGAAGAAGACCAGAAATTTAGGAGGGCTTTGTATGCCTAATAGAGCATTTTGTGTTTGATCCTGGATACAAGAGGGAGGCAATAGAATTTACTGAGTAAGAAAATGACTTAATGGCTGAATGAGGTTAGATCCATGGCAGACTAAAGAAGGGAGCTACCCCTTCCTTAGTGGGAAGAGACTTGAGGCAGCAAGACCCCCAAGCAAGCTATTGAAATAATCTCAGTGTGGGGAGACACAATGGCAGAGTGAAAAGGTAATAGCTGTCACTTTCCCCTATCAACCTCTGAAAACTCAGAAAATATCACACCATAAAAAAACCCTGGAACAGCTAAACTGGAAGAAAGTCAGGGAGCACCTGTACCGCAGCCCAGCAAATGGGTCTCCCAGTGCCTCAACAAAAATAGGGGAAACTGCACTGCAGGGGGACACAGGCAGATAAACACCCTGCAGCACCCATCTAAAAGGAGCTGAAGAAAGCTAAAGGAAAGGAAAAGCAGGCAACCTAGAATTGCCTGAAAGTTCCAGCTTGGCTAATTCCAGCCCAACACCAGGTAAGCTGCCAGAAACCTACAGCCTCCAATTGCCAACATAAGAGGCCCCAGCACACAAAGCCAGTGACCAAGACCTAGGCTCCCAACACAAGAAGCTTGGGTCAGTGCCCTCTGTTCCCCAGCAGGACAGCTCAATCTTTTTAAAGGCCAGGGAATAAAGAAACCATGAGTAAAAAGAAACATACCATAGATTCATATTATGAGAAGAGTGAAGATCAAGACAGAAATTCTGAAGAGGACAACACTGTCAACAAACCCACATCTGCAACAACAAAAGGGAATAAGAACTGGTCTGAAGCCCAAAAAGCCTTCTTAGAAGAGCTCAAGAAGGATTTTAATAGTCAAATGAGAGAGGTAGAAGAGTCCTTCAAAAATACAATTGGCCAATTGGAAAAAAAATACACTGAAGAAAACAAGTCCCTAAAAAACACAATTGGCCAATTGAAGAAGGAAGTACAAAAACTAACAGAAGAAAAAATCTGTTAAAAACTAGAATTGGACAAATGGAAACTAATGTCTCTATGAGAGAGCAAGAATCAGTCAAACAGAAACAAAAAAATGAAAAAATAGATGAAAATGTAAAATACCTCATCAGTAAAACAACCGACCTGGAAAATCGACTCAGGAGAGACAATTTAAAAATTATTGGACTACCTGAAAATCATGATGAAAAAAAGAGCCTGGACAGTATCTTTCAGGAAATCATAAAGGAAAACTGCCCAGAAGTCCTAGAACCAGAAGGGAAAATAACCATAGAAAGAATCCACCGATCACCACCTGAAAGAGATCCCAAATTGACAATGCCAAGGTATAATAGCAAAATTCCAAAATTACCAGATGAAAGAGAAGGTGCTGCAAGCAGCCAGAAACAATTTAAATATCATGGAACCACAGTCAGGATTACACAGGACCTTGCAGCTTCTACATTAAAAGCACAGGGCATGGAACATGATATTCCTAAGGCAAAGGAGCTTGGAATGCAGCCAAGGATCAATTACCCAGCAAAAATGAGCATCATTTTTCAAGGGAGGAGATGGATATTCAATGAAATAGGAGACTTCCAAACTTTCCTGATAAAAAGACCAGAGCTCAACAAAAAATTTGATCTTCAAGTACAGGACTCAAGAAGGACTAAAAAGGTAAATGGGACAGAAAGATACAATATGTTTAATAAGGGGGGCTGTTTAAACCCCTACAAGGAAATATGACACTTGCAACCCTTGAGAACTGTATTGTTATTACACCATGTTAAAGGAGTATACATAAAGAGGGTGGATATTAGTTGACTTTGATGTAATGATAAAAAAAAATCTAATCAAGTGGGTTAAATGGATCCAAATAAGTGGATCAATCTGATCTTAGAAAATGTACTGAGAAAGGAGGAGGCAGACAAGGGTAAATTACATTACAGGAAAAGACACAAAATCCTATTACAGCAGAGGGAAAGAAGGGGGGGGAGCATTGTTTGAACCTTACTCTCATCAGATTTGGCTCAAGAAGGGCATAATAATCAGTTAGGTATAGAAATCTAACTTGCCCTATAGGCAGTAGGAGGGAAAAGGGGAAAGAAAAGGGAGGGAAGAAAAGGGAGGGGGAAAGAAGGGAGAAGCAGTAAGACTAAAGGGGAAGAAAAGGGAAAGGGATAATAAAAGGGGAAGGGACTGAAGGAGGGTGGTCAAAAGCAAAACACTAGTGAAGGGGGAAAGGAAAAAGGAGAAAGAAAAGCATAAATGGGGGAAAAGGATGGAGAAAAAGACACAGATAGTAATCATAACTGTGAATGTGAATGGGATGAACTCTCCCATAAAACGGAAATGGATTGCAGAATGGATTAAAAACCATAATCCTACAATATGTTGTTTACAGGAAACACATTTGAAAAAGAGTGACACATACAGGGTAAAGGTAAAAGGCTGGAGCAGAATATATTATGCTCAGCTGAAGTAAAAAAAGCAGGGGTAGCAATCCTGATCTCAGACAAAGCAAAAGCAAAAATAGATCTAATCAAAAGAGATAAGGAAGGAAACTACATCCTGCTAAAAGGCACCATAGACAATGAAGTAATATCATTACTAAACATATATGCACCAAATGGTATAGCATCCAAATTCTTACAGGAGAAGTTCAGGGAGTTACAGGAAGAAATAGACAGCAAAACTATACTAGTGGGGACCTGAACCTCCCCCTCTCGCACTAGATAAATCTAACCACAAAATAAACAAGAAAGAAGTTAAGGAGGTGAATAGAACATTAGAAAAGTTAGGTATGATAGACCTCTGGAGAAAACTGAATGGGGATAGAAAGGAATATACTTTTTTCTCAGTACATGGCACATACACAAAAATTGACCATGTACTAGGGCATAAAAACCTCACAATCCAATGCAGAAAGGCAGAAATATTAAATGCATCCTTTTCAGATCATGATGCAATAAAAATTATATGTAATAAAGGGCCATGGAAAGATAGACTAAAAAATAATTGGAAACTAAATAATCTAATCCTAAAAAATGATTGGGTCAAACAACAAATCATAGAAACAATCAATAATTTCATTCAAGAGAATGACAATAATGAGACAACATACCAAAACTATGGGATGCAGCGAAAGCAGTTCTTAGGGGAAGTTTTTATCTCTAAATGCTTACATAAATAAAATAGAAAAAGAGGAGATTAATGAATTGGGCATACAACTAAAAAACTAGAAAAAGAACAATTAAAAATCCTCAACTAAACACCAAATTAGAAATATTGAAAACCAAAGGAAAAATTAAGAAAATTGAAATTAAGAAAACTATTGAACTAATAAATAAAACTAAGAGCTGGTTTTATGAAAAAACCAATAAAATAGATAAACCTTTGGTTAATTTAATTAAAAAAAAGAAAGAAGAAAACCAAATTACTAGTATCAAGAATGAAAAGGGAAGCTACCACCAAGGAAGAGGAAATTAAAACAATAATTAGGAATTATTTTGCCCAACTATATGCCAACAAATTTGACAATCTTAGTGAAATGGATACATATTTACAAAAATATAAATTGCCCAGATTAACCAAGAGGAAGTAAAATACTTAAATAACCCCATCTCAGAAAAAGAAATTGAACAAGCCATTGATGAACTTCCTAGGAAAAAATCTCCAGGGCCAGATGGATTTACATGCGAATTCTATCAAACATTTAAAGAACAATTAATTCCACTATATAGACTATTTGGGAAAATAGGTGAAGAAGGAGTCTTACCAAATTCTTTTTATGATACAAATATGGTGTTGATACCTAAACCAGGAAGAGTCAAAATAGAGAAAGAAAATTATAGACCAATTTCTCTAAGGAATATAGATGCAAAAATTTTAAACAAAAACTAGCAAATAGATTGCAGCAACTTATCACAAGAATAATACACTATGACCAGGTAGGATTTATACCAGGAATGCAGGGTTGGTTCAATATTAGGAAAACTATCAGCATCATTGAGCATATCAACAACCAAAACCACATGATCATCTCAATAGATGCAGAAAAAGCTTTTGATAAAATACAACACCCATTCCTATTAAAAACACTAGAAAGCATAGGCATAAATGGAGTCTTCCTTAAAATAATAAATAGCATATATCTAAAACCTTCAGCAAGCATTATATGTAATGGGGACAGGCTAGAAGCATTTCCAATAAGATCGGGGTGAAACAAGGATGTCCATTATCACCACTGTTATTCAATATTGTACTGGAAACCTTAGCTTTAGCAATAAGAGAAGAAAAAAAATTGAAGGCATTAGAATAGGCAAAGAAGAAACAAAGCTATCACTCTTTGCAGATGACATGATGATATACTTAGAGAATCCTAGAGAATCAAGTAAAAAACTACTTGAAATAATAAACAACTTTAGCAAAGTTGCAGGCTATAAAATAAACCCACATAAATCATCAGCATTTCTATATATTACCAACAAAGCCCAACAGCAAGAGATAGAAAGAGAAATCCCATTTAAACTTACTGTAGACATTATAAAATATTTAGGAGTCTACCTCCGAAACAAACCCAGGAACTCTATGAACACAATTACAAAACACTTTTCACACAAATAAAATCAGATCTAAATAATTGGAAAAACATCAGTTGCTCATGGGTAGGCCAGCTAATATAATAAAAATGACAATCCTACCTAAGCTAATTTACTTATTCAGTGCCATACCAATCAAACTACCAAAAAATTATTTTATAGAGTTAGAAAAAATAATAACAAGATTCATTTGGAAAAACAAAAGGTCCAGAATATCAAAGGAACTAATGAAAAGAAATGCAGGGGAAGGTGGCCTAGCAATTCCAGATCTTAAATTGTATTATAAAGCAGCAATCATCAAAACTGCTTGGTACTGGCTAAGAAATAGGGAGGTGGATCAGTGGAATAGGTTAAATATGCAAGACACAGTAGTCAATGACTATAGTAATCTATTATTTGATAAACCCAAAGACCCCAGCTTCTGGGATAAGAACCCACTCTTTGAAAAAAACTGCTGGGAAAACTGGAAAAGAGTATGGCAGAAACTAGGCATAGACCCAAATCTCACACCATATACCAAAATAAAGTCAAAATGGGTTCATGACTTAGATATAAAGGCTGATACCATAAGTAAACTGGGAGAACAAGGAATAGTTTACCTATCAGATCTATGGAGAACAGAAGAATTCATGACCAAACAGGAGATAGAGAACATTATGAAAAGCAAAATGGATAATTTTGATTACATTAAATTGAAAAGTTTTTGCACAAACAAAGCCAATGCAACTAAGATTAGAAGGAAGGTAGAAAATTGGGAAAGAATTTTTACAACCAGTCTCTCTGATAAAGGCCTCATTTCTAAAATATATAGAGAATTAAGACAAATTTATAAGAACACAAGCCATTCCCCAATTGATAAATGGTCAAAGGATATGAACAGACAGTTCTCAGATGAAGAAATTAAAGCCATCTATAGTCATATGAAAAAATGCTCTAAATCGTTATTGATTAGAGAAATGCAAATCAAAACAACTCTGAGGTACCACATCACACCTATCAGATTGGCCAACATGACAAAACAGGAAAATGATAAATGTTGGAGAAGATGTGGGAAAATTGGAACACTAATACATTGTTGGTGGAGTTGTGAAATGATCCAACCATTTTGGAGAACAATTTGGAACTATGCCCAAAGGGCTACAAAAATGTGCATACCCTTTGATCTAGGGCTATATCCCAAAGAGATCAAACAAATGGGAAAAGGACCCACATGTACAAAAATATTCATAGCAGCTCTTTTTGTGGTGGCAAAGAATTGGAAATTGAGAGGATGCCCATCAATTGGGGAATGGCTGAGCAAGTTGTGGTATATGAATGTAATGGAATATTATTGTGCCATAAGAAATGATGAACAGGCTGACTTCTTAAAAACCTGGAAAGACTTATATGGTCTGATGCTGAGTGAAGTGAGCAGAACCAAGAGGACTTTGTACACAATAACTGCCACATTATGCAATGACTAATATTGTTAAGCTGAACTCTTCTCAGCATTACAAGGATCTAAGACATCTCCAGAGGCTTCGTGATGGAAAATGCTGTCCACATCTAAAAAAAAGAACTATGGAGGTTGAATTGCTATCACTTATTTCTACATTCTGTTGAGTTTTGTTTCATCTTTCTGATGGTTCCTCCTATTGGTTTTAATTTTTACTTACAACCTCACTAATGTGAAAACATGTTTAATAAGAAGGTAAACATAAAGCCCATGTCAGATTGTGCTCCATCTTGGGGAGTATGGGGGGGGGGAAGGGAGAGAAAAATTTTCAACTCAACTGCATATGGAAGCGATTGTTGATAAATCAAAATAAATTAATGAAATTAAAAATAAAAAAAAAAAAACAAGTAATCTCAGTGTTAGGTAATGAGGACCTGCGTTGGAGTGGTGGCAGCTTCAGAGGAGAAAAAGGGGAGTACTGATAGATGCTGTAAGGTCAAATCAACAGGTCTTGTCAATAATTTGTTTATTGGGAGTTAGAGAGAGTGATGAGTTCAGGGTTATTTGTAGGTTGTGAGCCTGAAAGAATGGTAGAGTGGTGTTGCCCTCTACAATAATAGTGAAGGTAGGAGAGGAGAGGAAGGTTTAGGGGAAAGTATAATGAGTTTGTTTTTTGATATGTTAAGTTTAATATGTCTACTGGACATACAGTTAAGTTTAAGTGAATTGTCCAGGGTCACACAGCTAGTAAATGACTGAGTCTGGCTTTGTACTCAGTTCTTCCTAGCTCCAGGACCAGTGTTCTATCCACTGTGCAACCCAGCTTTCTCAGGGAAGGTTTAATAATAAGAAAAACGAAGTTTAATTAGGGAACATGTCTCAAAAAAAGAAGGTAGGAGAGAGAGAGAGAGAGGAAAGGAGAAAGGAAGAAAGAAGGAAAGAAAGAGAAAAAAGAAAAAAGAAAGAAAGTTCTTTGTAATCAGACTTTGAGCAGAAGATATAAAAGAGCAATGTGGGAAGAAAATCTAATTGAATCAAACCTAGGTAATTTGCATTGAGCACATACTTTTTTGCTCACCTCCCTGTTCATATTTATAGTAAGGGATAGAGAAAAAAAAAGAGGAAAAAAAAGTAGAAGTGAATGTGATGGAGTAAACGCATAGACCATAAATTCCAAAACCTCCATTTAAGGAGAGTGTTCAGTTTGTAAAATCTCCTCATTTCTCACCTGGCTCTACTCCTTCAGGACTTCTCTTACTTTTCCGTTCTGGCTCCCTGTCAGCTATCTTTTCCAGCCTTCTGAACCCTCAAAACCCACACCTGGTTTTCAGCTTCCTTTTTGTGTGTTCTTTTCAGCAGTTTATAAACTCCTTGAGGGCAAGGACTGACTTTTTTTTTTCTGTATTTTCATCCCCAGGGTTTAGCATGGTGCTTGACACTTCATAAATGTTCATTAACTATCAATTAACTTACCAAGTGACTTCTGAAATGTAGAGGTAGCTAGGAGGTACATGGGATAGAGTGCTGGACCCAGATTCAGGAAGATATGAGTTCAAATCCTGCCTTGGACACCTACTAGCTATGTGACCCTGGACAAGTAATTTAGCATCTATTTATCTCAATTTCCTCAATTGTTAAATGCAGACAGTAAAGCACCTACCTCCCAACTTTGTTTTGAGGATCAAATGAGGCAACATTTATAAAGTATTTAGCAGAGTGCATAATGCAAAGTAGGCACTTAATAAATTCTTCCTTCCTTCCTTCTTTCCCTCCTTCTTTCCTTCCTTCCTTCCTTCCTTCCTTCCTTCCTTCCTTCCTTCCTTCCTTCCTTCCTTCCTTCTTTCCCTCCTTCCTTCCTTCCTTCCTTCCTTCCTTCCTTCCTTCCTTCCTTCCTCTCCTTCCTTCCTTCCTTCCTTCCTTCCTTCTTTCCTTCCTTCCTTCCTTCCTTCTTTCCTTCCTTCCTTCTTTCTTTCCTTCCTTCCTATTGCCTTTCTTTATTCTTTAATTCCTCCATAAACGTTAATGAGTTGAACTCACTTAAAATGGAAGAATATAGCAGAATGAATTAAAAACTTGAATACAACAATATGCTTTTGTTTTAGCTCACAAGAAGCATGCTTGAAATATTACTAATACAGACATGAAATAAGGAACAGGCTAATTTCTTAATGTTAAATTCCTTGATAGCCATCTAGGAATTTTCCTCTGGATGAAAGAACAAAAGCAAACTTAGCAGTGTCCTACTTTGGAGAGGTAGAACGTGACAGTTTGTAATCAGATAGTGACAGCTGTCAATTGGCTCACAAGTATGACTAAGACAAACATTGAAGGCAGCATGTTGCAGTTGAAAAACTGCTGTACTTAGATTCATGGACATTCAAATACAGATTCCAGCACTTACTGCTACCCTTGGACAAGTTACTTTACTTTTATCGTCCCTATTTTCCTCATTTGTAAAAAAAAAAGGGGGGGGATTGGATTGAATTACCTTTATGGCCCTTTCAAAATATATTTCCATGATCCTATGATTTCTAAGTATCTCCATACATATAAGGGGTGACACTATTGGAAGAGGTTAAAAGCAAATTCTGTGGTACTACAATCATTTAGATAATAGACTATAAATTCACTGAAAGCAGGAGTTATTTTATGTCTGTTTCATATTCTGAGAAGTTTTTTTTCTGGCATGCAATAAATGTTTAATGAATTATTATTGTTTGATTTATTTATCATTGTACCTATAAGATTCTCACCATTTTCCATCTTTAGTTACCAGCCTAGTAACACATCACTCATCACAACTACTTACTTCTTAGCACCTGGTAACTCTATCCAGCACCTTTTGCATTACAGAGGAAATGGCCACACTTCTTTTTTTCATGCCCTCAAACATGTCTCTTGGAATTGAAATCAATCCCTTCTATCTCAAACTACCTTTACAAAAATGAGAGCCATGAGGAATCTTCTCACCCTATCAGTCCTACTATTTTCCAATCTCCTGGCACCTACTTGGTGTAATGAAATTTTCCTACTCTATCAGATAAATAACAGGATATGGCATTTGTGAAATTTCACATGTTTCTCTAACCTAGGCTTTCTTAAATCAGGGTCTGTAATATGTCATTTTTCTTTTTCTTTTTTTTAATACTTTGATAGCTATATTTCAATGCAATTGGTTTCATTTGCAATCCTATACATTTTATTTTATTCCTTGAAAACTAGTATTCTGAGGATGGCAGAGGCTTCACCAGACATCCAAAGAGGTCATACAACACAATGCTAAAAATTTATTTTCTAACTTTATTTTAGACTTCTTGTTGTTCTAGAGGACCAATGACATAAGGAGGGTGATGTCTTGACTTGCAAAGAAATTAGATTTAAGTGAGACAGGGCTGTACAAAGTCATCAGCCTCACTCTGTTCTTCAGAGAAACTCACCTAGTCTCTTATTTATTTCACAAGAAATCACATTTGTCACATATTATGTAGGAAAATTATAAGCCTTGTTATATTTTTTCAGATCTTTTTTTCAGATATTATGATGTTTTTACATTATATAGAAAATGGGTTTTACTGCTATTATGCTAGAGTTCTTGGATTTTAAAAAGCTTGTGCCTGTATTGAAATTATACTTCTCTGACAATTGAAAACATAATGAATATACAGTAGCATACTTCAACCATAAAATTTCACATTTGATAAGTGCTGTATAGCCCTCTTATTTAACAGATGAGGAAACTGAGACTGACAAAGATGAAATGTACTTTAAATTATGCAACATTCTACTTGAAAAATCAGGATTAAAGCTCATTTCCTAAATAGATGGTCACTATAGACAGTGACCATCCCTTTCCATGAGGAAAGGGACATTATGATCTTAGATATTTATGCTTAACTTTGTAAAATACAAAGATAACCAAATTTATAGTAGCTATGTGATTTCAGCCAAACAATAACTTCTTCAATGAAATCTTATTTATTAAATCTGAATTCATTTTATGGAGCAAAATGTATGAAGATATCAAAACAACCACAAAATCATTCCTTTAGAAATTTATTTTTTCAATACGGACTCTATGGGACCCTTATGCTATCAGATGAGTGATGTACATAAATTCATGGAATATAGTTTTAGGCTTCTCTAAATGGAATGACTGCTTCTCTACTAAATAGTAAATATCTGTACTAGACCAAGGTGTCCTCTAGTTTAAGGAATATATCTTATTTATCTTTTGACTGCCTGAGATCTGGTGTGGGGCACATAGTAGGCACACAATAAATTTATTAAATGTTGAATAAAACTAGCATCCAGAAAAAAAAAACATTCATTCACAAATGCCTATGACCCAAGTAATTAATCTTCACTTTGACTGTATTAATTCAAGGATCATTGGGTTAAAAACAAACAAAAAGCCTGTGATCTGAGAACTTAAAAACATGGCATCATCTGAAAAAAAGTAGAACTAATTTAATTTCATCATTTCACTTCTCTTTTTTCAATCTGGTTGGGTTTTGTTTGTTTATTTTTTTGTTGTGTCTGTTTTGTTTTGTTTTCTTTTGAGGAGAGGAGAGGCCTCTCTTTTCCCTTGACCTCACTAATCTTTCAGGTAATAGATATTCAAAAGTTTATATGAACAATTCATGGAATAACATATGGTGTCAAAAACTGAGCAGTTAAGCCTTTCACGTTCCATTCCATAAATTATGATTGAACAAACAAATTATGATGGCTTGGTTCTTGAAGATATACAAAGTTAGTTTAATCTGATCTTCATGAAGTTTATTAGATAAAATAGGATATGGCATAGATTCAAATAACATATTATGTAATTGTGCATATTAATTGTTCATACTGCTATAAGAACTCCAAGGCTTTTTTTTAAAGTAATTATTCATTGGACAATCAAGGTAGAGTTCAAGTAGGACATGGTGTTGAGGTTGGGCTTTCAATTATGTGTAAGAATTCACTTAGTCAGACAGTAAGTATTTCTTTTTCAAGTGCTTTATACAAAGCAAGATTCCAGGTCCAGGCACAAGTGAAAAATCTCTTTCTTCAGGTAACTTAAATGCTACTAGGTGAAAATAATGCATGGACAGAAAAGTAAATACACATAATTAAAGCCAATGCAACCAAGATTAGGAGAGAAGCAGGAAAGTGCGAAGGAATTTCTACAACCAGTGTCTCTGATAAAGGACTTATTTCTAAAACATATAGAGAGCTAAGTCAAATTTATAAGACTACAAGTCAGTCCACAATTGATAAATGGTGACAGGATATGAACAGGCAGTTTCCAGATGAAGAAATCAAAGCTATCTATATTCGTATGAAAAATGCTCTAAATCACAAATGATTAAAGAAATGCAAATCAAAATGACTCTGAGGTACCACATCACACCTTTCAGATTGGCTAACTTGACAAAACAGTACAATGGTAAATGTTGCGGGAGATGTGGAAATAATGGAACGCTAATGCATTGTTGGTGGAATTGCGAACTGATCCAACCATTTTGGAGAGTGATTTGGAGCTATGCCAAAAGGGCTATAAAAATGTGCATACCTTTTGACCCAACACTTATAGGATTGTATCCCAAACAGAAAATGAAAATGGGAAAAGGGCCAAATGTACAAAAAAATAATTTGTAGCAGCTCTTTCTGAGGTATCAAAGAATTTGAAATTGAGGGGATGTCCATCAATTGGGGGAATAGCTAAACAAGTTGTGGTATATGAATGTAATGGAATACGATTGGACTTCAGAAAAATCTGGAAAGACTTGTATGGACTGATTCTGAGTGAAATAAGCAGAAAGAGGAGAACATTGCATACAGTAACAGCCATATTCTGAATAACAAACTTTGATAGACTTGGCTGTTGTAAGCAATGCAAAGATTTAAGACATTTCCAGAAGTCTCATGATGGAAAATGCTATCCACATCCAGAGGAAGAACTATGGATTCTGAATGCAGATTGAAGCAGATTATTTGCTCTTTTTTCTCTTCTGTTTTGTTTTGTTTCTCCTTTCTTATGTTTCCTCCTAATACTTCTAATTCTTCTTTGCAACATGAGTAATATGAAAATATGTTTAATAGTAATGTATACGTGGAGCCTATATCAGATTGCATGCCATCTTGGGGAGGGAGGTGAGGAGAGAAGGGGAGAAAATTTAAAATTCAAAAGTTTATGGAAGTGAATGTTGAAAACTAAAAATAATTAATTAAAAAAGAAAAAAAAAGATAAGACAAGGCAACAAGAAATACATAAAGTAAATACAAAAGAATTTCCAAAGTAATGAGACTATTCACTCAATGATTAGGGCAGGTTGACCTGTGTTCCAAATCTTAATAAAGTAAGTTGACCATGACAGTCTCTGGAGTTTCATTGGTCCATAGGGTACAATGATAGGAGAGATGAAAAGTAGATAGCAGAGACTGAATAGTCATAGTGGTCCATGTGAGTGTGCACCCATCTATCAGGTGAGCTTTTCACAAATAAGAGCTCCAAAGCTATAGGAATCTGATATATTGCCCTGCAGATTTACAGTAGTGTTAATTTCAATGATAGCTCTCTTGATGCTTTACCCCCTCTTGCTATATTTCACAACAGGGATTTATGTCTTAAGGCCTGATACAAAGTTTCAAGTCATATGCCCTGACAAAAGGAGAATTTCCTTCTAACTAGGAAGACACAGATTGGCATCTTGTACAAATGTTGACAAAAGGTCGTTTTCTCTTTCTTGGGACAGTGTTAATCTCATGTTTAAAATATCTTTGTTCGTTATATATAATCATAGAATCAATGACTTTTAGGGTCACTAAGAGGTCACGTCTTCCAACTGACTTCCCACCCAAAGCAGTAATTCTCTCTGTACTCATTATGATTATATAGTGATCTGAAAACCAATATTTTATTAAGTCATACTTTTGTCTTGACAAATAGACATTTTCTTCTTAAATAACACTCCTTTGGAAGCTAGTTAAAGAGCAATAAATATAAATCCTTCTTGCGAAGACACCTTTGACTTTGATGACACCATAGACCATACATTAAAAATTTTACATATAACTCTCATCGCTTTTGTAATGAGCAAGTTTATAAGAATGCAAGAGTCTATTATTCTTTCTTCTGACTTTAGGAAGAGAAACTTTGAAAGTTTATGAGGGCAATAGACAGGTATGAAGTCACATCATGAAGACTATCATTTAAAACTTCAAGGGTTAGCTAGGTGGCACAGTGGATAGAGCACCAGCCCTGGATTCAGGAGGACCTGAGTTCAAATTTGGCCTCAAACACATAACACTTACTATCTGTGTGGCCCTGGGCAAGTTACTTAACCTCATTGCCTAACCAAAAAAAAAAAAACCAAGCCTCCCAAAAACCAAAGCCAAAAACTTCAAGTTACCAAATCAAAGTGTTTGAAAACCATATAAACCTCATGTGGTAGTCAAGCTATTGCCATCATTGTGGAGGAAAATCAAAAGAGAACAAAAGGGATAAGCCATTCATCTAAGTTTATAGAAAAAAAGATAAAAGAAAAAAAGCCTAGAATGGTAGAACCCTGTTGCTTGTAAATAAGAACTCATGGTTAATGGAAAAAGAACAGATAATTCTTTATTAGTGATACAGGCAAATGGCATATTCTCTATTTCCATTGGCAGATGGTTTTCCTTATCTCTGTGAAATATTCATCCCATTCACTTTCTTCCTTTTTCTGTTAATGCATTCATTTGATGTTATTTTCTTTAATGAATTGTTTTTATTTTAATTTATTTTAGTCACCATTTGTACTTTCCCCTTGTTAAGCACAAATATAGTATAAACTCTGATTATTCTACATTGTACTTCCATACTCCTCTGAATCTATTCATTATGCCCCCAAAACCTCCTTTCTCACTATGCTACAGTCCTCTGTACTTCTCAACTCTACCTTCTTTCCCTCCCCTTTCACTTCCCTTTTATGTGTTTTCTTTCTCATTAGAATATAAGCTCTTAAAGAACAGGATTTTTTTTTAATTTGTCTTCGTATTCCCAATGCTTAGCACTGGTTACTGGTATATAGCAAGCACTTAAAAAAATCCTTGTATGATCATTGACTGTTCCCTATTATAGCTTTATTAATTGATATCTGCTCTGGATTGATATGCTGAGATCCCTTCCACTTCTGATATAATGGAATTTTCTTGTCTGCATAGCACCAACTATACTTACAATACATATGTATCTTTGGAATTGAAAAATATTGAATTAAATTGATGAGCCAATGATGTTTTTCTTTCTTTTTATAAGTGTGGCATTCCCTATTTAAAGTAATTTGAAGTTTAACATGATGATTTTAAGGTCATGTAGTTAAAACATTTTAAATATCTAGATTATCTGGTAAAGCACTAAGGATGCTTTCTAATTTATATTTATTTAGATAATAGGGTAGGGATAGGGTGAGTAAAAACACTTTCCAGTAACTGCATCAAATTTTAAAGCAGTTTTTGATCAATTTTTTCCTATAACTCTGTGAATATTTATTTCTCATTAAAATACCCTGGGGATGCTGTTTTGAATAAAACTAGCTAAATGATTAAGCCACACTTGAAATGAATCCATTTGTTTTGGAAGAAATATTTAATAGGATCCAAATTTAAACCAATTCAAACTGTCCACAACAATAATTGTGGTTCTTGTTACAAATGTGTAAACAGAAAGGTATTAAACTTGTCTTCCATTTTATATTCTATAAATTAAAAACTGCTCTATAAATATAAAGATGTCTCCAAATTAACTTTCTGCTTACAAAATAACTTTAGGGTTGTCAGGTTTCATTATCAATATTAAAAGATTAAGTTCAAAATTATCCTGGATGGTAGGGGGTGGCACAGAAGTGGGAAAAAAAAAGCCATATATGTAAGTATAGATACATGCAGTTATGCACTGTGCTAAGCATTTTACAAATGATCTGATTTGATCCTTACAGCAACCGTGAGAGAGAGGTGCTATTATCACTCCCATCTTACAGTTGAGGAAACTGAGAAAAGCATGTTAAATGATTTGCTCAGAATTATACAGCTCAGAAGTGTCTGAGGTCGCATTTGAGCTCAGGTCTTCTTGACTCCAGGAACATCAGTTCTGCACCACATAGCTCTCCTCAAATCTGTGAGTCTACTTTACATACAAACAAACAAACAAACAAAAAGCCTCATTGTATTGCCCTCAGTAAATCGTTTCCTTTTCTTTGGTTTCATTATTTTCATCACTTTCAAAATGGGTAAGGAAGGGAGATGGTAAAGTGAAAAGGGGGCTGGATTTGGAATAAGAAGAATGGAGTGCAGATAACAGCTTTGATCTTACTCTAGGCAAGTTCCTTTCACTATTCCTTTCACCGTTTCCTCATCTTTAAAATGTGTGTGGTAGACGAAATGTCTTCCAATGTCCTTTCTAATCCTAAAGCTACGATACTATAATTCTATAACCTCTAAGTTCTGTTCTAGTTCTCAGTCTATAGTGAAATTATCTTTAAGGTCCTTTCCCACTTAAAGATTATTAGTAGTTTGTCTTCTTCAGAGAAGAGAAGGTGCTCAAAATCAACTGGTCATTGTATAATATGTTTGTTTATATTCCTACTTCTGCCAAACAGATAAGCGATATAATTAGTCTTATTTCCTAGATGATGATGAAAGTGATTAGGTGGATCGCCTATAGTCAAATAACTAGTAAGCATTACAGAGAGGATTGAAATCTAGTTACCAAGTCAAGAAATACTCATCAGGTGGAACCAAACAGGAAAGATGCTTTGTGGATGGTGAAACATGGGTTAGGCATTGAAGACAATATGATAAATTAATAGGGAAAGTGAGAGACTAAATTCTGACCTTAGGAAGTTGAATATAAAATGATATGCTACTATATGACAATTAAGTTGGGTTGGATATAAAGGTAAGCTTGAGTTGAAGGGCAATAATAGACCAGGTGAAGCAAGGGACTTTTTCACAATATGGTGTTTATAGCTACAACTGACAATGCTTCAAATTTCTTAGCTGTCATGCATTTTTTATGATTATATCATTGATATTGATTATCATCCCCACTTACCATAAGACAATAAGGCATCACAGAAGATCATTTGAAGGTTACACATTAGTTCTAGAAGATCTGACATATTTCTATAAGGATCTGAGGTAATGAGAGTAACAATTCTGGACATTACTGAAAAAGAAATCTCTAAGGTGAATTATCTAATTAAATGGCTACATCATCAAATTCACTGGCTGTTTAATATTTACCATCTTTTTCTCAGAGTATGTGCTGGAAATAAAATATTCACCCTCCTCAGACTCACAAACATGTGCATGGCATATATCCAGGACAAGATACCAGGGTAGCTTAGAAAAAAAAAAAACAAAAAGAAAACACCATACATTTGCAAATCCCAAGATTTTGCCTTTAGCCAATACACACACACACACACACACACACACACACATATATATTCATATATCTGTGCATATAGTATTTTGTGTGTTGTATATGTGCACATATATATACACAGATATAGATACATATATACACATATACACATATATAGAGACACAGAGAGATATGAAGATGGACAAATGCATATTATGTATTATTAGGTATCTCAGAGTGATATTTTAAGACTTTTTTAAATTTTGAAATAAAATTGCTCACAGAATGCTAAAATTATACCACTTCAATGGCAGGGCATTATTTTATCCAAAGGGGAATCAAACCATTTTCCAGGCAATATTTCATGTCTTAAAAATCACTGACTTATGTTTTTCTTCAGATTACTATCATGAGAAATAGAACTCCTTATTTCTCCTAAGATTTGGAATCTCTAATAGACATAATCTGTTAGACCATTATGGTATTTGAAAGATAGAAAGGAAAAGTTCATCCAAAAAAAAGGACTGATTGTTTTTTCCTTCCAGAAGGTAGGATAAGACTCTATGTAAGCATATAGAATAAAATATCTTTTCAGGTAATCATATAGTAAGATGATGATGATGATGTGTGTGTCTGTGTCTGTGTCTGTGTGTCTGTGTAGGGTAGGGTAGGGTAACATGCACACTATATCTCAAGTGAGTCAAGGCACTTCACTTATCCTTGGGGTCTATTTTCTTCAGCTGCAAAATGAAGGAAATGGGAGTGGTAGCCTGATAAGTTTGATTTGAATTCCTAGAAAAATTCTAGAAGACAAGATTAAAAGGGTGATTGGTAGGTCACATCTTTATCATCATGCAACTGACTAAATACATAGAATATGTAAGATCCCACTGTGCTTATTTTTTTGTTGTTGATTATATTTAAAATTTTAATTTAGTATAGTATCCTGAAAGGTTCTTGTCTAACAAAATGTCATCTACTTATTTTTTCCTAAATGATATAGCAACAGAGATAATTTCATTTGATAGTACTCCAATTATAAAAATCATATTAGGCATAAACAGGAAAGTATAGGTTTGCCAAAAGTGTTCACTATCATAGAGTAAATCCATCACACAGTTTGAGTTTAAAAACTCCCTTCCTTGTGGATGGAGGAGTCTCCCAATGTTACAGTTTGTAGATAGTATGTTATTTGTTTGTATCAAGAGTAAAAATAAAATATGAAACTTCTTTATACTGGAAAAATCAAGTGGATGAAAAATATCTTTTGCCCAGTTTTTGTCATTCAGTTGTATAGATAACTGATAGAGCCCTTTCATCCACAGAGATAGATGGGGATAGGTGGGAGGGCGAAAGGGAGGGTGAATAGATCTTCGAATAACAATACAAATAGACAATAAATTGGACTCTGAATTAAACAGGAGGGCAGCAGTTTGTACAGCCTTTGGGAAAATTCAGAATTCCTTAACTGACTACAAACTTTTCCTAAAAATAAAATATTCCTTTTAAATAACAATATTCCATTGATGGCATGTAACTATGAGTTATAAAACACTATAGTCTCTGAAGAATTAAAAAGTTTTATCCCATGGATGACAATGGTGATGTACATAATGGTTGTGAGTATACTGAAACATATGTTAATCAAGATATTTAAAGAACTAAAGTAAAAGATGTTTTCAGGGGAACATATGCTTGAAGAAATACGGTATGGTCATATGGTAAAGATGAGAAATAGTCAGTCGATAGTATAATGTCAGAAGTAAAGAAGGAGGAGTTCTATTATGTTGAATTGGCTATGTTTAGTAAATTTATGATGTATATGGAGAGGTAGCTTTTCTCTCCAAAGTTACCAATGATATCTTACTTGCCAATATAATAACTTTTTCTCAATTGTTATTTTTTTTTCTTTTTGCTTAAATAATCAATTGCCTAAGGTCACACAGTTAGTAAGTGTCAAGTATCTGAGGCCAGATTTGAATTAAGGTCCTCCTGAATCCAAAGCTGTAGCTCTCTTAACTGTACCCTCTAGCTGCCCTCAATCCTTATTCTTCTTGATCCCTCCTCAGCCTTTGAAACTATCATCCTCTTCTCCTTGAAATTCTATTCTCTTAGGCTTTCTTGGCACTAATTCTCTTCTGGTTTTCTGCTACCTCTTAGACCTCTGTTTTTCAGTATACTATGCTGAATCTTCATCTCGATCATGCCTGTTAACTGCCAGGATCCCCAAGGCTCTATTCTGGGCTCTCTTCTACTCTACATTTTTTCAGTAAGTGATCTCATCAGCTCTCAGAGACTCAATTATCACAGCTGTACATTTTATTCTCAGATCTGTTTGTCCAGCCCTAACCTCTTTACAGATCCCTACTCTCCTTCTCCAACTGCCTATTAGACATTTTGAACTTGATGTCTTATAGGTGTGTCTAACTCATTATGTTTAAACCTCAATGCATTGAATTTCTCCCCAAATCCTAGTTTCTTTCTAATTTGTTACTGTAAAGGATACCACCATCTTCCCTGTCACTTTGGATTACAACTGAAGTACCATTCTCAACTCCTCACTCTCCCTCACTTCCTATATCCAATTAATTCTCCAGTTCTGTGATTTTTACCTCCATATCACCACTCCTATGTCCTTTCTTCTCTCCTCTGATAGTCACTAAGCTGTTCCAGGTCTTCATCAATTCAAGCCTAGACTACTGACATCAACTGCTGGTTGGTTTCCTAGTCTCAAGTCTCCCCCCCGACTCTGGTATATCTTCTACTTCATTTGTCATACTGATTTTTCGTAATTACAGAACTGACCATATCATCTCCCTATTCAATAAATCTAGTGGCTCCCCATTATTTGCAAGAACAGATACAAAATCTTGCTTTTAAAGATTTTCATACTCTTCCCTGCAACTTTTCAGTTTCCTTACACATTAATCCCCTAAAACAATTCTACGATGGATTACAGGCCTACTGGCTGTTCCTCATCCATAGAATTACATCTCCTAACTTTAAGAATTTTCCCTTTTTTTTCCCATACGCCTATAAATCTCTCCCTCCTGATTTGTTTCCTTACTCATTCCCTGGGTTTCTTTAAGTCTCAGCTAAAATTTAAGCTTCTTCAAGAAGTCTTTTCAAGTTGTGTTTTTCTTTGTGCCTTCCCTCAAAGGCTATTCTGAATTTATCTCATACTTCTTTTTTTGTGCACATTAGTTACGTGCTAATTTTCCAACTATATTGTTAGAATATTGTGGAATATTACAATAATATTCCAACTACATTGTTGGAATATATATATTCTAACTATATATATTAATACATATATTATATGTGTATAATATTCCAACTATATTTAAAGCAGAGACTGTTTTTTTAAAATTTTTGTCTTTGTCTCTCCAGCCTTCAATTCAGTGTTAAAAAAAAAAAAGAAGAAATTTGGTCAATTTTAACTTACCAATTGGCTGAAGAAACAAAAAAGGTTGACTTCTGATCTAGTGAAAGGCATGGTGCAAATATGAAAAAAGAAAGACAGTCCCTGCCCTCAAGTTGCTTATAATCTAATAGGGGAAGACCACTGAAAAGATTAAATTTATAAGCTAGGAGTCAAAGAGAAGTGTCACTGTGCAGAAGCCTAGTGGAGAAGCCAAAGAATTTGAAAATGAGTGTAAAAGGCGGGAAATGAGATGTCTGAGAAAAAATCTGAACAGTTTTGTTGAAGGGAAAATCCCTATTAATAAAAAGATCACAGATCCATGTCAATATCTTTTTGTATTTCTTATCAAGTTCTGAGAACCACATTTTAACTATGACATTGATGAACTCGAAGCTGTCAAAAACTTTCTAACATTGGGAGACTCCGCCAAGGAAGGGAGTTTTTAAACTCAAACTGTGTGATGGATTTACTCTATGATAGTGAACACTTTTGGCAAATCTATACTTTCCTGTTTATGCCTAATATGATTTTTATAATTAGAGTACTATCAAATGAAGTAGCAGGAGAATATGCTACATAATGACCAACTGCCAGAAATTAGGGAGGTTTAACTTTCAGAAGGGAAGTCTTAGGCAGTATTTGATAGCTTTTATTTTTTTTCACCAAATATGGAAAGCTTGTATGGAATAGAGATAAGACTTATAAGTTCATAAAAATACTTTTTTTGATTCATTGATTTGTTCTTTCTGTGTGGGCCCAAAGGAAGGAATGGGAAACAAAGGGGGGGGGGAGAATTCAGAACAACAGATTTAGCCCTAGTTTATGGAAAATATTTTTTGATAATTAGTTTATCTCAAAAGTGGGAATGGGCTTTGTAGTGGTGATGAGTACTATTTTTTTGGCATTGCTTTTTTGTTGCTGAGTTGTTTTTCAGTCATGTCTGACCCTTTATGACCACATTTGGGGTCTTTATGGAAAAGATTCTGGAGTGGTTAGCTATTTCCTTTTCCAGCTCATTTTACTTTTGAGAGAACTAAGGCAAATAGGTTTAAGTGATTTCCCAAGGTCACACAGCTAGTAAGTATCTTAGGTCAGAACTGAACTGAAGAAAATGGGTCTTTCTGACTCCAGACCTGGCAGTCTATTCATTGTGCCACCTAGCTGCCTTTTGCATTGCCAAAGTTCTTTAAGTAGAGAAAGGGGAACTATTTTGCTGGAATGTTATGGGATTAAAAAAAAACAGATACAGCTAGGATAAGATGGCATTTTAGGTATTTCCCAAATCTGAAATCCTGTGATTTCTGAAGAAAAATATTCTTTAGTTATAGCTGTTAACTTTTGGATTTTTATGCCACATTACTTAGCAGTCCTCCTTGAAACTAGAAGTTGAAACTACACTCTACTAATTTCTAGCTTTAGGATGCTCTTACTCCTTAATGGGACACAGCTAAGTGTAAACACAGTGAGCCTTCTCTATCATCATCATCAACAACAAAAGGTATCCTTTTGATTCAGGAAAGTGCCCTCAAATATCTCATTTTCTAAAATCTTTTAGTCTTGTTTGTTAACTTTAGTTGGATACATTATATATTATAAACCTAATTCTGAATACTTATCCAGAAAACAGTTTTGCAGGCTAATTTAGGTATTGGCATGCTAAATAAACTAGCTGATAAGCTTCTTATTAGATATTGTTGTAACATAGCTAAATTTCAGAAGACCCTTGATTTTTTTGTCATTTCATTTTTTTCTAATAAAATATGTCATTTTGTTGGGAGTTTTGTGTTGCTTATTTATTATCTCATTTCTTACTTGGAAAATCTTCCTGGTTTATATCAGTACTGAATATTATAGATGGCTTGCTTTCTCCCTTAAAAGAGTTTTACAGCAGCTGTCCTGTGCTGAAAACCTTTGTATCAAGTTTCAGCGCATCAAAACAATGGAGATTTTAAGCCTTAAAAAATTCTGTTTATAATGGAAATTCCAAAAGCACTTAAAATGTTCCAAGGACATTGTCATAGCTCAAATCATATTTTATAAAAGTTATTTTCTTGTATTTTGTTTTACTAGTATGTTTGAGACCTTAAAAGGCAAATTGGTTTGAAAACTAAATTTTTTTTTGTCTTTTTGTGTTAAGAATGATCAAAGCAACAGACTACAACAACATGTCTTCTAATTGCTAGTTTTTTCCAAAGGGGATGAAAATTTAGAAAATTATTTTTTCTGATATCTTCAATTCTAAAACCCTGGTTTGGAAGTGAACTTCAGACATGTATTAAGGACCATAGTTGAGTCATCTAAATGAGCAGAAACTCATTTTCCTCATCTCTCAAAGGAAATAATAATACTTACACTGAAAAATTCTCGTGATTATTGTGATGAAATTGCTTTTGCAAACCTGAAATCACTACATAAATATGAAATTCCTGGTTGTTGTTATTGTAAGTAAGGATGAGTGGACAGCTGAGTTTAATGGTCTTCAAGAACAATTTTCACTAGCCTCTAGCAAAAAAGTTTACTGCAATCACAATTCCTAGTGTTAGGAGTTAAGTATAACACAACTCTTTATGACTAGACGTTCTTGGAAAATGGGTGACAAGAAATTACCTAATTTATAAAAATTTCAGGGCAAAGTCATATGTATAGATAGTGATAGAACCAAGATTTCAAATTAAATCTCCTTTTCCTGTTCTAGTATCCACAAGACAATTATCAGAATTTCTAAATAATAAGCATGTTTTCATTTGGTCATACATAGGAAAAGTAATTATATACATACACATATTACATACACACAAATTTTCTATTGAAGAAAGGAAAGACATCTATCAAGAAGACAATTCAGTGATAGCTTATAGCTATGCTAATAAATAAGTATAGAAATCTAGAAATTAAAATCCAGAAGGAATAAAATTCATGTTCTGGGTTTTAAAAGAAATTTTCAGAGACTGCAGGGGTGAATAGTCTCTCATACTTATTCTCATGTGTCTATATTTAGTTAAGTCATGTCTGACACTTCCTAATCACAATTGGGGTTTTCTTGGCAAAGATACTTGCAGTGGTTTGCCAATTCCTTCTCCAGCTCATTTAAAGAAGAGAAAACTGAAGCAAACAAGGTTAAGTGACTTGTCCAGGGTCACACAGCTAGTAAGTGTCTGAGACTGGATTTGAACTCAGGAAGATGAGTCTTCCTCACTCCAGGCCTGACACTGTATCCACTCTGGTATCCAATTGTTTGTAAGTAAAATATTTTGCCAACATATTACTTACATAATGAGTTAGGATTTTTTGAAAGACATAAATCCAGCCAACAAAGTGCTCAGACAATGGAGAAGGGGTATAGAAAATGACTGCCTCCTTAGGGCCATTTATGAGTCCTCTCATCTTATTGTCTTGTACAATTGTGAAGACCAGATGGTAATGAATCTTTCACATCACTGATCTTTGGTGATATTGCCTTGGAGCAGCAATACACATTTGACAGAGTACTCTTCAACATTATAGAAACTTGAGCTGAGTTGTTTTTGGTTGGATTAAAAAAAAAAGCTTTGCTTCTGACATTACTTATCACTAAATTGTCAACTTTATTCAGGCTTTGAAGGCCTGGGCAGTATGGACTTGTCAAGGTATGTATTGCTGAGCTTATGGGCAGTATTTAGCAATTCATGTTTGGTATTTTGAGCATCTTGTTCTTTGCATATATCAAAATAATTAGAAAATGACTACTATCTGGATGTAAGCCATGTGCTGGGAAGGTTATCATAATTGCCACCCAATAATATACTCAACTCAACAGTAAAGAAAAAAAAACATATTTGATGATAGTCAAGTACTTCCTTCTGATTTTATTAATCATACCTCTTTATTTAATGAGACTAGAAAAGTATAGCATTTAAATTAATATTAAGTTTTCTTTAAAGTAATTGCTTAAGAAATATTTATAATTGTAAAATATATTTCATTTATGAGTTGATACATTAACAGACCATCATATTAATAATAATACTAGTTGGCCAAGTGGATAGAAAACTAGGTGTGGTGTCAGCAAGACCTGAGTTTAAATCTAGCTTCAGATACTTAAGGGCTTAGTGAGCCTGGTTGTTATTGTTCAGTCATTTTAGACTCCATGACAAAATTTCAAAGATAGTGGAATAGTTTTCCATTTCCTTCTCTAGCTCATTTTACAGATGAAAACCCGAGGCAAACAGGCTTAAGTAAGTTTCCCAGGGTCATACAGCAAGTAAGTGTCTGAGGCCAGTTTTAAACTCAGGAAGATGCCTCCTCCTCACTCTGGTCTCAGCACTCTATCTACTCTGCCATCTAGCTTCTCCAGGTGAGCCTGGATAAATCATTTAAACCCTGTTCACCTTACTTCCCTCATCCTTAAAATGGAGATAATAATAGCACCTACCTCCCAGGGCTATTGTGAGAACCAAAAGCGGTAATAATTGTAACGTGCTTAGTACAATTCCTGGTACATAGTAATTGCTAAATAAATGAAGAGACAGAGGAATTAGAGACCAAATTGCCAACATCTGCTGGATTATGGAGAAAGAAGGGGAATTCCAGAAAAAAAATCTGCTTTATTTATCACACTAACACCATTGTGTGGATCGCAACAAAATGTCACAAGTCTTCAAAGAGATGGGAGTAACAGATCATCTTGCATATCTCCTGAAGAACCTGTATGCAGGACAAGAAGCAATAGTTAGAATTGAACATGAAATAACTGATCAGTTTCATATTGGTAAAGGAGTACAACAAGGCTGTAGATTGTCATTGTATGTTTTTAACATATGTGGAATATGTCATGGAAAATGCCAGGCTGGTTCAATCAAGACCTAGAATTAAGGTTAATGGGGAAAATATCAATAATATGTAGATGATACCACTTAAATGGTGGAAAGTGAAGAGGAATTAAGAAGCCTCTTGATGAGGGTGAAAGAGGGGAATGAAAAGCTGACTTGAAGTGTAACATTAAAAAAAATGAAGATCTTGGCAGCTGGTACCATTACTACCTGGCAAATAGAGGGAAAAGAAATGGAAGCTGTGTCAGATTTTATATTCTTGGACTTAAGAATCATTGCAGATGGTGACTGCAGCTATGAAATTAAAAGACCCTTGTGCCTTGGAAGAAAAACTATGGCAAATTTCGACAGTATGCTAGAAATCAGAGACATTACCTTACCGACAAAGGCCCCTATAGTCAAAAGTATGGTTTTTCCAGTAGCAATATATGGCTGTGAAAGGTGAGCTATAAGGAAAGCTGAGTATCACATAATCTACACTTTCAAATTGTGGTGCTGGAGAAGACATCTGAGAGTTCTTGGACAGCAAGTACATCAAATCAGTCAATAATTAAGGAAATGAATTTGGGCTATTCCTTTGAAAGTCAAACACTGAAACTGAAGCTTCAATATTTTGGTAACAGGGCTTATTGAAAAAGACCTTGATGTTTGGAAAGATTTAAGGTAAAAAGAAAAGGGAATGGCCAAGGATGAGTTGGATAGATAGTATCATGAAAACAATGAACATGAACTTGGACAGACTTCAAGAGATAGTGGAGGATAGATGGGCCAGGCCTACTATGATCCATGGGGTCAAGAAAAATCACACATGGCTAAATGACTGAACAACATCAACATTAATGACAATAATGATAGCATTTTGTAGAACTGAAATTTGATAAATGACATAAAATAAATAATTATGTCTTCCAAGCATGTACTACTTTTTTTTTTGCTTTGGGGAAGACTTTTTCAATGCCTGAAGTATACTTCTAAAGTCCTCCACTATTTCGATGATGTACCTGCTTTAGAATTTATTTTGAAAATATGACTGTCCTGTACCTATGCCTCTTCAGTAATTTATTTAATTTTTAGCACAAATTATTTACAAATGTTTAGAATCTTACTGATTAACTTAGCAAATCATTTCAGGATAAAGGATTTTGTTTGTCATCATTGTTATTGCTTTTTTCCTGAATAGGCATTTGTGCTGTTTAATTGAAACTTTGGTCACACATTTCTTTATATAAGGAGTACAGATAAAGCTGAGCCTTACATGCTGTACCCATTTATATTGTTAAACTTCTGTAGATATCTGATTAGTAATTTGTAGGCATGAAAATTTAATGTCAGCACAAGTGATTGACTTTTCAATTACTCCCTGTGTATCCCTTTTTCTTGGATACATTGACAGTATAATACAACAACAGTATATTATGCTTGACACATGAAGGTACTACTATTGACATCCACAAAGAAAGTTGTGGATTTAGTTTTGCCACCTTGCAAAACCTTTCAATGTAGTTCTGCTCTAATGTAGTGTTCAAAAGACATGCCATCAACACCAAGTAGAATAATTGCACACAGAAATTTAGCCAATCTAAACTAATTGCTACAAAAACAAAAACAAAAACAAAACGATGCTGGAAAGTATGTTTGTCAGCTAACATATGACTTTCTTGTCAAATAGAGAAATATCTGCCAAAGCCTACATTGGGTTGGAATGTGAACTCATTTACAAAATGTTAAAGAAAACAACAACAACAAAAACAGCAACAACAACAACAAAGAATGATTAAAAGAAATATCCTTATACAAAGCAGGGGGGGAACAAGTTTAATGAAAGCACGATAAGATATCTAACCAATCAGAATTGCACCAGGGACATTAAGAATTGAAAATGAAAAAAAAAAAGAACATTAAGCAGAAGAATAATGGAACATATTTTTAAATTAACCATATCAAAACATTTTCTCCAACAAGTACAATGGAAACATCATGCCAGAACCTTAACATCATACTACAAGGTATGCTTATAAGGAATTTAAGATGACTTAGAAAACAAAAAAAGTTAAATAGCTTAATTTGACCAAGTTTCTTTAGAAAACAAACTGCTAAAATGACTAAACTGTGAGGATATTGAGTGATTAATGTAAAAAATATTTCCAGAAGGGAAAGTTAAAATTGACTCTGTAGAGCAGGATCATTTAAGAAATGGTATCATCTATCTGTATACTAAAATAACTCAAAATTTGACAGATATAACAACAGGAATAGCCCTGCTCATTGACCTGCTAATTACAGATACCAATCTGTCTATGTGAGGGAGGAAATCCACTGCAGCATCTAACTTGAAGAGAGATGTGATCTGACACATAACCCAGACCTAGTCTAGGTACTCTTGTTTGTGGTTGACATTGTTCTTATGGCATCAAATGACACAAATTTGCAGAGCCTCCTAGAAGAGATTTGTAGTCACTCAAAGGAATTTAGTCTGGCTATTGATACAGGCAAGACCAAGTAATTGAACAATGTCTCTTCCTCATATTACAAGATGCATTTGTAAAGACAGTCTCTGGAGTTTATCCATCTGTATGTCAACCTGGAACAGACAGGAAAGATGAACAGTGAATGAAACCCATGCTTGGACAGAAGCAAAAGAATACTATAGATTGTCATTGGCAAATTAAGAAGATTTTTTTTCTGACCCCAAACTTTCTACAAAAGCAAAGACCTATCTTTTTAATATGAAAGTTCTACCAGTGCTGTCAACAGTCTTAGAAAAGTTGAAAATTAGAATCACGAGCTGGGCAAAAGAAAGGCATATGATTAGTCTGAACAAGCTAAACCATATAAGCAATTAGGAACTTAGAGGAAAAGGAGTAAAAACGATATCAAGAAATTTTAAGATAGGAATAGAAGGTTGGTCACAAAAAAGTAATAAGTGAAATAACAATGGCTGGATGGCCAGAGTACTCCATTGGTACACTTATGATATCAGATTAAAGCAAGAATGCCCTGTAGAATGTTGAATAGCCTCTCTGTCTTATAGAAATACACGAAAAATCGTCACAATAAATGAACTGGTATAGATGTGTTGGAGAGAGCTTCCCCATTAATAAGATCACAGATCCATTTTAGTAATTGGGAAATTCATTGGTATCCAGAAAAAAAGTCATTTCAAACAATTTGGTATTTAATTATTCCTCATTTATCTTTTCATCCTTTGTTTAATGAATAATACACACCAAGGAATGGGAGGATGGTGTTGATGGCAGTGATGACATAAGAATTGTATTGACATAAGTACAGAAATTCAAGGGTTTGTTTTTTTACAATATTAATGCTAGGGGATATTTCAATGTTTCAAGATAGCTAAATAAATACCCTTTGCATTTAGTAACATGTTACTACTATACTCATAGAATAGATAAACTGAACTTGTCCAGTAGAACCCTCTAACTGTATCCTGTAATAAACATGTTCTAAGAAAGATAAACAATAAATGTTTAAAAGTGCAAAATTCCATCTCTACAACATTGAATGTATACACCCTACATATGTGAATATACCATATATTTAACATAAGATATACCTATGTGTATAGATTATATTTGGTGCATGTTATTTACCATGTACTTAATTTTGTTCGATTAACACTTTGGGAAGGAATGCTTCTTCCTTGCCCTGTGCTACACATTGCAAAATTTCCCTAGTCTACCATCACTAGAGTTCATCACTATGGCAACCATTTTCTTCCTCTTTCTTAGTTTTAACTGTCATTAGGGTCAGGGGCAGACTTTTGTGGGGATCAGTAATTCCTTTTCCCCTCATAGGCATGAATCCTTGGTTGTAAGTATTCCTTGTGACAATTAACTCTAATAATGATGACTATAAACACCAAATGCCTTTACTTCCAAATGCCATCATGAAACTACTTGAAGATACAGAATTAATTCTTTCGATTTTTGAGTGGTCATAGCTCGCATCAACTTAAAAGTAAACAAATACCCTACAAATAATTTAAAAAAATAACAGATTGCATGCATGTTTCTATCAATTATCTTGAGAAAACTGAATAGCATTGATTCTAGGTCTAAGCTTTCAAACAGTTAGAATGGATGATTTATCTCTTTCAAGGCTTTATGTTTTATTTTTAAAATTATACAGAGGGGATATGTTTGATTCTGCCACCTGCTGCCAAACAATCACTCTCTTACTATTTTGTTTCCCCTTACTCAGTTTATTGCACTTGTCTTAGAACCAGTTTTCAGGGACAGAATTTAAGAGAGCTTGTGTGTAAATGTTCTCCTAAGATAGTTTTTAACCTCTGCCAAAATAACACAAATTTTATTACATCACTTGTCATTTTGAGAAGATTCAATCAGTTTGCCACACTAAATGTTTGTCAAAACCTCTTTCCTTTTTTTTTTAATAAATGAGCACAAAGAAGTAAACTTCTCTTTGCTTTGAATTATTCAGTCAACAGGCACTCATTAAGCCCTTGTTAAAACAAGGTCCCTGACCTCAAGGAGGTCAAAAGCCTCTTGCAGGTTGATTTTTGAACTGGAGGGAGAGCATACCAAGTTTTAGGGGCAGAATGTGATGGAGTATCCTGTGCAAAGCAGAGGAGGTCCAAGTATTGGAGACAGTCAGGAGAGGGAGTGAAATGTACAAGGCAAAGCAAGAGGGCCAATTTCACTGTGTTATTGAGCATGTGTAGAAGGCCTTTCCCATCCTCCTACAGCTAATGTTTTTTTTTTCCCCTCACGTAGGTCACCTTCCATCTACTTTTTCTATATATCATATATCATATGTACTTATTTATCTGTTTCTTCTCTTATTTTTTTCATTCTTTATATCCCTAGTATATAGGTCAGGCCCTGGCATATAGTAAACATTTAATAAAAGCATACTAACTTTCTGACTGACTGACTGACTGACTGACTTTTAAATGTCTGCTAAACCAAAACTCCAGCACTATAGTAAAAGGGCTGCCACTGCCCATTGGCTTAAAGTGTCAGCTGACATTTCCTCTTCAGGACATTGATCAATGGGATATCAGTTTCATGAGCAGTAAGAGTGAAAAGATCTCCAGATGGAATGGCAGGCTGGCCCAACAGTAAAGAGTTATCCATAGAAAGAGAAATCACTAAAACAAGAATCTATTCAGTGTGAACCAGGTGTATGTAGTAGAGGTGAAATATATAAAAATACTGAAAAACAAAAAGTGTTTTATCACTTTCTTTAGATGAGGTTGGTCAACTTGATTGATTTATTCAACTGACTCTACTCATATATAATTCAATGATAACCCCCAGCTGCTAAAAAAAAAAAAGTTCTATAACATAATTAAACTTTCTGCAGTAAATTGTTGTCAATGAAAATATTGACACATACATATCCCCACATAAACAAGTACATTTGGAAGAAAAATAGGAATAGAAACTAAATCAAATGTTACAAACGCAAAGTGGAAGGGGATAACTAACCAATTATGTAAGGCAAAGATTCAAATTTGAGAAAAAACAAAAAACAAACTTCTTTTTGATCTACCATATCCAGTAAGGCAATCAGGTAGGTTATACTACTTGTATTTCAGTATTTAAAAGCTTCTTTACTGAATATACTTAACCCAGAAATAAAGGCACAGCTTTCAAATATTTATATTCTTCCAGATTGTTGTATGCCTATAAAGTATGGAATATTGAAGAATTATGAATGATATTACATTGAGAACAGTGGACAGGCTCATGGGAAGTGTGAGCAGGTTGTTATGAATGGATTTTAATCCTCATCTTTGGAGAAAATATCCATATTGATAAGATCACAGATATGTTTTATTACTCTGGGTAGTCATTATGGAAGTACGGTTCTTAGAAATTCAATCTTATTACATCGATCAGGAGATTTTGAATAACTTGGGATAGTAACAGTTTCATTCAGAAGATTATATTACTGAATGGTATTTAGGTTTAAAAAAATCTTATTATAGTTATAAAACACAAAAGCACTGCCAACCCAATCCCACTCACTGTCCTGTGTTGCAGGGATATTATTTTTAAAGAACATTTGATTTAGAATTAAAAGATTTGAGTTCAGTCTCTACCTCTACTACTACTTGCCATGTGATTCTGAAACTCCCTTAACCTTTCAGTTTTCTCACCTGTAAAGTGACATTGTATTATATGGTTTCCAATGACTCCTTTTGTTTTAAGTCCTATGAGCCTATGAAATGAATTACTTTGAATGCATCAAGGAAAAGCACCATAACCCACTTTATTAGACAAGCCTTTCCTTGGACAATTTTTAATGAGCAAGAACCTGAATCTCCACAGCATGAAGTTAAGGATTATCTCATAACTACTTCCCAATTCAACATCAAACTTTCTGAGGTTTTCACAAATTTCTCTGGTCCCTCAAGTCCTAGTAAAATATCTCTCCTCTCTTTCATTATTTCGCTAGAGTTACATTAGGGTTAAACAGAGCCTTTTGCTATTTAAAATAGGTGAGAAATAAAATAAAACAAAGCCTCAGTGTTTAAGCAAGATTTTCAAAAATTAACTCTATACTACTTCTACTACATTCCCACTATACCCTCTCCTTTCTACCCTAAGCAAGGTTCAGTTTTCACCAGTGATATGAACTTTCTCCTGTCCTCTTCAGCATTTCTTTGGTGATTGTTGTCCTACCTCCCCAAAGAGGACCAAAACAACACCAGTACGTTGGGGTCAAGGTACAGTATGTCTATTTACAAATGTGCAGTCTGTGCCCAATCAGACTAAAACAAGTTCAGAAGGCTTTATTAGAGGTCAGGCACAAATAGTCTATAAGATCATTTGAAATAGAGATGTCTCTGAATTTGTGCATCTCAGATTTCTTTATAGCTATTGCAATTTTGCTTTGCACTTAGAGCACAGTGTTATCTTTGATACAGGCATACAATGCTGGGTGATCCTGAGCCAATGTATCGCATGTCTCACAATCCCAAAGCTCTTCAGAGAGACATTGAATGTATTCTTGTAATGTTTCTTCTAACCTGCATGTGAACGTTTGCTTTGTGTGAGTTTTCTGTAAGATAGTCTCTTAGGCAAATATACTTTTGGCATTCAAACAGTGTGACCATCCCATCAAATCTGTGTTCTCTACAATAGAGTATAAATGTTCAGGAGTTCAGGTTGAGAAAGAACTTCGGTGTCCTGTATTTTATCTTGCCAGATGATCTTCAGTATCTTCCTAAGTCAATTCAAATACAAACTATTCAGTTTGCTGGCATGGTGCTAGAATATTGTCCCAGGTTTCACTTAAATACAAAAATGAAGTCAGCACAATGGCTTTGTAGAGCTGCAGTTTGGTAGTCAGCCTAGTACCTCTTCTTTCCCATACTTTCCTTTGGAATCTCCCAAACACTAAGCTAGCTCTGGCTTATCACCTTTGTGTTTATTTCTGGAAAGCATGCTGCCAAAACAAGTGAATTTATCTGCAGCATTCAAAATTTCTCCATTTGCTATAACTGATTGTTCCACATATAACTGGTACAACTCTGAGTGGTGGAGAACTTGTGTTTTCTTGGTATTGATTTTTAGGCCAAAACTAGAACAAGCAGCAGAGAATCAATTCGTACTCTATTGCATCTCAGTCTCAGAGGCTGCACTGAGTGCACGATCACCTGTGATCAAAAAGTTGTGCACCAACTCTTCCTCCACTTTAGTCTTGGCCTGCAGTCTTTTCATGTTAAATAATTTACAGTGAATATGGGAGCTGATCTTGATACCATTTTTATCCTTGTTGAAGGTGACTGACAACATCATTGAAAACATCATACTAAAAAGTATGGAAGAAAGCAGAAAGCTCTCCTTCATTACTTTAGTCACTAAGAAAGTGCAAGAGCATTGTCTATTACCCAGAACCCAAGCAAGCATACTGTCATGAAAGTGGTGTACGATACTGATGAACTTCTCCAATCAACCAAAATTTGTCTGGCTTTTCTACAAGCCTTCACAGTTGGTGGCATCCAAGGCCTTGGTCACATTGATGAACATTATGTATGGTTTTCTATTCTGCTCCTAGCATTTCTTCTGGAGTTATTAGGCAACAAACAGCATATTGACCATTCCTCATCCCTTTCTGAAACCATACTGACTCTCAGGTAGATGACTATTTTCCAGGTGAATAATCATCCTATTAAGGATGATTCTGTCAAGAATATTTCCAACAATGACCGAGAGAGAGAGTCCCCCTGTGATTGTCACAGAACAACCTATTTCCTCTTTCCTTATAGAGATGGATAAAGGAGACATCCTTGAACTCCTATGGGCAACCTCTTCTTGCTATTTAACAAAGACAATTTCATTCAGCTTTTGTATCACCAGTGGACACTCTGACTTATAAATCTCTGTTCTAATAGAATTAGCACCAGGTACTTTTCCACAAAAGAGGAGACTAATGGTATTCAAAAACTCTTCTTCAGTTGTAAGTTTAGATGGAAAGTGATTGATTTCAACCTGAGGTATATGGTTAATGCCTGCAGCATTGCTTGGTTATAGTCTGTTGAGAACCCTATAGAAATGTTCAGCCCATCTCTTCAGAATCACGTCATTAATGTGGCTCTGTCAGCACTGAGTAGTTGAGATATACCATAGGACTTTGGCCAATAAATAGCCTTCAGGTCATCATCAAATTGCTTTGGATTGATCTTTACATGTAATTGGAAAAATTATTAGGTGGAAAAAAGTGCTTTGGATCTATACATGGTACATGTGCAAGCTTACGGAGAACAAGAAATCCAGTAAACCTGAAAAGGGAACAGCTCTTGTTGGGAGAGAATTCAGTAGCTTTTGCATCCAAATAGCACTTCTAAGTCAAACAAGACTGGCAAATGATGACCAGTTTAGCAAAGTCAGAGCTGGATACATGTTTTTCTGAAGTAGCTGCAGCGATAGAGAGCACAAGCTGGCATAGATGTTGCAATCAAAAGCAATTTGTTCAATAAACTTGTATGACTACAAAAAGGAATGAACTTCAGGTTCATGACAACACAATTGTCACTTCCAGGAATGTGCCACACTACTATTATCAGTGCATATGGTCCCACCATGACAAATCCTTATGAGGTCAAAGAAAAAATTTCTGTAGATCTGGAGACTCTCATCATCAATGTGTTGAAAGATGACAAGCTTGGAATAATTTTTTGGGAGGTTTCATGATAATTACCATAGAGCCCAGAGCCTTCCTTCCCTTCCCTCCTCCCCTCCCTGCCCCCATCACTGACCTTGAGACATATGCTACGATTTTGATCTTCCACTACCTATCTTTGTGGCCTTGGGTAAGGTTTTGCTGAGACTTAGTTTCCTTATCTGTCTAAAGGGGAAAATAAATCTGCTTTATTTAAGTTCATAAGATTGTGGTAAAGAAAAAGATTAGGACTAGAGCTTTGATTTCACTGGTATTGGAATCTCCTGGGTGAGGGAACTTTCCCTAGACAGTCACTCAGTAAACATTAATTAAACACTGCAATGTAGGTGCCAGGTCCTTCTTTAACACTTAAAAACTTAGAGAGCTTCCTAGAGGTAGTAAAGTGATTGTCCATGATCAAAGAACAACTGTATGTCAGAGGCAATACTTGAACAGAGATTTTTTTGGCTTCAATATAGGTTCTCTTTCCCCTAGAGCACATTGTCTCTCACAGAAGAAATAATGGATATGTTCGTGTTAACATTTTTTTTGGTACAAATTAGTATACAAATGAAAGACATCATACATAATAAAAAAGGTGACGAATGGTAAATATCCAGGATATTCCATTCAACTTTATAAAGTACTTTTTATTATTTATTATAGACATGAATGTAATGAAAAATTTAGCTCTGTATTCTTTCATTGGTTTCTACTAGCTTATATTTACATAACATAATTTAATTGTGTTTGGGAAAGTGTGGGTGTATCAGTGGAGTTCCTGGATCAATTTAATGAGCTTATGCAGGTTTCAAGCTTCAAATCAGGAGGAAGAAGTATTTGACTTTCTCTCTCTTCCAGCATTGAAGTGAGATTAGATTAGGATAAACCATTGATTTCTAACATCTAAATTTTTGGATGGAATGTGCCATGTACAAAACAAATCACTCTGTATAAGAAACTTAAAAAAAATTGTCCTGACATATGTATATTCCTTCCCCTAGTTTATCAAGGAAAGGAATCAGCCTTTAAAGACACATACCACTTAAGTGCAGAGATTTGCTGAAAACACAATTGTATATCCTGGAACACTTCCTAGTGCAGGATAAAAGATACGGCCCTGTACTGAGTTTTGATTTTCATAAAGGGGAAATATCTTGTCAAGGTCAAGTGAAATGGTAAGTTAGAGTGAATGGCAATGTACCAGTGTCAGCATGAGCCCTAATGTATGCAACAAGAGCTAAAGGGGAAGGCTGCTGGCTTTGTCCTTTGATTAAATAGCCTGAGCTTAATTTCATTCTGAAAAATGCAGAACAATACTGTTATTTTTAGCTATATATCATGATATGCTGGGACTTGGGCTGTGATTTATGCAATTTACATTAGGCTGCTCTCTTCCAGTATTAAGCCCCTAACTATTATAGTATAAAAACAAATGATGACTCTGATGAAGGAATATGGGTGGAAAGGATGGAAGTCATACTTTAAAATGTGTACTAATGCTGTGTTCTAAATTTTCTTTGCAGCTTGTCATATTCCACTTATATTAACTCAATACTTGACTATTAGATTAATATTTAATCATTATGGAGAGAGTCAGGAGCATTAGTAATAGACAATTATAAGATTGTGAGCCACAGGCACTATGTGCAATGCATACAAACATTTTCCTTCTTCAAAGTCAACCAATTCAATGTCATTATTCTTTCACTAATATGAGGCCAACCTGAAATTTAAGTTATACTGTGGTTACTAAAATATAACCAGGCCTTCAGTTGGTATCATTTCTTTTCATTGTGACAGTAGTGAATTTATGTGGCAGTTATTTCTAAGATAAATATGAGCTATAGTGTCACACTAGTTTGTCATGCTCAATTAAAAAATTACAAATGAGAGGGCAACAGATTTTGCAAAATGTTATGATAATAGAATTGATTTGATGGCACCTCACACCTGCTATAGGTCTCTGACAGTCTATTAGATGTGGGAGAAACTGAAAGAAAAGGAGAAAACTAAAGAGGTGAAGGGAAAGGGTTGGTAATACAAAGTTGCTTATCATTCAACTTTGTTTAGCGTTGTTGCATTGCTTCACTCTCAAGAAAATATACTAGGAGTTGGCAAGCCTTTATTATGCTATGACAAGAATTATTACTTTGAATCTTGGCATAAATAATTGACCACATCCTCTGTCCAGAGGGTATACTGAAAAAAAGGGTTTAAAATATCCTTTTTGCATCTTAATTCCAGGGGAGAGAATTATCCACACAAATACAATTAAAATTATTTTATTCATTCATTTGAAAACAAAGCATAGTAGAAAGTATATTGAACTTGGAATCAGAAAGACCTGGATTTAAATCCTTCCTCTCACCTTAAGTAACTGTAATACCATGTCACAGCTTCTCTTAACTTCAATGTTTTATATTTATAAAATATATAAAATATAAATTATAAAATAAAATTATAAAATATAAAACATTTATAAAATAGGGACAATTACTTCCGAAGAATCTAGGGACAATAACACCTACCTCACAGGTTTGTTGTGAAGTTCAAATAAGAAAGTATAAGTAATCCATACCAAAACCTTCTCTGTCCTTGGTTATTTGAGATGAACAACATCGCTTATAGTCTTTTGAGTATTGGTCATAAGGAAATAATCTGCTTGGTGACTCTCCTCTAGGAGAAAATTATAATGAAGGAAAGTTACAGAGGTAGAAATGCCCACAGCTTTTAGGCAGTTATTATTCCAAGTAATCATTAAACTAACTTGAGGAAGTACTACATTAGAATACCAAATAACATGTCCTATCTATTCATTGGTGGGTCTTTTATTCACAAAATAAGAGAACCATCACACAGCTGGACTAAACTTTAAAAGTAGGCTAATCTGTATTGACTAGGAATCCCCTTTATACCACTCTTTGATTCAAGAAAATATTCACAATACCTTCAACTAAGACATGGTGCCCTCCTGACACAAAGAGAAAAATGTATACCAAATATGCTACAATCTCATGGATGATTGCTACATGAACCAGTGATCCATGTCAAGTCTGTCATTGTTATGTAATATGTATGAACTTCTCTTGTACTAGTTAGTTCTGGGAAACACAATTTTTTGCCCCCAAATTAAAGCACACAAGCTTTACAAAGTGATTCTAGTTACAAGGGAATAATATTAAAAAAAATGCTTGCCTATACTAATGTAGATTCTTTGAGGCAGACTTGAAAAATCCTTATGCTGTTTCAAGTGATGATGCTTTTGTGGAAACATCATGCATACATACATACATATGTAGATACACACACACATACACACACTCATGCGTATGTGTGTGTGTGTGTGTATCTGTGTGTAGCACTGGATTAGGGAATCGGGGTCTTGAACCATTATCTTCCTTTTGCTATCAAGTAGTGCTCTATGACAAAGTAGTTAATATTATTATATGCACATTAGTTAATCTAAAAATTCATAATAAAGAAACCTGTCAGAACCTCCCCACTGACACAAAAGACTCAAGCAGAACTTAAATATCTATTAATTTTAAATTTGGATCATTGTTTCTATCTGATAGAATGTAGGAATATTTAGTGCCTGGCATTCTGAAGGTTTTCTACAATCTCACAGGTTGGAGACATTTTTTAATGAGTTCACAAACTAATGAATGCAGTAAAGATTCACATCTAAATTGACAGAGGGTCAAAAGTCTCTCACTGCCCTCACTAGTTCTTCCTACTGTATAGTCAAGACTAACACCAGTGTAGATCTACTTTCTATAGCTTAAATCTCAGCAGTACTCTCTTCCACATCTCTATTTTCCATACTTCCTTTCCAAGGTAATAGCATCGCAGCAAACATTTTTCACTCTCATAGAACCCATACATTCACTAGTGGCTGTAAACAACAACAATGTGTTAACCATGGATATGGAGATATTTAGAAATTTGGGAAATAACAAGAAATTGAAAGACCAGATAGGGCAGAATAAAGAGTCAAAACTTTGGAGAAAGGATTCTGTGTTTCTATGATTCTGAAAAAGTAATAGTAAGAAATCACTCAAACAGTCAACAAGTATTTAAGAAGCATTATGTGACATGTTCTGTATGAGCAGTTATACATTCCCAGGAAGAAAATTAACCCTTCAGTGGTTGAATGGATTTGAGGTAGGTAAGCAGTTTAAGAGAAGATAACTCTTTTGTACAACTAGACTTAAAGGGGCTATCAAGACTAGGTAATGTACTATTTCTTGAAAGCAGAGACTGTCTTTTACCTCTCTCTGCATCCATAACATTTAGCATAGTGCCTGTACATAACAGGAACTTAATAAATGTTTATTAATTGCCTACCTAGAAAACATGAGCTTAAACCATGAAATACATTTGGGCCCTTGGGAAGTCAGAGGTAGAGTTGGCCTTGGAACTGGCTGTAAGTGACATATCATTGGCCTACTAAACTACAATAAAGGTGGGAAGTGCTTCCTATAGGTGGTGTTAGATCCCTGGGCTTGTGGGTTGAAGGAATAACAAGGCAAGAGGCCAAAGTTACTATTTCCCAAGATTTGCTTCCTCTCTTTTATCAATGGAGAGCTCTTTTTGACATTAAATTGCTCATCACTGCAGAGGTTGTGGAAAGCTTTTGGAAACTCTTTAACTTGATGGAAGACTAATATGTCCAAGAACTGAAAGGATATTTCTACCTGAATCTTCAAACTCAAGATGTCCAAAAGAGGTTATGAATTTTAATAATCAAAATCTCCAATTTCTTCTGACTTCATTATTTCTATTGCTAATACCACTGTGTTTTCAATTTCCCTGTGTTTGAAACCTTAGTGATATACTTGACTTTTCCTTTTTCTATAATATAATTTTTAGTCACCAAGTCATGATGATTCCACTTCCTGAATGTTTCCCATATCTATCTTAGCACTCTATTTCTCAGTGCCTCTATAATGTTTCATATAAAAAGTGGCAGGAGCCTGTAAGAATGGTGCCAATAAAACTACTTCCTAGACTGACTCAAGCTTACAAAAATGCTGAGTATGACAAAAAACAGATTAAATCGAAGAAAAATAAAAATCTTTATATTTCTGTATCCTCAAGTCAGCTAATGTTCAGGAATTTAAAGTGGGAAAGGACATTAGTAGCTCTCTACTTTAATTCCTCATATTACATATTAAGAAACTGAGTCCTGGAGTCTTTAAGTTATTCAACAAGATCACATAGGTAGCAGTTGGCAAAGATACAATTGAAACTCAAAACACCTGAATGAAAAGTGTACACTCTCCACTGCTTTTTCGTGCTGTGGTCCATAATTGGGTAAACCATAAGGAGTGCAAGCCTGTTGGACAAGAAGAGGATTGCCTGTAACCATAACAGATAGTCATCAAGAATCATCCAACAAAATCAGAGGTTACAGTAAAAAAAAAAATAGGTCCAGTTATGAAGTAATAGTTTAATTATGTCAAGATTAGGAGGGAACAAAGATCAATAAGCCTGAGAACTTTCAGTGGTATGCTTCATTCTTATATCAGTGTGAAATAGAATTATGATCCTTTTGAACTGCCTGAGTGTTATACTAATCACTTCTCTTAATAACCTTAAACTATTATTGTGGGTAATGGTAGGAAAAAATAAGAATGCGTGAATGGATGCATGCATGCATGAATGAATGAATGCATGAATGAATGAATGAATGAAGCTTTTAAAAATGAAGCATTTACCATGTGAAAAGCACTGTCCAAAGTGCTGGGAATATAAATAAAACTGTCCCTACTTTTAAGAAGCTCATGTTTTCAAAGGGAAGACAATATATATGGGAGACTTCAGCTTCAATTCAGACAGAAAGACTCGCTTTTCTTTAAAATGGAGCATCAAAGCAAATGGTAGTGCTTCTTCTTTTAATGTAATTTCCACTGATAAAATGATATTGGTTTCTGATATTGACTTATTTGACAATGCCAAGGACTCTGGTGGCAAGAATTTTCTCTTATTAGCTGCAGCTTTAGTACTTGCAAAAGAAGTTTGCAACTCCAGAGATGTTGCTTCCCAGGATGAAGATGAAGGGCACTGGACTGGAAGCATTGTCATTCCCAAGGTGGTTGGATTCAGTCTCCTGGTTTATCCCTATCAGAATCTATGAAGAAATGGTGGGATAAGGTAGTGGTGGTATTTTGACTTACCAGAAACATGTTGTCCCCTTCCCTTACGGTGCTTTTATGTCTCAGGTCCACTTGTTTGGCCCATGTTAGGCAGTTAGTTAGCAGTTGGTGGTTGTGGCTGGCCCTTTCTTCAGAGGATTTTCTTCCCTGGATGATTGCCATGAGGGTTCAGATGGAAGTAAGACTGATGCCACTCCTAGAGATCATTTGATTATCTGTCTGATGGTGGAAGCTGAACAGCAGCTTTTGCTAACAGTGATGAGGAAGGTGAACCTCTTATCCATAATGATTTACTACTAATGATCTCAGGTCTGGCCACTGCAACTTTAAAAGAAGTTAATGAATTTTAGATAAGCCAAAGAATGGAGACAAGGAATTTAAGTGTAATGAAAATCATATGTTGCGAAGAAAAATGGGAGGAACTGAGAGTATTTGGTGGGGAGGAGTGTGTATGGGCAGCAGGGACAGGAGGTAGTGGTAGTGGTGATGATGGTGAACAAGAGGTGCCATGATAGCAATCTTCAAATATCTGAAAGGTTGTTGTGTTGAATAGGATTATATTTCTTTCATATGTGCATCCAGAAAACAGAATTACTTTCCAATGTAGAGGTATTTAAAGAAACATACATTTCAACATATATAGTCTTATATGTCCAATCTCTCTTAATTCTTCTCAACCCCTCTCAATGCTAGTGCCTTCCTTCTATTGATTATTTTCTATTTACTTTGTATACTGTATATATGTATGTGTATGTATATGTATATGTATATGTATATGTATATGTATATGTATATGTATATGTATATGTATATGTACATGTATATGTATATGTATATATGTGTATGTATGGGGTGGATGTGAGTGGGGGTATTTATTTATTTTCATGTTGTCTTCCCTCATCAGATTGTAAGATCCTTGAGAACAGGACTGTCTTTTGTCTGTTTTTCTAACTATAGCAATTAGCATAATACTTGGTATATAGTAGGCACTTAATACATGTTTATTTGTTGATTTATGAATTGAATGGAGAGCTAGATGAATTTGGGAAGGTCTGGGTTCAAGTTTGACCTATAATATAATGTATATATGTGATTTTATACATGCATGTATAAATATATGTGTATTATACAGAGCACATATACATTAATAAACATGTATACACGGTGAATAGATGTGGTGCATGTGTGTGTGTTTACAAATTAGCATGATGTAATGGACATTCTTATAATTGAATGACTTCTTCCACATATGGAGCCTTCATGAAATACCCGAATAACTTTTGACTAGGAGACTGAAGAGGACATCACTTTCTCATGAGATGGCCATTGGGCTAGATAACCTCTGTTGCTTTTTCATTCTCTAAGAGTTAGTGTATTGCTTGAAATTGCATAATAGATCATGACCATTTGCTTTGTACACATTAGGACCAAGATATGAAGCTTCCCCCAGGCTCAACCTAATTAATTTACATTAAATAAACTTTTTCTAATAGAAAAAAATCCATACAATGACAAGAGATTCAATATATCTAAATTAATTTCCTTTTGGAATGTATATTATTTAGGTTTCTTTATACATAATTCTATAACATAATGTGTAAGCTAACATGTAATCTATAAGGCTAATTGGCTACTTTTGTTCTCTTTTAAACTTAAGGATTCATTTAAACATCACTTAATCATAATTACATGTGGAACAAGGTAGAAAACTCATTTTAGAAATGCCATTTTTCTACTTTTCTGAGTTTGGGATTTGACTTTATTTTGTTTGCAAATAAGTCTGTTTGTAATATAGCAATTCCTGCACACAATGACTATTTTTGGAATCACTTATGAAATATGGTTCAATATAAAGGTATAAAACTCTTTTCTTGAAAAAAATCCATTAGAGAGAAAAGCAAGCAGAAGTTATTCATAGATAATTTTTTTATAAAATATTGAAATTTGGCTCTCCCTTCATTAACTTTAAAAATAATTTGAGAAGAAAGGCAAAATTTCTGAGATTACTTCTTTAGACAGATGTAACTCGTCCTTTTTTTCTTTTTCAACACACACACAATAACAATGTTTTATAACCAAATCTGTTTTTCCATGTTGATATTGTAATTGAGGAAAATGTATAGTATTGAGGTACCTAGTATTTTATATATGTATACACACATACACATATAAAATTTATACATACGTATATATAAAATAATATATATGTATATGTATATATATATACACACACACAAATATATATAAACATACACATATGTAAGAGTTAAACTATTATTGCAAAAAATCCATTTGTCTTTGATGCATTTTAATAGAAAATTATTTTATTTTATCAAATAAATGGAGAGTAGGTTCCCCAGTCAAATGAGTAAATCTTGCTAGAATACTGGGTTAAATGTGCTTTCCCTAAAATACAACTCAAGAGTATGGCATGCTAATGGGAGATGCAATGTTCAAATGACTGTGTACAAATAAGATGTAGTTAAATAAAACGTGAGCTTACAGAATCTAATCTCACAGAAAAGACTAAGGTATTGGTGGGCAGGAAAAGATCTCTTGAAGAAAGTGACATTTAAGTTGAGCCTTCAGGGAAGTGGGGAAGCTTAGAGGTGAAGGTGGGCAAGAGAGAATTCCAGGCAAGGCAGACTTCCAGTACAAATGCATGAATTTTTATATGAAGAGCAATAAGTAGGATAGTGTAGCTTAATCTAAGTATATGTAGAAGGGAATTAAAAAATATATATTAGATTAGATGATTATCCTTCCTTTTTCTGAAATCAACTGGTCTAGAAAAAAAAACAAGCAGCAATTAAATTGAAAATTATTTCACATTGGATTCATATGCATATATGCACATCATGACTTTTCATAGTCATCAAATCAGTTCTGATTCTTCTGGATGAGTTTCCAACACATATAGATAAGTGCTTTATAAAAGGAATGAAAACATTTCACTCACAAATGATGTGAACCACAATTCCATTACCTTGATTAAATTGGAAATTTTGGTTGACACACTTTTCAGACTGATGACCATTCCCATTCATGAGAAGCATAGACATCCACTCTTTTCTTTATAAGAATAATGCTAACATAGGAAATGCTCCTCCCTGTTGTATACATATTGGTAAGCAACCTAGGGTAATTTGAATAAAGCTGCCTATCTTCCATTTATTTATTTTAATTTATTTTTTTATTTTTATTTTTAAAAATTTATTTATTTTTAGTTTTTAACATTTACTTCCGCAAGATTTTGAGTTTCAAATTTTCATCTCACCCCTCTCCCCACCCCAAGATGGCATGCATTCTGAATATCCCTTCCACTAGTCTGCCCTCCCTTCTATCTCTCCCTCCCTTCTCTTATCCCCTTCCCCTTCTACTTTCCTATAGGGCAGGATAGATTTCTGTACCCCATTTCCTGTATTTCTTATTTCACAATTGCATGTGAAAACACTTTTTTAAACATGTTTTAAAACTTTGGGTTCCAAATTTTCTCCCTTCCACCCTCCCCACACACCTTCATTGAAAAGGCAAACAACTCAATGTAGGTTATACATGTGCAGTTATGCAAAACACTTCCATAGTAGTCATGTTGTGAAAAACTAACTCTATTTCCCTTAATCCTATCCCACCCCCCAATTTATTCTATTCTTTATTTTGATCATGTCCCTCATCAGAATTGTTTTCTTCTGATTACCACCTTTCCCAATCTGCCCTCCTCTCTATCATTCCATTGCTTTCTTGCCCCTCCTCCCCCTATTTTTCTGTAGGGTAAGACCGATTTCCATACCCAACTGAGTATGTATGTTATTCCCTCCTTAAGCCAAGTCCTATGAAAATAAGATTCACTCATTCCCTCTCAACTTCCCCTGTTTCCTCTCCACTGTAAGAACCTTTTCTTTTCTTTTTTTTTGTGAGATAATTTACCCCATTTGACCTCTCCCTTTCTCCTTGTCCTAGTATAATGCTCTCTCACCCCTTAGTTTTATTCTCCAGATACAACTCCTTCGTCATCAACTCACCCTGTGCCCTCTATGTATCAATTTATGTATGTATGTATGTATGTATCTATCTATCTATCTATCTATACATACATATAATTTTCCCCTCCAACTACCATAATACTCACAAAGGTCTCTTGAGTTATAAATATCATCTTTCCATGAAGGAATGTAAACATTTCAACCTTAATAAGTCTCTTATGATTTCTCTTTCCTGTTTGTCTCTTCATGTTCCACTTGAGTGTCGTATTTGAAAGTCAAATTATCTATTCAGCTCTGGTCTTTTCATCAAGAATGCTTGAAAATCCTCTATTTCACTGAATGACCATTTTTTCCCCTGAAGGATTATACTCAATTTTGCTGGGTAGGTGATTCTTGGTTGTAACCCTATCTCCTTTGCCCTCTGGAATATTATATTCCATGCCCCGCCCAGTCCCTTAATGTAGAAGCTGCTAAATCTTGTATTGTCCTGATTGTGTTTCTATGGTGCTTGAATTGTTTCTTTCCAGCTGCTTGCAATATTTTCTCCTTGCCATGGGAACTCTGGAATTTGGCTACAATACTCCTAGGAGTTTTCCTTTCAGGATCTCTTTCATGAGGAGATCTGTGGATTCTTTCCATTTCTATTTTGCCCTCTGGTTCTAAAATATCAGTTCAGTTTTCCTTGATAATTTCTTGAAAGATGATGTGTAGGCTCTTTTTGATCATGGCTTTCAGATAGTCCAATAATTTTTAAATTACCTTTCCTGGATCTATTTTCCAGATCAGTAGCTTTTCCAATGAGATAGTCCACATTCTTTTCTATTTTTTTCATTCTTTTGAATTTGTTTTACAGTGTCTTGATTTCTCATAAAGTCAGTAGCTTCCAATTTCTCTATTCTAATTTTTAAGGAAGTATTTTCTTCACTAATCTTTTGGACTTCCTTTTCCATTTAGCCAATTTTGCTTCTTAGGGAGTTCTTCTACTCATCGGCTTGTTGGATCTCATTTCCATTTGGGTTAGGCTATTTTTTAGGTGTTATTTTCTTCAGTATTTTTTGGGTCTTCTTTAGCAAGCTGTTGACTTGTTTTTCATGATTTTCTTGTATCACTCTCATTTCTCTTCCCAGTTTTTCCTCTACTTCTCTTACTTGCTTCTCAAAATCCTTTTTGAGCTCTTCCAAGGCCTGAGACAGACTCATATTTTTCTTGAACGCTTTGCATGTAGGAGCTTTGATTTTGTTGTCTTCTTCTGTTTGTATGTTTTGATCTTCTTTGTTACCAAAAAAAGATTTTATGGTCTGACACTTCTTGTGAGGTTTGCTCATGATCCCAGCCAATTACTTGAGTTATAAACTCTTTATTAAGGTATAGGTCTGCTACCAGCATGGAGAATGTACTGTCCCAAGCTTTAGGGGTTTTATACAGCTGTTTTCAGAGCTACTTCTAGGGAACTGTAAATTTTTACTTGTTCCAAGGTGGTATGATAAGGGGCAAGGTGTTTACTCCTTTCCTGGACTGTGCTCTGGTCTATGAGTGACCACAAGCACTCTTTTCTCTCTTGGAACTGTGAGGAAGATTTTCACTGCACAACTACTACAAGCTCCACCGAGCCAGTGCTCTTCCTCGCCCCAGGACTGCCCCCAGAACTGTGACCCAGATCCAAGCACTGGCAAAGAGATCCCTGCAATCCCCCTCTGATCAGCCACCTGATTCCCCCTCAGTCTGTGGCCCAGAAGTGCAGGAGGCAGCCACTGCCTCAGGTCCATCCTTGCTTGGGACCTGAGGCTGAGACCTAGTTTTTCTCTCTCACCACAGAAACAGACTTTTCCCAGAAACAGACCTTCTGAGTTTTCTTTGGTGATTGTGGATTGAGAGGTCTGGAAACCACCACAGCTGCCCTCGATTCTGTCTTCTGAGGCATGCTTCAGGTTCACTGAGGCCTGTGCGCCCATGCCAAACTAAGCTGCTCTCCCAGCCTGGCACAATATATCTTTCTGATCAACCATCTAGGTTGTCTTCAGCTGGAAATTTATTTTACTCTGTCTTTTTGTGGGTCCTAGTGGTTTAGAATTTGTTTAGAGCCATTTTTTATTAGTATTTGGAGAGGTTTGGGGGAGAGCTCAAGTAAGTCACTGCTTTCACTCTGCTATCTTGGCCCTGCCCCCAGCTGTCTATCTTCTATTAAAAAAAAAAAACACTTCAGTAGCTCAGTAGCTCAAGTGACAAGTGGGGAGAGATTAGTAGATTAGTACAGAAATTCTAGAGATAGATTTCCTGGAATATATTTCAGGGGCCTGTAAACTGTGTTAAAAATGATTTCTCTTCGTAATCTGTGTCTTGAAGACTCAGAGCTTTGTCACCCCACCAACCTTTTGACCAATGTTCTTCACAAAGATATCTCTGATTTTATTGAATTGAATTGCATTGCATTCTCCTTATGTTGCTCAAACTTCAACCCAGGCTTGAATTAATTTTTATCCTACCCAGGTTTCCATGGAGAAAGACTTCAAAGGTCGGAGGTGGTATTTCCTTTGATGGTGGGCAATATTGGCCCCTGTGGACTTAGTGATGTAAGGAAGCTCCCCACCTCCTAGTATGTCAGTCAATTGTGGTTGATCGGAACCCCCTTGGGATCACCTTCTTTTCAAAGTGCGTATAACACTATACCCCCAAATCCCAAATTAAACAAGCTCTGAACTGGCACCCTTAGATGGGCCTGGTTTTGGACTGAACTTCCATGCTATGCATGTCAGGCCATTTTGAGAAATTAAGCCATGGATAAATGTATCCCAATTTCATTTGTTTCTTTCTTACAGTAGGCTGTGTTCCAAATTGGGGTTTGTGGGGTTCATGGGGTTTGGGGATCAGAACTGGAAAAGGGAAAAAATTAATATTTCTATGAACCTCTAACTGAAATTGAGTATTTCCTCTGTTTAAAATTGTTTTTCCGAGAAGAGTTCCACAGGATTCACCAGACAGCCAAAATAATCCAAGACACAACAAAAGTCTAATGTGCTAATGTGGCAAATATGGGGAGTACTTCTACTCTGAGAGATAATGAAACAAACTTGATAAGACACCTTGGCTATGGAGAGAGAGAGAGAGAGAGACAGAGACAGAGACAGAGACAGAGACAGACAGACAGACAGACAGACACAGGCATAGACACAGAGACAGAGAGACTCAGAAAGACAGAGACAGACATAGACAGAGAGAAGAAAGAGACAGAGACAGAGAAACAGAATAGAGAGACAAAAAGAGACAGAGAGAGAGAGAGATGAAGAAATGGATGAGGTGGTTGGGTCATAGCCCTCAGAAAATACAGTATGAAAGAAACTTCAGAAAAGAACTTTATTTATTGAACTGCAATTTAAGTGCTGAGTATTATTCTGGGGAAATACAGTGGTTCTCTATGAAGGTAAATCACTGCCTTCATGTGGGATGGGGAGAAAAATGACAAATGTCTAGAACTGCAAATAGAGACATAGAACATAATGAAAAGCATCCCTGATGAGGAGCAATTACTGGTGACATCTTCTGAAAGATGCTGAAGGTGGGTGCACCAATACTGATTAAACTCACAGAGGAGAAATGGAGAGGTAATACTCCTCTTGTGTCCCTCCTCTCCTTCAACTGTGACCTTCTCCAGGATAATATTATAAATTGCTGATACTATGTCAGATTTTGGGGAAGAGGGCATCACTTTTTGATACTATTATTTTCTATCAATTCTATTATAAATTTGATTTGTTTCCTTTATCCAGTTAAATGCATATATTTAGTCTTGTAAGCCTATGTGCTTTGAAGTAGTTAAACCTTGAGGGTCCGTGTGAGTTAACAAATATCTTTCCATAGTAATCCAATTATTTCTTAATTGCTAAATCAAATGACATTTTTATCAGTCGTGTTCCTTCTTGACATATCTATAGAGGTTCATACTATGAATCACTCTCTTATCCTAGATACTCTTAGTTCTCTAGATTTTGTGATGCTACTTTCCCTTCATTCTCGTTAAGTCTGACATCTCTTTTTCAGTCTTGTTTGTATATCTTCACTCTGATCATACACACTAATCATATTTGTGTTATCTTTGACACTTTTTTCTTTTCTCTATATACTATTTTGTTTTGTAGTATAATTAGCTTTAATGGGTTAAAGTATCATCTCTATGCAGATGATTCTCAAATCTGTCTAAAGATTGTGGTAAATACAATAGATACATAGTGTCTTCTCTTGAGTTCCCATCCAAGATCATTAACTGTCACTCTGAAACAACTGATTGGGTGTTCTGTGAGCATCTCAAAGTAGAGCATGTATAAAAATGGACCTTATCTTTTCTCCAGAAACTTCCCTTCTTCCTAGTTGTCTAGGTACTAAACCTTGTTCTTGATACCTCACTCTCACCTACTCCATATTTCCTGTCTGTTGCCAAATCTTTGGTTACCTTCACAACATTCCTCATCTACATCCTCTTGCCTACACTCACATAAGCACCACTCTTGGACAGAAACTTATCACTTCTCTCCTATACTAGTGCAATAACAATATGGTGGTTTCCTGTTTCAAGTTTCTCCTTAATTGAATCCAATTTTTTTTTTCTCCACGTACTGTATGATTTAGCTGCATTGTCCTACTTAGTGTTCTTCACTCAAAATGCTCCATCTCCCAACTGCAGGAATATTAACTGGTTATCCTCCATGCTTAGAATTCTCTCCCTCCTCACTTCCACCTTTAAGCTTTCCTGGTTTCCTTCATGACTTAACTCAAATCATGTTTTTGCCAAGAGGCCTTTCCCAGCTCTCCTTGTCCCTCTGCTGGGTAGGCCCTTCATTCTCAGATTACCTTTGATTTACTCTCTATGTATCTTACATGTATGTAGTTGTATGCATGTAGATTCCTCCATTAGAATGTGATCTCCTTGAGATCAGTGGCTATGTTTTAGCTTTTCTTTGTATTTTCAATACTTAACACAGTGCCTGGCACTGAGTAATGGCCAAATGAATGCTTCCTGACTGATTGCAATGTTGCAAAGAAAAAGAGGCACCTGAAAGGCAGGGAGTTGCCAATATATCCTATAGAGTAGCATATTTTCAGTTCACATGGGGGAGTGGAGGGTGGGAGTGGGGGAGATATCCTGAATGAGAATTTTAATACAGCTGAGCTGTATTACATTTTGATTCTAGACAGATGGTCAGTGAAGATATTAAAATGAAGTATAATACTATTTTTAATCTTGACTTAGAATTTTATTCATTCATTTAACATTTATTAATCTATTGCAACATTTGTGGCATTTTATTTATTTTTTATTTTTTGATAGGCATTGTTTCTACTTCTGTGAAGGAACAAGACAAAAACAGAAATAACTATAATAGTATTAAGCATTGTTCCTGATTTTAGTTAGTTCCTCTCTCTCTCTCTCTCTCTCTCTCTCTCTCTCTCTGTCTCTACACACACACACACACACACACACACACATATCTATTGTTAAAGGAAGACCCCAGGCCCCAAAACAAGGATCCTATGAAACAGAGTCCAATCACAGGTTAGAAAGTGTTTATTATCTGAGAAAAAAAATGCTTGCAGGGGAGAGAAAATCCTGCAAGGGAGTGTGGGGAGAGAGACAATGAGAGACAGAGAGAGACAGAGACAGACAGAGAGAGAGAGAGAGAGAGAGAGAGAGAGAGAGAGAGAGAGAGAGAGAGTTTTCAGTTGCTGAAAGGGGAGTAGAAAAAGAGTGAGATATTTATCATTTCTAGAGTTTTGGGGGCAGTAGGGGGGGCAAGGAGGAAGAAATCTGTAGGTACTATAAACCAGAACATAAGGTGTTTGAATAGTCTGAGTCTGCAGCTTCGGCTCAAGTCTGCCCTTGAGTCATTCAAGGCTGGTTTATCTTCTGCAGACATCTTCAACTTCATCCAGAATTCACTTTGCAAAGGATCCCTGGTATGTTATGCAACTTTGAACCTCAGAAATCCTTCTTATCGGCTGTTTTTTTTTTTTCTGTGACATACTTTTCCCAAAGTACATAGAGTCTAGAGAAAAGGAGGCTTAAGCTGAGAGAACATGAAAAGGTCTAAGGACAAGATTCCCTCTACTCCCCTGGCTTGATTAGACATATACCACTAAGTAGCAAGATGCTCATATCCATATTCTAACCAGCCTGCTTATTTTATGCAAATTCTATAGGGCCTCTTCAAATTTCTAAACCAATCTGAACCTGATTCCTTATGACATTTCAGTTCATTCAATGGCTTATAAAATAATTAAATTAATCAAGAGCTTCTTGCTCTTGGGCTAAAGCTTATAAGTAATTGATTTATTAATTCTTTAGAAAATTCTGGCCTTGTTCATACCAGTTGAAAATTTGAGATGTATTCCTATCTAGTTAAAGAATTTAGGAATAGCTCTTTGTCACTTTAAATGGTGTGCATCAGTAAGCATTAAAATAAAATGGATCCTTACTCTCTAATTCAAATGGATCCCTGAATGTATTATTTCTAATCGCTATGTACAACAATACAATTCAAAAGAAGAAAATGGATTTAATGAAAGAAATCAGTGAACCGATTTTAATTTTACTTGTAAAGTTTTACTAATTACAGTTAAATAAATTTTACTATATTATGAGTAATTAAGCATTATATAATAACACTGTTTAGAAAAGATGCAAAAAGTTACACTTATTTAAAAATTTTAAAAATATTACTTCTTTTGTACATAAGGTAAATATGTTCTTAAGATTATAGCAGTTTAATCTCCTTGAATTCAAATTACTGCCATGCTTTTCCAATAATACCCCATGTCATAGTTTATGTTCTCTGTTCTTTTTTCATATGACTTGTCATATTTATGATTTATGTAGTTTTCATTTGTAATTTCTGCAACTTAAATGGCAATATGTGCAAATTATTGTCCATAAGACTGAATCAGCTATAAGATAATATTTGAGAACAACTTAATTTATGGTAGCAAAATAATATTCTAGGCTGTTATTTGTTTGTTTTGTGAAATTTTACTCTGCCTACAGTTAAACTTCTATAGAATCTATAGAATGCACTTCTAGTTGTTACATTTTAGAAATACAACTGATAAGCTAGAGAATGACAAGTAGAAGAAGAAAATCAGAGTAATGAGTTGATTAGATACCATGGTATTTGGTGATTGGAGAGAACAAAAGATTTATGGGGAGTGCTGGAGAAGGGAGAATGTCAAAGCAACAAAGGATGTTATCCTATTCAAATATTCACTCTATGAGTTATCACAACCCTTGGTTATGAAGTTTTATTTTGTTTTCAACCTAGCCTATAATTTCATTGGTTTTGAGAACTCCCAACTACTTTAAAATGTATAGTCTCATATACTTGCATGACCTGAAAGGTTAAATGGTTTGTACAGGTTAGTATAATCATTGTCTGTTAGAATCAAAGTTGGACCACAGATTCAGGATATCAAGGCTAGTTTATAATTCACTATAATATATTATCTCTCTGTGAAATGCAGAAGGAAGTAAAAGTAATCATAATATGAAAACATTTACTAAAGTACTAATTATAAAATTGGTCCCCACTCCTATGTCTTTCCCAGCTTAAAATTAGTGCCTCTCAACAAACACCCTAGATCACCATGTCAATATATTTGTCAGTCAGTCACTGATTACTGGAGGTTGTAAATGTTTCTGCTCTCAGACATTTATCAATTTCAAAATATTTTTGTGATGTACTTAATAACCAGGAATTCAAAGTAAAATGCTAGTGGCAAAAAAGTAAAATCATGAAATATTTGTTTTTGATGTGAAGGTAAAAACTATTCACTATAAAAATGGCAAATGAATAAACAACATCACTCATTTTTATTCATATGCTGTAGACAATTGCTTAGACCATTCAGTGTAATAATGCATATGCAGAAAACAGTTCTAAGATGATGGTAAAGCTTTCTTAGGTAAAATTAACACATATCAGGAATGATGGTTTAGAGATAATAGAAATATACTCAGCAATGTCAGTAGAGCACTTTATCAACAGCACACACTTGTATACTTGGCCCTCACCTAAGGGGAAAAAAAAAAACTTTATGTTTCCAAAGAGATTTTAGAAAAGGGAGAGTTGTTTCAAATTATTGAAGGATCAGTCTGTCAGATTGTTGTCAGCAATGCAAATGCTGACAAAAAATAAACTAAACTAAAACTTTTGCTTGTCTGTAGTAATGCAAATCAGGGTGCTTTTGAAAAATAAACCTAGAAGTTCAATGATATTAATTTGGAAGTTAATTAGGGCTGTTTATAAACCCAATGTTCTACTTCCATGGTTAGATTGTTAATTTCCTTTCAATGTAGGAAATTATTGTAATATGGATGATATCTTCTTACAGATAATGTAGATGAATTACATAGAGTTTGGGCTACATTAGTGCCATTAAACTCAAATAGAAATGGGGATCATTAAACAGTATACAAAAATTCCTGTAGAATACATATTGACTTAGAAAATTACAAATTAATATTATATGTGTTCTACTTATTTTTTCTTATTTTGTTAGATATTTCTCAATTGCATTTTAATCTGGTCTAGGCCACACCTAGAAGTGTTGCAGGTTTCAGTGAAACCTCTGGGCTGGATGATCTTTGATATCCCTTAAAACCTTAAGATTTAATAAGTCTTTGATTTTAGAACAATCTTTCTATGACACAATGTGTGTATATATATGCACATATATATGTATGCAAATACATATGTGTATATATATATATACGTTTGTGTGCATATACAAGTGGGGGGGAGAGTAAGAAATGGAGTTTTCCATCTGAAGACCCATAGGACTCTTTCCCAATCCTTTGATAATTTCAAAAAAGTGGTATTATCTGGAGGGAGAATTGTTTTTGGGAGGTGAATTTCTATCAAGGCCCAGGTCTTTACTGCAGCTAAGCATTAAGGAGGTAGATTACAGAAGTTTTGTCAAATCTGTCTCTGTCCTACCTGGTCTTTTTCAAAGAGAATGAAGAATTGGTCTATCATCTAGCCTAGGAAGGAATGGGCTAAATGTTTAGAATAAAATTTAAGAAAAGCTGAGAATCATCTGTTCAAAGTGAGAGAGCATTATAAAAGAATAAAGCTAATTCTCTGTAACTTTAGATGAAAAAACAAGTTTAAGCCAATATGATCTAGGGAAAATTAAATAGTTTCCTTTAGGTTTGTTATTGTTGTTGTAACCTCATGCACATGTACTTTTTAATGCTTAGTAACAGAACCTTCAAATACCTAAAAGAAGTACAGTCAGAAGGTATACATATTAAATATATTATCTATTTTTAATGATGATTATATAAAATAAAAGCATGTACATGCAAATATATGTGTATATTCATATTCTGTAAAAATCATTAAAAAGCCAGAGAAAATTTATATGAACCATTCAGAAATTTCTCCCCATTGTTGTTGTATATTTAGAAATTATTGATTGAATCCCTTTTTTTTTCTGGTAGTAGTGCTTCTTGAAAGGACTTTAAACTAAGTCCTTTAAAAGACTTTAAAGTTTAGCAAGAAAGGTATAGCTTGCTAAGTAATTATACATTTCATTTTTTATAACAAATATAAAAAGGTTAAAAAATAATTGCTGTAAGCTACTTCTCTTGATTTCCCATAGACTCCATCAAACATCTTCACTCTTACCAGGTTCTCAAGCATGCATATGAGCATTCATATTCAATGTTCACTTCAGTGCTCACAGGCACACACACAACAGATAGTCTCTCCTATCAACCACTGCTATGTAAGGGAAAATCACTTAGCAGAAAGATTTCATTAATTGCATATTTTCATCTTCCTTTCCCATTAGCCTTTATTACTTCATTTTGCAATTCCTCTAGACTTAGCTCTTCAAGATCTCATCAGCTTCTGCTGTGCTCCTCAGCAGTACATGCAGTGTCCTAAGCAGTGGGGATGGAAAGATCAGAGAGAGTGAGGGAGGATAGAAAGGAAACTGAGAGCTTTTTCTTGGCTCTAGGCAGAAGAAGCACATGAAACTAGATTGGTGGTGAGCAGAAATGCAATGTGAACTAAACTCTCTAGATCTAGCCTAAAATGTAGGGGTGAATTAAAAAAATGTTTTCTAAGATTTCCATTTCATAGAGAAACAAACTGTATAAGATACTGAATTTATTTTTCAAGAACTTGTATTTCATTTTGCTGCAATTGTGTTATTCCTTATGGTATGGGAGTGAGGGACATGGTATGGGAAATTCTACTCTCAGAACCATGGAGAAGAAGTTTTGTTGCAAATATAGAATATCACATGAGTGACTGATGATTTAAAATATACTTTCTTTATGGGCTAACTGTACTATAATAGAATATGTCATGCATGTCTTCAGGGCTCCAACAATATGGCTTTAGTGTTCGATGTGGTAGAAAGAATGTAGGTCCTAGGTAGACATAATGTTGGAATGATAAATATTCTAGTTTGACCAAATATGCACCTTAACACCTCTGCATAACCAAGCAAATAATGGTAGCCAAGGTAACTCTACCCAGAATGCCAAAAATAAATAACATATATGCTATTGTCACATCCTATTTATCTGTGATACCTACATAATGTGATATCTATGGAGGAAAAGACTTCATAAAAGATTGTGTGTGTACGTATTTATGTATGTATGTGTGTGTGTGTGTGTGTGTGTGTATTATATATGTAATATATATATCCTTCCTCCTATTATATATGCATATATATAATATAATATATGTGTGTATGTGTGTATATGTGTATGTATGTATGTGTAAATCTAGCTAGCTAGCAATAGATGTATGTGTACATACATACACACACATTATTGTTTTTCAGTCTTTTGAGTCCTATGAAATTCCTTGTGTCCCCATTTTGGATTTTTTTTTTTGGGTAAAGATATTGGAAAGGTATGTCATTTCCTTCTCCAGCTCATTTTGTGATGAGAAACTGAGGCATACAGGGCTAAATGACTTGCCCAAAGTCAGATAGCTAGTAAGTGTCTGAGGCCAGATTTGAACTTATGAAGATTATTCTTCCTGATTCCAAGGCCAGTGTTCTATGTACCATGCCACTGAGCTGCCCTACACACACACACACACACACACACACACACACACACACACACACACACACACACTATGCATATTGTACAATTACTTGCATTATATTAAGCTAGTTTTATCCTGCATGTTTTTAGTAAAGTCCTATACTCATGTCTCATCATGATACAAAGATGACCCTAAATTACAAAAGGCTATGCCTATGGGCTATAAACTCTGGCAAATACTACTTAGATGAAAAGCATTAATTTATGGGCTCAGTGCTATATCACTCCTCCAAGAATGTGTCTACTTAAGTTTGGAGAGGTTGATTAGTAGTGTTGAGAACTGACTAGATGAATAAATTTTTTATTTGTTTGTTTATTTTCCACAGCATCTCAAAAAATCTATCTAATATGCTTATTTTCTGTATCAATTGCAGGAATGCCAATCTAGATAGAATTAGGGATCCTTAAAGTAATAATATATTGAAGCAACTACCATATATGATAGTAATGTTACACATATATAATGCTTTAAGGTCTACCAAGTGAATTTCACACTATAACCCTGTGAATCAAGGAGTTTGAGCATCATTATTCCCATTTTATACATGAGAAAACTGAGACTCATAGATTTTAAGTTACTTCCTCAAGCCATAGAATTATAAGGATTCTAAAGGTTCTTGACACTTACAACAAATATACATTTCCATCAAGCCTCAGTATCTTAATTATTTATAGGCTTGTGACTATTGTTTTTCAGTCATTTTAGTTGTACTTGACCTTTCATGACCACATGAGTTATTCTTGGCAAAGACACAGAAGTGATTTGCCATTTCCTTATTCAACTCATTTTACAGAGGTAAAAAGTGAGGCAAACAGGGTTAAGTGATTTTTTCAGGGTCACATAGCTAGTGTCTGAGGCCAGATTTGAATTCAGAAAAATGAGTCTTCCTGACTCTAAGCCTGATAATCTGTCCACCTCCTACCTAGCTGCCCTAAGTTTATGCTACTCTTAATTTTTATTTTATTTTTTAATCTTTTAATAATTAAATAATTTATTTTTACTTTTCAACATTCACTTCCATAAGATCTTGAGTTTTAAATTTTTCCCCCTTTCCACTCTCCTCCTCCCAAGACAGCATGTAATCTGATATAGCATCTACTTATACATTCATATTAAGCATATTTTCCATTTTCCATGATGCAAAGAATAATTAGAACTAATGAAAGGAACCATAAGAATGAAGTAATAAAACAAAACAACAAAGGAAAAGGAGAGCAAATACTATGCTTCCATCTGCATTCAGACCCCATAATTCTTTCTCTGGATGTAGATAGCAATTCCATTGTGAGGTTTTTGGTGTGGTCTTAGATTCTTGCATTGCTGTGAAGAGCCAAGTCTATCGAATTCAGTCATTGCACAATGTGGCTGCTACTGTGTATGATGTTTTCCTGTTTCTGCTCATTTCACTATGCATCAGTTCATGTTGTCTTTCTTTTTTTTTCTAAGTCTGCCAGCACATCATTTCATATAGCACAGTAGTTTTCCATTACATTCATATACCACAACTTGTTCAGCCATTCCACAATTGACTGTCATCCCCTCAATTTCCAATTCTTTGTGTCCACAAAAAGAGCTAGTATAAATATTTTTGTACATGTGGGTCCTTTTCCTATTTTTATGATCTCTTTGGGATACAGACCTAGAATACTCTTCATGTTTAAAGACTTATTGCTCATAATTATTGGTTCATCATTCTAAGCATTGGAATAATAATGATTTACTGACAAACCAAAATTGTATCATAGGGGTCACAATATTCAAACCCTGTCCTTTCTTTATGCATTTAACAGTGTGAAAAAAGTACGTTATCCATTTAATGTGTTTTAAAGATATTGATGAGATTTACTTCCTGACCAAAATTAGCCAACTGGTAATTAAAAAAAAAAGTAGTACAATATAATAATTCTTCAAAGAAACCAAATAAATTGTACATATTTATAGATATTTCTGTAATCTCATCAATTTGATATTATACTGTAGAACAAATAATTTTTAAACAACTTTATAAACATGCAAATCTTCACTATCTAGCAGTTTCTAAAGATGACGTAATCCAAGACACAAGGTTTTCTTCTGGTTACATTAAATTCTAAACTAAATTTTATGAATTCACAAATGTATTTAGCTATACCACACACCAAATTTAATCAGCCAAAATTTACATGTCCCTTTGAGGCAAATTTATTTTTGCATAAAAATACATAGATGTTGATATTTTTAATGTAGTAAGAATTGGAATATAGAGTGGTATTGTAGACATACAACTGGCTTACAAGTTTAGAAGATTTGTGTTCAAGCCCTGTCTCCTGCTGGTACTGGAAATCAGATTCTGGGCAAGTAACTAAAACTTCAGATCACCTAACTTCTCACTGTCTTATCTCTACAATGTTATAATTTGCAGTGAAGTTGCTGTTGTGCTGATTGGTAGATCATCATTCCTATACCAATGAAATCACAGGGCTGGTTCTCAATAAGTTTTAATTACTTGAATGGTAAATATATTTTGTGTGATTTTTGTAAAAAACAAAGACAAACCTAGTCTGATACTCATAGCTTATCACAATGTATATATTTAGATATGACACATATATATTCATTTTCTCACCAGTCAAGAATTGGTTAAGTACCTACTATGTGTCAGACATGGTGCAAAGAACTTTGCAAATATCTTGTTTTATGTGAATCAACTAAATTTGGAAGGATAATGGCAAAGTAATGACTAGAAGTTCTTCAGTTATTGAGTCTTCTATTCTTTCAGTGTATTTACCAAGTTCACATTTTAATTAATGTCATTTATTTAAGAGATAAATGCTATTGTTAGAATTAGAGGCATCTAGTTTGTTTAGTAAATAGAGCTCTGGACTGAGAGTGAGGAGGAGGTGAATTTAAATCCTGCCTCAGATATTTGCTATCTGTGTTGCTTTGCAAGTCAGTTGAGCTCTCTCAGCCTCAGTTTCATCATCAGCAAAAAATGATAGTGGTACCCATCTCCCTGGGTTGCTGTGAGAATAAACTGAGATAATATCTGCAAAGTATCGTGCAAAACTTAAAGTACTACATAAATGCAAGCTATTAGTATTATTACAACTCAATCTTTATTTTTGCACATGATTTTAATTGGTCTACATAGGAAACAAATCTTCAACTTTGTCTTTGTTACCATCATGTTCTAATCAAATGAACAAAGAGTTCTGTCTAGGTATATATGTTTTTACAAATACTTGTCTGCATATATGTGCTTAGTAATAAATGTATCTAAATTTGAGCTACTGGCAAACAAGTAATCATGATTATTTAAATGACTTTTGAAAATTCTGTTCTGTTTCTCAGTGTTAAAAATGTGTTATTTTGTAAATAATTTCCTTTGCTGAAATATTCATGGTAATCTATTATAAAAGATGTAGTTGCAAATCACAATGGTGTAGTTAATATCTACATTGATGAAATAATGGAACCTTGAAGAAGTAAATAGTAGTTCAAGTTGTATTTATAGTAATCAATATTTAGTCCATGTAATTGGGTCAACTAACTTTGTTTCTGGGTATCCAATAATAAGTACACAAAAAAATAAGGATGTATAGTTACTCTCAATTTAATTGAGTAAATCCATGTTATTAAATTTAAGTTGAAATCAAATTATTTTGAAGCTCAAATGCACTCTCACCATAAAATTAAAATTATGGCATTACTGGAAAGGTAAATAAAAAATGAGCAAGGAGTTTTCTTTTAAATAAGGATGTATAAATATATGCATATATAATTTCATATTTGATTTAGAGTTATTACTTCATTATAAAGCAATGTGATGATGTAGGAAAAATGTTGGTCTTATAATCAGGGCAGATCTGTATTTGAATCCTGTCTGAAACTTAATTTTTTGATTTCATCAAGACATTTAATCTCTATGGGACTCAATTTCACAACCTGTAAAAAATATTTCAGAATTTTTTGTGACACACACTTTTGTGAACAAAACTGAAAGCAATACTTAAATGTGACCTATTAACCATCATGTTTGCTAAGCACATAGGTAAGTTCATGAAATTAATCATTTGTTGAATGCTTATCATGTAAAAATTATTTCCTTTTTAAGTCTTTTTATTTTTATTTTAATTTTTCATAAATTATATTTTTTATTTTCCAATTAAATGCAAAGACAGCTTTCAACATTCATTTTTTTTAAGATTTTCATTTTCTAATTTTTTCTCCCTCCCTCCTCCTTCTCCACACCCTCCACAAGAAGGCAAGCAATCTGATAGCAGTCATACATAAGTGATCATGTAAACATATTTCCACCATAGTCGTGTTGTGAAAGAAGAAACAGAATAAAAGGGAAAAACCAAAAAAAAGTGGAAATAATATGCTTTGGTCTGCATATAGACTTCATAGTTCTTTCCCTGGATATAGATAGCATTTCCCATCATGAGACTTTTGAAATTATTTTGGATCTTTGCACTGCTGAGAAGAGCTAAGTCAGTCATAGTTAATCATCACACAATGTTGCTCTTACTGTGTACAATATTCTCCTGGTTCTGCTCCACATTCAAATTATTTCAATAGTTATTAGAGATCCCAAAGTATAAAAAAAACACAATCCAAGACCTTCAGGATCTTTTCTTGTTCACCCATTTTTCAATGACCTTATTTAGGGTTTTCTCGGTAAAGATACTCAGCAAATGGTTTAGCATTTAGCAAAAAACAAAAAACAAAAATAAAATAACCCTCAACGTTTTTGTTTGTTTGTTTGTTTGTTTTAACAGATAAGTAACTGAGACAAACAGGATTAAGTGACTTGCCCATGGTCACACAGCAAGTAAGTGTCTGGGGCCAGATTTGAATTCATGAAAATAAGGGGTCAGCACTGTATATAACTGCTCCACCTAGGTGGCCTTTATAGCTTAACAATGTCTATGTGACACATACAAAAACAAATCTTGAATTGAACGGTTCTGACCACTCATACAGAAAAGAACTTTTCTAAGACTTAGTGGATTTTCAATTGCTTCTTCAACCACATAATTTTTCAACTTTTCTTGTCCTATTCTAAGGATCTAATACATGTTTTATCTATAATCTCTCTCTCTCTCTCTCTCTCTCTCTCTCTCTCTCTCTCTCTCTCTCTCCCTCTCTCTCTCCCTGCCTACCTATCTCAAACTCTCCATATCTATATAAAACCTTGATATTTCTATCTCTAGAATGTTTTTTGCATCTAACCCATCCTGCCTACACACATTGGTACCATGTTAGTTCAGGCCCTCATCACTCCTCACTTAGATTATTGCAAAGACCTTCTTGCCTTTCTTTCTGTCTTAAGTTTTTATCAATTAAGTCCATCCTATGTAAACCATTGCTGAAGTGATTTTTCTTAAAAGTCTTACCTTCCCATTCTTTTGGTCTATTTAATCCATTTATTTAATCTACTTATCCAGTGGCTTTCTGTTGCCTCTAGAATAAATTATAGAATCCTCTCCTTAACTATTTGTCTTTATAGTCCAACTTATCTTTTTCAATTTCATTGCATATTATTTTCTACCCCATATTCTATAATACAGCCAAACTTGCCTTCTCTCTGACATACATGACACCCATCTCTTATCATGTGCCTTTGCACTGGTTCTTCTTTATAGCTATCTGGAATGCATTCCATCCTCACTTCCACCTCTAAAAACCCTTTCTTCCTTCAAGATACATCTCAAAAACCTCCTTCTGATTCTTAGAACATATAGTGTCTTCTATCTCAAATGCTACACATTTAGCTTCTTTGTATATGTTATTTTATATAATATATACATTTAAATGTATTTATTAATATTCATATAAAGAAAGCATACATATGAATGTATGCATCAAAACTATGTATGTACTTATATGAATGTATGCATTTATGTATGTACGTATGTGTGAAACTTGCACATGCCCTTATTTCCATTAGAATGTAAGCTTTTTGCCAGTAAAGATCATTTTATTTATTGTATTTGTATCCCCAGCACTTAGCATAGTGTCTATCATATACAAAGAGCTTGATAAATGCTTGTTGATAGACTCATTCTACTTTCTGTTCCCTAGTATCAGGAAGCATGAGAAAAAAGAGCACCAAGTACTGAAAAAGGATATGACATAGTTTGAAGACTCTTATTGTTCCACAAGCACCACATTATGGAAAGAATGTGAGATGCAGAGGAATTTCTTAATAAAAAGGTTTAGTAGGGGACTTCTCCAATCAAATAATGAATCTTTGTTTTGGAAACCTCTATTGCTCTATAAGCAGCTAGATGGTACAGTAGATAAAGTGCTACTCCTGGAGTCATGAAGCCCTGAGTTCAAATCCAACCTCAGATGCTTACTAGCTGTGTGACCCTGAGCCAGTCACTCAACTCTGTTTGCCTCCATTCCCTTATCTGTAAAATGAGCTGAATTAAAAAGAAATGGCAAACCACTCCAGTATGTTTGCAATGAAAACCCCAAAATGGGGCCAGGTAGACTAGGGCATTACTGAAAAATGACTAAACAACAACACAGGAACAATATCTCTGAAAGTGAATTAATTGTGAGTCGATTAGAGATGAATTGTTTGGCTTATTTAGCTGTGGGTCTGAACCATTCATTGCAGTAAACAAATTCCTTTCTAATCATAATCTATCATTCCATTTCCCCCTCACCATTATGACCCCCAACACTATTCTTTGCCCTCATCATGCCCTCCAGCCCCTCCATTCCTCTCTTCTTTCCTAGACTATCACCCCTTCACTGGCTATGCGAACCCCTCTTCTCTATTTTTACTCTTTTGTAAATCAGTTAACCTCTAAATTATCCTTTTCATTTGAATCCCTTGCCCTCTAGACCTAATGCCAATTCTTCCTAGCCAAACCCCAGTCTTGGATTACTCAGACCACTGCCTGCCTTTGTTTCTATTCATGTGATACTGCATGGAATTGAAGATAGTCAGGGCACCAGGTTGACTGGTTCCATTAGAAATTTATGTTAAAGAATCTTAACTGACTTTCAATTCAGCAAGATAATCCTCTTATACCTCTTTATTTGATTCATTCTATCTCTAATCATAATGACTTTTCTAATCTTTTCACTCCTCCTTAAGCCTCCAACATTACCCTTTGCTTGCAACTTCTCAGTTGAGGATTTCACTGAGACTTAACTGGAAAAACAAAAAGTCCATTTACTGAATGAGCTCCCTCCTCTTCCATCCTCCTCTTCATCTCTTTTCATTCTTAAGTCTTCTAAGATCTCTTCCTTCACCTACTTACACATTTTTTCTCTTCTGACTCCAGTATGCTCATATTTTTCCTTTCCTTTAAAAAAATGTCCAATTGATCCTATACCAGTTATCTAATACACATATACAAACACATTATGTGTCTGTGTGTATGTGTGTGTATATCTGTATCTATTTATATAGATACAGATATACACACATACATATACACATTCATTTTGCAAAGAAGGTATGTGTGTGTTTGTGTGTGTGTGTGTGTGTGTGTGTAATGTTCTTCTTTTCTAAATTCTTTGAAAGACATCTACAATTGAGTCCTCCATTTTCTTTTCTTTACTCTATTCAAAACCCTCTGCAGTCTTGCTTCTGACCTTAACATTTAACTGAAACTGCTTTCTCCAAAGGAACCAATGATCTCTTAATTGTAACACTTAATGGCATCTTCTCAGTCTTCATCATTTTTTAGCCTCTTTGCATCCTTTGATACAATTGATCACCTTTTTCTCCAGCATATTATCTCCTCACCTGGTTTTTGTGATACTGTTCTCTTTCTCTTTCTACCTGTCTGACAACTGCTTCTTAAGTTTCATTTCCTGATTCTATATCCGGTTCATGCTCACTACCTGGGGGTGTCCCCCAAAGATCCCTCTTGGGTCCCCTTTTCCCAATCTTATCAGCTCCCATGGCTCCAATTATCATATCTATCCTAATGATTCTCAGATCTATGTGTCCAACTTCAAATTCTTTCCTGAGATCTGGTTTTACTTCATCAGCTGCCTTTTGTACATCTCAGATTGAATGTCTTTCTGCTTTGTTCAAAACAGAAGTAATTATCTTTCCCCACAAAACTTTTTTTTTCTCTTCCAAACTTCCCTATTACTGTTGAGTTATAAGTCCTTCCAATCATCCAGGTTCAAATCTCTCTGGAATCCTTGACTCTTCTTTATTATTCATTATGCATATGAACTGTTGCCATATCTTGTCATTTTTAGCTTCACAACATCTTTCTTCTACATCTGCTTCTCTAGACATGCAACTATCATTCTATTCTGGAAGTCTGTATCTATACCTTTAGTGAAAAAGCAACTCAAGTAAGCATTGGAAGTATTCCTCAAGCAACTCAAATATAATTTTGCTTTGAGGGTAGTAAACAACTTGGCACCCCACTATGAGTTGGTGAAGGGTATAATGTCCAGGGAGGAAAGTGGGACTGAAAATAGAGAGAGAATACTTTCCACATAATTGAATTGGGTCCACATAGGCTCTGAGTCTGAGGTGCTATGCTACCTGGTTTATGTTAATTATAGAAAGGTATTTTCAATGGACAAAATGGAACAAAAGGATATGTGAGGATATAGAGCATGCAGGGGTAGTGCCAAGGTAGAAAGTAATCAGAACATGGGAATAAATATCATGAGAAATTATTTTCATCTCAATGGACAGTAATTCTAAATCACAAATCCAAGAGAGGCTAATACCTATTTCTAAAGTCATCTTATTACTTTTGCCTTCTATTTTCCAATATTGATGCTATTGACAGAATTTTGTCATATCTCATGCTGGACTTTGCATCTTCAGTTACTGAGAGAGAACAGAAATTAATAATTCCCTAAAAAAAACTGACTGCCTCTTTTTCTTCTACGATTTTCACTTTTTTCTTCTTCCACAGAATCCAAGTGTTCTAAGAGAACTGTATTTCAGTTCATTATGGTTTCCTTTCAAATTGAAATGCTCTATCACTTTGCTCCTGATAGCTTTCCTCCTAGTTTATATATACCTAGTTAAAAACTGAACACAAATGGCAAGAGATATACTACATACTTCTGGGGAAGTATGTCCCTTTGAAAGATGTTTATAATTTGTTCAACAAGTTACACTATAAATTGAACCATCTAATCTCACTTATTGGTTGCATGTATCAAATGAAAATTGATTGCATTTCCTTTTTCCAAGAGAATTCAATCTCAATATTGACCAACATACCTGGAAAGGCAAATAAGTTTTCAGATATATAAAAGATTTCAAAATCAGGCTTTTTATGTACTGCTTTTTTATTGTGTTGTACGAAAACTACAAACATTTAATCAGATTAAAAATCAATGACATATAAATTAAGTTTGATTCCATGCCATTATTAAAATACATATGATTTTAGCATTGCATTATTTGGATTGTAATATTTTCATTGTCAAAAGGCACTAGATATTTGATAGTTTCACACCAAGATATGCCCTATATATAAATATCATATAAATAAAATAAATATAGGATACTCTAATTCTTTCTTTTGCTAATGGAATAAACAATGATCTCTTTTCCTCCTATTAAAATGTGAGGATTTGATCATTTAATTCCTTCAAATTTTCAAATATTGTTAGTCTTTAGTTTTTTCTTGTCTCCAATGTTTCTATTTCAAAGATTTACTCAGGTCTCTGCTCAGAGTCTAGATTCCATTTGTAGGTATGTTCCTGACTGAGAAGCCTCCCAAGAGGATATCCAGGGTGCATTCATGGAATAGAAATCATTAGGCTATGATTAGCAAATCACTTTTGAGACTGGTTCAAGAAGAACCCAAACCTAGTTCATCTCAGTGGATACTCAAGGCCTGAAATGGATAATTCACAAGCAATAACTTTGCACTATACAACTAACCAAGCACTTTATGCCCCTGTAGTCATCAAGTTACCCCTAAAATCTTCAGAACCCTTTCTCAATATTGGGGTTTCTTCTGACAACTTCTCCTGTTTCTCCTATTGCTGGTCATCATCTGCATCCTGTGGCAATTTGACTTTCTCTAATGCTCAACCACCATCAAGAAACTTGATCATGAAAGTACATCCCTGGTGCCTTTCCAAACAGTGGCTTAATAAAGGCTGATCTCTGGCCTCTGAACTTACTCTTATTACCAATAACATCAGCAGTTAGAACAACTCCAAGATACCCAACCTATTGCCATGTTTCCTGCCTTCTTCATTATATATGGGGCCCATCTTCCAGTACCAAACACAGCATGACCAGCACAGAGGCTGACCAGACACCTGAACAACACAGCCAGTAACTTGTAAACATCCCAGTGGAGAAGCCAGTAATAGCTACTCTTGACTGATGTCTCAGTGCTCTCATCCCTCATTCCTCTTCCTAGAGAAAAAAACTCTTCAAGACACCACAGCTTCAACTTGGAAGCTGCCTATGAATTGACCAACAGAAAATCTGCAGAACAAAATGATTCCCTTTCACCGCATCAGTGATTGGCATCAAGCGCTGAAGGAGGGGGGGAGCAATCTAGTCACCAGATAAAAGGGAAGTCCCTGATATGCAGGGAAAGAAAGGCCAATAGCAACTGCGTGGGCCCACATTACCAGTTCAACCAGTCAAAACCACTTTGAAACTATCCTTCTCTCTGTAGCTGCAAACAGTGCAGAAAGAGATCATTTCTCCAGGACCAGGGACTTTACTTTGGGGACTTGTACAAGATGAGTCCAAATCCAGATCATTTCAGTGGACATACTCAAGGCTGAAAATGGAAGATGAGTGGTCTGTGACTTTCACCTTTGAAAGTAACCAAAGCCAATCTACCCTTTGGTCATCAAGTCACTACTTCAGAACCTCTCTCCAGAAATTGCCACTACCTTTGCCAACTTCTTCACCTGGCTCTCCTGTTGCTGGTCACTGCCTGGATCTTAGGGCAACTCATCAAGAAATTGTAAAACAAAACCAAACAATGAAAAATTAGAAGACAATGTGAAATATCTCATTGGAGAAACAACTGACTTGGAAAATAGATCCAGGAGACACAATTTAAATAACACCTTAAAAATAGATTAACCCAGATGGCAAAAGAGGTCCAAAAAGCCAAAGAGGAGAAGAATGCCTTAAAAAACAGAATTGGACAAATAGAAAAGAAGGTCCAAAAGCTCACTAAAGAAAATACTTTCTTAAAAACAATAGAGTGGAGCAAATGGAAGCTAGTGACTTTATGAGAAATCAAGAAGTTGCAAAAACAAAATCAAGAGAACAAAAAAATAGAAGACAATTAGGACAACTTAACAACATCCTCTACTGCTTCACCACCAACACCAAGTATAGCCTTGATATCTGTAGAAATGATAGACTTGTACATGCAGTTAGAGCAGCACCAACTGCCCAATCCACTGCCATGTTTCACATTTGCTTTAAAAGTGCAGAGGGGGCTACCTTCCTAAAACTGAACAACTTCCTCCATGACCAGTTCAGCAGCCAACCAGGCCCCTTACATATTCATATAGTCATCAGAGGATTGTAAAAACAAAACAAAACAACAACAAAAAAACCCCTAAAACTAAAACTAAAACAAAACTTGACTCCAGATCTGCCTTTCCATGAAGCAGCATCTCTTGCCGGGCCCCTCTCATCACTCAGTTCTCTTTGTAGAGGAGGAATTCTTCAGTGCACCACTGCCAATTTCATATAAACAAGGCTTTTCTGAATCCATTTTGAATGGATCTGAAGAAGAAATTTGAGAAGACAACTCAAAATAATTTTGTTGCAGAGGTGGGAGGCCAGTGGAAGTCGGATATTGCATATATATTACAGATCTTTTTTGATGTATTGATCAATTTTGCTGATTTTTTCTTTTCCAATTTTTTCCCCTCCATAACAAATATCATTTATTATGTAGGAAAAAAAGATTCTACTCAATTTAAATTTTCTCAACAGAAGTATTTTAAATCTAGTAACAATCTATGTTTTCCTCTTATAGAAGTATACTCGGTTTTAGGAATAAGTTATTGTTCATTGTAAGATTTTCTTCTTTAGACTTTTGTTATATCCCAAGATTTCCTTTTTTATAGTAGTTCATCCCAAGTATTTTCTGATTATGACTATACTCCCTCAATGCAATATCCTTCACTATGTGCTGTATTTTTTCTTTAACCTGAAATCTTGGGTTTTGTGATGTCATTTCTGAAAGTGTTCAATATTGGGTTCTATTTTTATTTGTTGGTTTTGTTTTTCTTTTTGCTAGACAGTTGGTGTTAAGTGACTTGCCCTGGGTCACGCAGCTAGTACATGTTGTGTGCTGTGTGTAAGAAACTGGATTTGAACTCAGGTCCTCCTGACTTCAAGGCCAGAGCTCTATCCACTGCACCACCTAGCTGCTCCCAATATTGGGTTCTTTTAAAGGTGACCTGTGTATTCTTCTTATTTTACCTTGACCTTCTACCTCTAATAGTGCTGAATAAATTTCTTTCATGATCTCTATTGAGTTATACAGTTTTGTCATGATTTTCAGAGTCAAGTTGTTCTTCACTTTTTCTTCCTCATCCTGTTTTCCAGTTACTTTATTAAAATAGACATCTCACTTATTCCTCTAATTTTGAAGAATTTTGTTTGTTTTAATATTTTTCATAACATTGTTGAATCATTGACTTCTTTCCATGCTAATATTTTCAGAGTATCAACAACTTGGGTAAAATTGCCAACTTTTTCTCTAAACATTTTATTGTATTTTTTAGTGTGTTAATTTTATTTTTCTGTCTCTTATTGCAGCTCTGCCTTTATGTGCTCTATCCACTCTTAGATCCTTAAGTATCAGTCTGCTCTTTGTTTTACCTGTGGTTCTACTGTTTATTATTTTCAATTGTGACCTTCCTCTAGGATTTTATCTTACTATTCTTTTAACCTATAGTATTTCTTCATTGTGGTAGGAGTTTCTTCTCTTTGCTAATGTGTGGTGATTTCACTTTTGGATTATGAAATTATACCAGTTAGAGTGTATCTATTCTTTTACTATTGGATGAGGTGACTATACGTGGGACCTCTCTCCCACTGTGATACCAATGGTATAGTGTACCAAGTTTCTACCTATGCTGTAGTGTCTAAGCTGATCCAACTGGAAGGGAAGTTAACTGGGGTTAAACCCTGATTTGTTTCAAAGCCCTGTACTTTGATCATTGTCCTGGCCTAGCTAGGTAAATTCCACAGATTGTTGGCATTAAGGCCCTGCTGATGTATTAATGAGCTTTTGTCTATCTTCTGGAGATTCCATTACCATGACCAGGCCAGCCTTGCCTACTTCCTTGTGAAGTTACCTATTGGAGTTCAGCCATTTATGATAATGACTCCTAGAATGAATGGTCCAACTCAGTATTGATGACTACAATTTGGTTTCCTAAAGCAGAGGTGTTAAAATTCAAATTGAAATTGTGACCATTAAACTGCACATTTGGATTTCTCTGGGTTACATATTGATTTAAAAAATCATGCATGCTTACATATTGAATTTTTAATTAATTGATTCATTTTATTAAATATTTATCAATCACATTAGAATTTAGTTCAGACTATACCTCTGTCCTAGGATATCACCATATGTCTCTCCCTCAGAAATCCCCTCGTCGTCACTTGTAGGAGTTTTGCTTGTTGTAAATTGCTGTAATTAGAACCTCTCACATCACCATCTTAAGATAAAGGCCTTATATGATTTTTTTAATGAGAAGTATTACATAAGCATTACATAAATTAATATTTGAGTCATATTTAAGAAGTCAAATAATATTATTATCTTTTCAGTTTTTGATACTATGATAATTTTTTTTTGCCTGAAAGAATATGATGAATTCTATGCAAACATAAAATGAATTAGAGCCTCATTTTTAATTGGCTACATCCCCCCCTCCAATTAACCTCTGAAACTTCAGTACAATGATTAAAAACATATCTGCTGAAATGTTGCTAACTTTTCCCTGCTTATTGCAGAAACCCAAAATAAACCATTGTGGGGGAAAAAATGCACAAGTAGGCATATAAAAGTTTTTATGTTAGGAAGAAAGGGGATTCCTCTACTTTCATTTATTTTCCCAGATGCAATAAACACAAGAAGATATATCCCATTGTCAGTTTCAAGTTGCCTTTTTCCTCAGGCTTGTCATATATATTTCAGTTTCATGTTTAAGAGAGTATTCTGTCCAGGTGCTGTGCTTTACATCAATAATGGTGCTACTGAAAAACTGAGGAATTCACAGATATTTGGAAGCACTGAAGTGCTGTCTTGGGATGATGCTATTTCCCTCTTTTTTTTTCTTTTTGTCTCATATTTTAAATGTCCCCCTTCAAACAGTAACAATATCTCACTAGGGTGACAGACTTGTGGTTCCCAGGAAACCGTGAAGCACCCTTTTTATGCGTTATTGAATCCATTTAAAATTCGGGCAGAATAGTGAATCCCCAGAAGGGCATTTGCAGTTTCCCATACTGTGAAAACATTTTGGAACATCATCTACATTAGCAAATGTTCTCACATCTTTAAAGACCTCAAAGGAATTCTGTCCCCAGGAGTAAGCTGATTTCTATACAGATACCAAATCTCAGCACTATTTCTTTTTTTTATTCCAAACAATACATATTAATTACAAAAAAATTTACATAGAAAAATCACCCAGATTAATGTTTGAGGCCCTTTAGCAAATTTTGCAAGTCATCCAATCAATTGAATTCTGTGTATTTGTTTCTATATTTATGCCTCTGGGAATATTCAGAATAGACTATCCCAGGGCTTCTTCTATCAAACAGATATTGTGATGGCATGTTATTTTTTTGTTAGTTTTTAACATTGATTTTTATAAGATTTTGAGTGCCAAATTTTTCTTCTTTCCCCTCTGCCTCCCCATATCCAAGACGGCAAACAATCTGATATAAATTATACATGTGCAATCATGGAGCCATATTTCCACCTTGGTCATGTTGTAAAAGAGGTGGAAGGTGGAAATTAAATCAAACAATATAAGAGAACTCCTAGGTATTCCTCATAATTTCAAATGATTATCAACGAACTACATCCTGACTTACTGAAAGAAGTGGCAGTCATTTTTATTGATCCTTGTAAGCTCCTGGAGAAGTGGAGAAGTGTTAGAGTACTAGACAAAGGCAAATATCCCAATATTCACAAATGGAAGAGAGAGGAAAATGTAAACTAGATAGTAGTGCCCTTAACTTTGACCTCTGGCAAAAATTCTAGAATGCACCATTTAAGAACTGGTTAGTGAATATGTTAAAAAAAAAAAAAGGAAAATAGTGATCATAAAGACATTGACTTCATCATAACCGTCTTATATCATGCCTATATTTTTAAAGTTTAACCAAACCAATTGCTTTAAGAAATTTAAGCTGCAGGTCCATCAAAGAATGATGGAGAAACACATGGAGCATATTAAGCAGGCATCAGAAAATTTTCCATGAAGATTTGATGAGTAGTGACACTAAAGATATAAAAAATGATGTATACCTAGAAGAGCAGATGGACTATCCATGCCATTAGAGTGACATGATAATTGATGGATTGTCTATGAACCATGCTATTATTTTTATTCTGTGTAAGTATTATTTATAACAGAATATGTATAATATATAGTACATATATACACATATATACATATACATATATATATATATATATATACATACATACATATACGAATGTGATTTTTTAAAGGTAAGTATTTAAAATAAATTTATTTAAACTTTAACTTGATGGTCTAATTTGATGTGCATACTTGGACTGTCATTAATTTTATCTGAATTAAATCGACATAATGATCCATCAGTTATATTTTCTGAATAACGAATGAAACAAGTGAGGTTCTTTTTCAAAGCAATATCCTGGTCTTTATGAATGTGATTTTGCCTGGATTAAAAAATTACAGGAATTCTTGAAGATAAGTGGTCCAAAATGGTAAATGAAGTTAAATGTTCTACCAGATCTATATTTAATGTTTTCATTTTTAGTTAGGATACACCTAGATTATTTTCTCAAAATTTTCACACAGAATAGACATGACAATTCTACCCCTGCCTTTTAAAACTGATCCTGACACCATTAAAGAATTATTTGCTGCCTTTATCTTTAGCGATCTTTCCTCATCAGTCTTTATACTCACTGATTTGTTCAATTTGTTCAATAGTCCAACTTACTATAATAAAAGCATTCTTAGGATTTGGGAATATATCTGTTTTTTTGTGCCATAGCTTCCAAATATACTATGCTATAGATTATAATACCCTATAATGAGATGTTGAAACACTGATGGATAGCACAAATTCAGTCAGATTTTATAATTTTCACAAAGTAGTCTTCTATGCCTTTGAATTCTATTTCAATGCCAGACTTTCCAACATCATTTGCCAGGTGGGTTGTTTCAAAATCCAAGGAATTGAAAATCATAGAGAATTGGCTCCATCTGAAACCACCAGAGGCAAGATTATGAACAAAACATCTTCAAAAAGTATGTATGCTTATGCAGTCATCCTCCAAACACCTGCTTATACTTATTCTTACAGGGAATTTTAAGAGCCTGATTGGGGAAATATCTGATGACATTTGTTAAATTATTCTTACAGAAGAAAAAATGTACCTTGTTCCTTTGGAATCCAAACTGTAGAATCCATTATGCTTTTTATATGGCTTATCACCTGCAATTCCTTTCCTTGAATGCTTAATTATTGGAGCACTTCGACTCATTTAATGGGGGTCACCACAGTCTTGGAAATGGCAGTGATGATGCCTATGTCCAGAAAGTCCTTACTGAAAGAGATGGCATATTCTGTCATGATGAGAGACCAGGCAGGTGTTGCAATTAGAAACAGAAAGCAAGGAATGTAGAGCCAAAAGACAAGGGCTAAGTTGCTTCTTGAACTAACCTTTGCTATACCTCAGGACCAAAAATCTGCTCTAATGCTATTCAAAAAATGTTAATATATCTAGAAGAAGGCCCTCAGAATGCTGATTACATAACTTGTGGATGATTTACAGAATGATATGGTTGGGGTTTACATATTATGGAAAGGAATGATTAGGTTCAGTTCTAAAAGAATAGAACTCAATGAGGTCTTTGGTCCAAGCAAATATCAGAGTAATTATAATGATATAGTGAGGCAATATTCTAGATATCTTTTAATGAGATCACAGGAAATCATTTGACAGAATCTTCTGTTATATTCTTATGGATAAGATGGAAATATTTAGACAATTCACATCTGAGGCACTTAGGTGATATAAAGGATAAAATGCTGGACCTGAACTAGAGAAGACTTGAGTTTTAATCCTACCTCACACCCTAATTAATCATGGGGAAATCACTTAATCATGTTCTAATCTGTAAAATGATGGGGGAGGAGGTATAACGATATCATCTTTCCTACCAGGTAGTTGTGGGAATCAAGTGAGATAAAATATGTCCAGTCCCTTCAACAAGTTAAAGTGTAGTATAAATGTTACCTATGATAGTAGAGATGGTGAATTCAGAATTTGTTGAAATGAATGATTCCAAAGATAAGGGACAATTTGTAAAGAGTGGCCTGAAGGAGAAGGTCCTAGGGATATGTGCTTGGTTCTGTGCTATATAATAGTTTTATCAAAGATTGTGATAAATCCATCAGTCAACAAGTATTTATTAAACACTATGTGTGAGGAACTATACTAAGCACTAGGTATACAAATATCATGAATGAAGCAATGTTTACTCACAAGAAACTTACATTTTAATAGAAGAAATATCAAGAACATAGATAAGTATGTGTAAACTAAAAAATAAGTATTTAAATACAAGATAGTTTGAGAGAGGTATCATTAGCAATTGAAAAAAAAGGAAAATTCTCATTTAACAGGTAATGCTCTAGCTTAATCTTGAACAAAAGAGAGATTGTATGAGGATGACATGGGGAAAGAGTTTGTATCTGACATGGGAGAGAGATTGTGTTAAAGAATGGAGACAAGAGAAGGAGTACCATTATGTGAAGAACACAGTTTGACTGGATCATAGAATGTAGGTCAGGCAGTAATATATAATAATCCTGGGGAGATATATTGAGGTGATTATTTGAAGTAGAGAGAATAAGAAGCCATTTTACTTTGATTGAATTGGGTGGTGATATGGTCAGATCTTCACTTAAGGAAAATCACTTTGCAGCAGTGTAGAGGATGGACTGAAGTGGGGAGAGGCAGGAGCCAGAGAGTCCAATTAGAGGCTATTGCAACAATCTAAGTGAGTGATGATGGGGGCCTGAACTAAGGTGATAGGTAGCTGTGTGAGTGGAAAAAAAGAGTTGGATATGACAGATGTGAAGGTAGGAAGTACAGGATTTGCAACTGCATTTGATATGTAGACGGAGGAAAAATGTGGAGTTGAGGATACCATAAAGATTTAAACCTGGGAGACCAGAATAGTGATGGTGCCTTTGACAGAAGTAGGAAAGTTTGAAAGGGATGTAGTTACTTTTTTGGGGGAGGGGATAATTAGTTTATTTCTACATACTGAATTTGAAATATCCAATGGACAATTAGTGATTGGGGCTAGATATGTTTAGGAATGATCATTAGATCCAAGCAAACTGATAAGAAAATATAAAGAAGACTAGGGGATCAAAGACAGAGCACCGGGGAACATCTTCAGTTAGGAAGATTGTAAAACCTTTCTTATTCCATAAACCTCAAAAGAAAAAAAATATGCACTAGATAACTAGTCATTACAGTTGATTCCACAAGATAAGACAAAGCCCTGGAAATAAGCATTCATGAATTATCTAGAGAATTTATAACACTTGGAATTCCCTTTCAGCATCCCTACCACCAGTGTTACAAAATGTCACAGTGACACAATGAACACAGAATTAAACTCATAGGTTTGTTCCTGGGGTACCAGTTGTAGGGATGCTTCTCACAGCTGTGACTCTGTCCAAACCTTCTTGACCCCACAAGATACAGTAGACATTGATTTACCCATATAAAGGCAAGGAGAAAATAGAAGGGAAAAATTTAGCAGCGTTACTTTTTGATAAAGAAGGTCTTGGTGGGGAGAGAAGGGGGAAGTCAATATCCATTAATTGAGGAATGACTAAATAAATTGGGGCTCATGAACATAATATATTACTGTGCCTTAAGAAATAATGAATATAGAGAAAGTTGGGAAAACATGTGAATTGATGAAAAATTATGTAAGCCAAACCAAGACAATAAGTCGAATTATTGTACGCATAATTGTTATTCTTATTCAATCATTCAGTCATGTTCAACTCTTTGTACCTCCACAGACCATAGCATGCCAGGTCCTTCTATTCTCCACTACCTCTCAAAATCTGTTGAACTTCATGTTCATCATTTCCATGACAGTGTCAATGTCATTTTCTATTCTCTCCTTCTCCTTTTATCTTCAATCTTCCTTAACATGAGTGTCTTTTCCAATGAGTCCTGTCTTCTAATTATGTGACCAAAATTTTTAAGCTTCAACTTCAGTATTTGACATTCCAGTGAAGAACCTAAATTACCAATTTATGTATTGACTAATTTGATCTCCTTGAGTCCAAAGGACTTTCAAAAGTCTGCTCTAGCACCACAAATTGAAAGCATTAGTTCTGAAGTGCTGAGCTTTTCTTGTAGTTCTTTTACATTGTTACTGCAAAACCAAAACAAAACAAAAGAAAAAAAAACCTACAGCTTTGACTATACTGACTTTTGTCCATTTATCATAAATGGAAAGAGCAACAAAGCAACAACCTGAAGATGAATGTTTCATAATTTTAATAACCAAGCTTGGTATCAAGAAAGAAATAAGAAAATCTACCTATTTTCAGTCACAGCAGATGAGGGAAATACATATATATGGAAAATTGCATTACTAGTCAATATAATATAAGGTGGTTTTTTTGGGGGGGTGGTATTTGTATCTTTAGTGCCAAGTACAGTACCTAACATGTAGTAAGAGCTTAATATAATTACTGATTGATTAACTGATTATATTGTTAACCTTAGTTGATGGGTTGCTTAGTTTCTTGTACTGCTTTTTCTCCCTTTCTTCTTGTTTCTCTTTATTATAAGGAATAACTCCATTGGTAAAGGAGTAGAGAATATTATATTTGGAAAAAAATATGTCCATAAAATGTTTTACAACATAATGGGTTGCTACAGGAGGTAGTGGGTCTTCCTTGCCAGAATTCTGCAAACAAATTCTGGTTGACAGTTGTTTGGGTATATTGCGGAAAGTACTGTAAATCTGACATGAGATAAAAAAGGTGGCTTATGATGTGTCTTTCAATTCTGACATTCTATGATTAATAGAATCTTTGAAAAAAAAAATGACTGTTTTGGCCTACTAGTCATATACCATCCTGAGCTTAATAAGGCTCATCAATCAAACAACCAATCAGTATTCATTCATTAAATAATAATGGTGTAGCAGGCATTGTGCTAGGTGTTGGAGATACATGAAAAAAATAAAAATGACATGTTTTTTAGAAAACCAATATTTTAACTGGGGTTATAACATTTTTATACATGCATACACAAATATGTGTATACATGTTATTGTATATAAGCATGCATATATGTGTATATGCACACATATATAAATACAAATACACATATATATGCACATACACACTCATGCATTATTTTCATATTTACATAATTATATATATGTTTATATTTTATATGTGCATATATACACAAAACACATATAAAGGAAACACAAAGTGTCCTTAGAAGGAGAAGCACTAGTAACTGGGTAAGGTAGAAATGAACTCACAAAGATCATTCAACTAGATTTACTTCTTCAAGGAAACTATCAGGTGAAGAGGTAAAGCATTATAAGCATAAGGTACAGCCAATACACAAATTCAAGGATATGACAAATAGAATTCTATGTGAAAGAACAAAGAAGAAGGTCAATTATGGCCAGATATCACACATGGAAAGAAGATATAGATAGATATAGAGATACATAAATAGATAAGGTAAGAGGGAGCCACTGGATTGTCTAAAAGAAAACTTATCATCTATCATCACAACTTTCTAGCTTTCTATGAACTGACAAGGTTTTTAATTTCTTTAGGATCCACAAATAAACATTAAAGTCTTATTCTGATACCTGTGTGAAGGTAACTGTGAGTTCTGGAAAACTTTATAACAAAGTGATACATCAAAGAAGACTTTTAGTGGTGTGATTTTTCATATGCAAAAACAGATTGTACACTCACATGCAGTGGTGGACAAATGCTATTTAGCAATAGACATTGCAGTATATAAATAGAGAAGACAAAACTTTACAAGTCAAATAAAAGTACAATATGTACAATAGTTGTATGCAAATGTAAAATTATATATGAATGGAAAATGTGAAACAAAAATCTATTTAATTAATTAAAATTGTGAAATAGTGGATAAGACCCTTGAGTTAGGGTCAGAACTACCTGGATTTGAATCCCATCTCAGGCAGTTTGTAGCGTTGTGACACTAGGCAAGATACTTCATCTTTGTCTCAGTTTCTTCCTTTGTATAGTAGGAATGGATGGTACTTAATGGCCTCTGAGATCCCTTCAGTTATAAATTTATGATCCTATGAAATAGGCATGAAGTTTATCTTCTATTGACTGTTCTAATGTGTCTCCTAAAAGAGTGCTATAATTTCATATCCATATGTGTGCATGTTCCTGCACATATTAATTACAATATATTTTGGGAAGTTTTTTTTAAATACCTCATGATAGCAATTACATGAAAAAAAACATATTTCTTGCTACATAAGAAATGTATTTGAATGTTAGCAGTTTTTTTCTAATTTTGTCAATTATTTCTGTTTATCATTTATAACTTTGCTCTGCCCTTGATAAATGATTAGTAGCAGCTGTAGCAAACCAATAAAAAGAACAATTGAATGAATAAAATATTTGTCAGAACGTTTTTGTCAAATACTTGATAAATGAGAGGGACACCAATGCCCTGTACTGAAACATTTCAGTAGATGGCAAGCACTTTATGTATATGGCATGAAAAATGTTTCAATGAAATGCTAGTATTTTGAGCAAACATTTCAGAAAGAACTTTGAAAACTGTGATACAAACTTTAAAAATTATCTTGTTTTAAAATATCAATTGAAGGGAACCTTTAAGGGAAGAGAGTATAGGTAGTTGACCAAAAATAATAAACTCTAATTATAGTCTTGAAGAAAAATGTCAGCTATCCATTATGTCACCTTTATTTCAAAATATATCCTTTCCTTTCCTTCTCACTCGTTTTAGATAGCCATAATTTAAAAAAAAAGTAGGAAAAGTACAGTCCAACAAAATTAAACAACACATCATAAACCACATCTGGTATTTTTTCAAAGCTCAGGGTATGAAATAAGGAAGGGTAGGAGAATGGAAGAAACAATTATTACACGCTTACTATGTACCAAGAACTAGTGCACAGTTACTAAGCATTTCACAGATATTTCATCTGAAGAATGTACATCCTCATATCTCTTCTTTGGGCCTGTGTCGTTAATGTAGCTTCATAACATTCAGTTTCGATTTTGTCATCATTTCCCTCCCTTTTATATTATACCAGTCTTTCTGCATATTTATTTTCTGGTTGCACTTACTTTTTTATAAATTCTTCTAAGCCCTGTGTCCTCTTGTTTTCTTCATAGTCATTATGTTTTCCTGCAAGAGTTGTAGAATTCCATTGCATTCACATACTACAACTTTCTTAGGTATTCCACAGTCTAATATAGCAAACATTTAAAGCCTTAGTTTATGACTTTGTTTTGGCTAAAATCTAAATTTGAAATAATTGGTTAATGATAAATCTTGATTAATACAGATCTTTAATTTACTGGGATTCTAGAATTATGTCACCAAAAATACAAAGTGAGTGTTCTTCTTTTCTGGTCTTGAATGGTATTACTTTAGGAGCCACCTCACTCATATATAATTACCATTCCAAAATTAAACCAACAAACTCAAACAGAAGCCCTTCTATATGTCATAAAGTCATAGATATATTTGAATCACTCACTTCAAAAATTACCTGCACTTAGGCTACTAAACCTTAAATGGTAGAATGCTTGATTTAGAAATCACACAAAATATCATGAATGAACAATCTGTAATCCATGAAGACTGAGTGCAAGGTCATAAAATTAGACAGTTGTAGAATACAAAACAAACAAAGCACAAAACTACAGGTTTCTAACCTCTTAAGACTATAGTTTATTTCATATAAAAAGCTATTATGATTTATTATAATAATGTTTGCTACCTCCCATACTTCTTTTAAAGGGAAAAATACTACTGTGAAAGAAGAGGTTGTTTTGAGTTACCTTGTTTTATAGCTACCTTATATTTTGATACCGGGGGTTTATCTCTTTAAGGAAGCAAGCTCCAAGAACATTTCCTGAAAACATGTCAGTAAAATATCCTAAAAGAATAGGTGCAACTATTAATTTCTGTTCTTTTCAATTTTCCAGTTAAGAAAGTTAAGAAAAAAGTTGAGAAAAACATTATTTCTGTTAATAAGTGGAACGGAAGTGTATTCTGAAATGTCATGTTAGTAGGAAGCCAGATCTAGAAGATTCTAACTTGGTGGAAAGTCTTCAAATAAAATTCTAGCAACAAATTTTGTCTATGTTGAGAAGACCAATCTGCTTAAGTATGGTCAGCCTCTTAATTATTAGGCTGGCCACTTGAGGATAGCCATGCTATGATAACCTTCTTCAGACAAATAAAATTGTGAAAATACTTTTCAGTCCTATACCTCTGATGATGATGATGCAAGTAATGATGATGACAGAGGGCAGTAAAAGAAGAAAGACAATCTCAAGCATAAAGTAGATAAAAACAGTTTACAAACACTGATTTAGACAATGAATGGAAATACCATTGGAGAAATGATGCCACTTCAGGTTTATCATTCTTGCTAAATGAAATTTGAAGGAAATAATACTTATAGATGAATGATTCTACTTTACGAGTAGAATAGAAAGATTTATAGAGATGACTTATTTTGCATCCAAGGGAAATAAAGAAAAATTGTTTCAATGGGAAATTTGAATATCAAATATTTCAGTGTTCATATGAATTTATTGTATCTCTTACAAAGTGAATAGGTAAACACTGTATTATTTTAATACACTCATTTTCATTAAATCAATATATATTTAAAAACTCTGTGACATCAATCAAAAGGTGATTATAGAGGAGGATGGCAAAAATATGTGGAAATCTCACTTAAACAATAATAAAAAAGAGAGATATAAATGCTTGCAGAAAATACAGAAGCTCTACATCTATGTATTACAATATACTTGCTTTGGGAAGAAGACTAAAACATCAGTGGATGAGAAGAGAACTGTATTGCAGTTAAGTTCAGATGAAAAGTGTCATCCCACAGAGAAACAGCTTTGACAGAAATCATTTCTACTCACAAGGAATGATGGGGGGGGGCGGAAACTGCTAATAGGGACAGTCAGTGTAACAGTGGGGAGCAGTGTGTGTGTGTGTGTATGTGTGTGTGTGTGTGTGTGTGTGTGTGTGTGTGTGTGTGTGGACAGTGGCAGCAAGGTAGACAGTTAAGGCCACATGACCAGGAGTTAATCTTTTGTATTATTTTAGACAGAGAGCTTGTATAACACCAATTTAACATTGTATAACACTGCCAAAAGGGCAGTTAAGACTGCCCTTTTATCTGGAAGACCAAAAAAATTAAGACATTTTCTGAATTACCTAATAAATAGGCTGGAAAGTAGAGCAGAATGGTGAGAATGAAAAATAGGATTTAGGAAAGTTAAACTTTAATAATATCATTCCAGCAAAGGCTAAAATCAAGAACTGGGACTATACCAATCAAACTATATTTCTTCAGCTCACATCAATCAAATAACTTTTTAATGAAGTAATATATTCTAGTAGACAAAATACAACTTTGTGTACATAATGAAGTCATCAGGATCTTAGAGGAAAGATGAAAATCAATACCAGTGTATAAGAATTGTTAAAAAAAAATAAGGAAAACAATATGGCATAAAGTTAAGAAATTTCCAACTTGACCCTACTCAAGTTTGTGATATTCCTACTTGGAAAATGAATAAAAGAATAGTCACTATCAAAGAATATGATTGCTTCATAAGGATGTTTAATAGCTGTCTATCAATTAAAATAATAAAACATCCCAAAATGCCAGTATTCATTTAGTGTGTAGCAGATGACATGATAGATATGGTCAAATTTGTTGTAAAATATAAACTTGATTTTAAATTCTCATAGCTAAAGTTTGAAGATTACAATCGGTATTATTTCATAAAGCAATAAGAAATATCAGAGGGAAAATGACTTAAAAAACTTAATAAGAGATCTCATTAAGTCAGATATGGATATAAGAATAAAGGAGTGAAGATGATAAGCAAAGAGCAAAGGGAAAACTTAGATTTCTTTTAAATTTGCACTTGTCTTATTATTTGCAATGTAGGCTTTCTCAATATGATCATTAACATTAGAATTTTTCTTTTGAGAACTGTCTGTATTACTAGAGTATATATCTATTAGGAAATGGCTCTTTGTCTTTTATACTTATTTTAGTTCCCAGATACTCAATCTTTATCATGTGTAGTATTTGATAAAAAAGGTTATTATCCCCCCATGGACAGTTTCCCTTCATTTTGTTTTTGTTGTTGATCATTTATTTTCAGTTGTGTCTGACTCTGCCCAGCCCCAGGAAATTTTACCCCCATGACAGTGAGGGGAGTTGGACGTCTGAGCCATGGGAAATTCAAGGGAATCCCTCTGACAAGGAATACCAGACTCACACATGTGTGTGGGTTGTTTTGATTTCTACTTTACCCTCTGGTTCTAGGATATCAGGGCAGTTTTCTTCAATAATTTCTTGAAAAATGATGTCCAGGATATTTTCAATTTTACCAAATTATGGCTTTCAGGTAAGACCATAGTTCTTAAATTATCTATCCATGATCTGTTTTTGTAGATCAGTTTATTTTCCAATTATCAATTTTGTAAGTCTTATTTGAAATTTTTTATTCTTTCTTGATGACTCATGGAGCTTCCACTCACCCAATTCTAATTTCTAAGGAAATTTTCTCTTCAGTAGGCTTTTGTGGCCATTTTCGCATTTGGTTAAATCTACATTTTATGGATTTCTTTTCTTCAGTGAATTTTTTCACTCTTTTTACCATTTGTGCTTTTTTATTTTTAAAATATTATTTATTTGTTGTTGGTTTTCAACATTCGTTTCCATAAGATTTTGAGTTCTAAATTTCCTCCCCTTCTCTCTGTTTTCCATTTGCCAAGATGACATGCAATCTAATATAGCCTATACGTGTACAATCATATTAAACATAATTCCACATTAGTCACATTGCAAAAAAGAATTAGAACCAAAGGGGGGGCATGAGAAAGAAGAAAAAAAAGAGAAAATATGCTTTGATCTGCATTCAGACTCTATAGTTTTTTCATTGAATGTGAATAGCATTTTCCATCATGAGTCTTTTGGAATTGCCTTAGATCCTTTATTACAAAGAAGAGTTAAATCTATCAAAGCTGGTCATCACACGATGTTGCTGTAATTGTGTACAATGTCCTCCTGGTTCTGCTCACTTCACTCAGCATCAGTTCATGTAAGTCTTTTCAGGTATTCCTGAAGTCCAACTGCTCATCATTTCTTACCTAACAATAATATTCCATTACATTGATACACCACAAATTGTTCAGCCATCCTCCAATTGATGGACATCCTTTCAATTTCCAATTTTTGGCTACCACAAAAAGCTGCTATATATATCTTTGTACATGTGAATCCTTTTTCCCAGTTTTATGATCCCTTTAGGAAACAGACCTAGAAGGGGTATTTCTGGGTCAAAGGGTATGCATGGTTTTAGAGCCTTTTGGGCATATGTTGAGGGCCGATCTTAAGAGTCTGATAAGGGCTCGCTGATTAAGTGGTATGGCTCCCCACTTCCTTCCTAATTTTGAGGTCTCTGAGACATTCCTTCTCTCTCTTTGAACCTTAGATTTACATATTTACTCCTCTATGCAGGTGGCACCAAGGCGCCTGGAAAAACCTTGGAATCTACAGCCCAATCTAGGAAGCCTGATAAGGAGGAAATTCATGATTGTTACATTCTCAGCAGATGTTCTGGGGAGTATCTCATAGGGAGGACTCTTTGAAATTAGGCTAGATTTTCCCTATTTATTCTGTGCCCTCAGATGAACAAACTGAGTCAGTAATTCTACTCCGCCTGGCCCATGTCATAAGTTATTTCACGCCTAACACATATGCACCAAATGGTACAACATCCAAATGCTTACAAGAGAAGTACTGGAGTTACAGGAAGAAATGAACAGCAAAACTGAACTAGTGGGGCACCTCAACTTCTGCTTCTCAGAACTAGATAAATCTTTCAACAACAACAACAAAAAAAGAAAGAAACGAAAGAATTTGAGACGGTGCATAGAATTTTAGAAACATCATGTATGGTAGACCTCTAGAGAAAAATGAATGTACACTGTTCGGTGTACAATCTGGTTGTGGGCAACAGGCATAGTTCCAAATTGCTCTCTAGAATGGTTGCATAAGCTGACAATGGTACCAACAATGCATTAGAATTCCAATTTTCCCACATCTTCTCCAACTTTTATCATTTTCCTATTTTGTCATGTTAGCCAATCTGACAGGTGTGAGGGTCCCTCAGAGTTGTTTTAATTTGCATTTCTCTAATCAATTGTGATCAAACATTTTTTCATATAGCTAGAGATAGCTTTATTTTTTTTTCATCTGAAACTGCTCGTTCATATCCTTTGACCATATATCTATTGGAGAATGACTTGCATTCTTTTAAATTTTACTCAGTTCTCTGTATATTTTAGAGATGAGGACTTTATCAGTGACACTGGCCGTAAAAAAAAATGTTTCCCTGCTTTCTGCTTCCCTTCTAATCTTGGTTGCATTGGCTTTGTTTGTACAATTTAGATATCATCTATCATTCCATGATACAAGAATTTCATAGGACTCTTTCTTCAAATATTTTCCCAAATGTTTATATAGTATTGGAATTAATTGTTCTTTAAGTGCTTGGTAGAATTCAATTGTGATTCCATCTGGCCCTGGAGATTTTTCTTACTGAGTTCATTGATGGCTTTTTCTATTTATTTTTTTTTTGAAATGGGATTATTTAAGTATTTTATTTCCTCTTCTCTTAATCTGGGCTTTGTTACTAATATATAGAAATGTTGATGATTTATGTGGGTTTATTTTATATCCTGGAAATTTGCTAAAGTTGTTTATTATTTCAAGTAGTTTTTTACTTGATTTTCTAGGATTCCATGAGTGTTTCATCATATCATTTGGAAAGAGTAATGGCTTTGTTTCTTCTTTGCCTATTCTAATTCCTTCAATTTCTTTTTCTTCTCCTATTGCTAAAGCTAACATTTCCAGTAACATATTGAACAACAGGGGTATATTTTCTGATTGTTGTTATTCTCTGGATGAAGTCATTGATTTTTTCTGTCATTTGTTGTTTGACCTACTCATTCTTTAAGATTAGATAATTTAGTTTCCAATTAATCTTCAGTCTATTTTCCCATGGCCTTTTATTACATGGAATTTTTATTGCATTGTGATCTAAAAGGACACATTTTATATTTCTGCCTTTCTGTATTGGATTTTGAGCTTCTGTGTCCCAATACAAGGTCAATTTTTTGGGTAGGTGCCATGTACCACTGAGTAAAATGTATATTCTTTTCTATTCCTATTCATTTTTCTCTAGAGATCTACCATACATGATGTTTCTAAAATTCTATGCGCTGTCTTAAATTCTTTCTTGTTTCTTTCTTTTTTGTTGTTGTTGAAAGATTTACCTAGTTCTGAGAAGCAGAAGTTGAGGTGCCGCAATAGTTTAGTTTTGCTGTTCATTTCTTCCTGTAACTCCAGTACTTCTCCTGTAAGCATTTGGATGTTGTACCATTTGGTGCATATATGTTAGGTATTAGTATTATTTCAGTGTCTATGGTACCTTTCATCAAGATGCAGTTTTTTTATGAATCTCTTTTAATTAGATCTATTTTTGCTATTGCTTTGTCTGAGATCAGGATTGCTACCCTTGGTTGCTTTTTTGTTTTTTAACTTTAGCTAAAGCATAATATGTTTTGCTCCAGCCTCTTACCTTTACTATGTGTGTATCTCTGTACTTCAAATATGTTTCTTGTAAACAACATGTAGGATTATGGTTTTTAATCCATTGTGCCATCCACTTCCATTTTATGGGAGAGTTCATCCCATTCACATTCATAGTTATGATTACTGTGTGTTTTTCTCTATCCTATTTCCCACTCTGTTTATCATTTTCTCTCTCCTTTTTCCCTTTCCCTCCTCAAAAAATGTTCTGCTTCTGATCTTGTCTTTACCCTTTCCCTTGCTACTTATTCCCTCCCTTGTGCTCTCCCTTCTATTCACCCCTTCCCTTTTCTTTCCCCATTCTCCTCCTACTTCCTGTAGGGCAAGACAGATTTCTATACTTAAGTGAGTGTGTGTGTTATTTCCTCTTTGAGCCAAATCCAATGGAATGATGTTTCAAATAATACTTGCCTCCCTCCTTTCTTTCCCTCTACTTTAATAGGTCTTTGTTTCCTCTTCATGTGATATAATTTACCCTTTTCTGTGTCCTTCTTTCCTCTTCTCCCATTATAGTTCCTTTTCACCACATCATTAGGTTTTTTATCATCACATCAAAGTCAACTTAAACTCACCCCCTCTGTCTATGTTTAGCCCTTCTAAATGTCATAATAAAGCTACAGTTCTAAAAAGGTATAAGTATCATCTTCCCATGTAGGAATTTAAACACTTAATCCTTATTGAATAACATTTTTCTTTCTTTTCCTGTTTATCTTTTTATGCCTCTCTTGAGTCCTGTATTTGAAGATCAAATCTTCCATTGAGCTCTGATCTTTTCATCATCAAAATCTGGAAGTCCTCTCTTTAATTGAATGTCCATCTCTTCCCCTGAAAGATTATATTCAGTTTTGCTGGGTAGTTCATACTTGGCTGTAATCCAAGCTCTTTTGCCTTATGGAATATCATTCCAACCCCTTCCATATTTCACTATAGAGGCTATTAGGACCTGCATAAAATCCTGACTATGGTTCCATCATCTTTAAATTGTTTCTTTCTGGCTTCTTGAAGGATTTTCTCCTTGACCTGATAATTCTAGAATTTGGCTACAGTATTCCTTGGCATTTTCAATTTGGGATCTCTTTCAGGAGGTGATTGGTGGATTCTTTCAGTGACAAGTTTTCTTTGATGATCTCCTGAAAGATGCTATATAGGCTCTTTTTTTTTTCACCATAGCTTTTAGGTAGAACAATAATTCTTAAATTAACTCTCCTGGGTCTATTTTCAAGGTTAGTTGTTTTTGCAATGAGGTATTTTGCATTTTCTTCTATTTTTTCATTCTTTTGATTTTGTTTGATTGATTCTTTTTATTTTTTTTTTTTGGCAACTGAGGTTAAGTGACTTGCCCAGGATCACACAGCTAGTAAAGTGTCATGTGTGGTCTGAGGCCAGGTTTGAACTCAGGTCTTCCTGACTTCAGGGCCGGTCCTCTATCCACTGCACCACCTAGCTGCCCTTGTTTGAATGATTCTTGATGTCTCATAGAGTCATTAGCTTCCAACTGCCCAATTCTAATTTTTAATGAATTGTTTTCTTCAGTCAGCTTTTGTACCTCCTTTCCCATTTGGCCCATTTTACTTTTAAGGGAGTTGTTTTCTTCAATGTTTTTTTTCCCATTTTGTCAACTGTATTTTTAAAGGAATTCTTCAAATTTTCTTCTACTTCTCTTATTTGATTTTTAAAATCCTTCTTGAGCTCTTCCAAGGAGGCTTTTTTAGTTTAAGACCAGTTCATATTCCATTCTGAGGTTTCAGATGTAGGTATTTTGACAACTTCGTCCTCTCCTGAATTTGTATTTCGATCCTCCCAAGTCACTAAGATACTTATCCATGGTCATTGTTTTTCTGTTTCATCTTGTTCATGTTGTGTGCCTTTTTCTGGCTTTTAAAGTTTATCTCAGCTTTTGGGGCACAGGATGCACTGTCCAAGCCTTCTTATGCTGTGGGCGAGGGGCCTGGTTACTGGTTTGCTGATGTGGGGCTTTCCACTAGCTTGCTGGGACACCTCCCTTCCTATACTGTCCCTTCAGAGGGACCTTTCCCATTAACCCCTTTAGCCTCAGGAGCTAAAAACACTGCTGTATCTAGTCTTTCTGCTGACTCTACTATTTCAGGATTTTTATTGGGGCAACATTCTCTGGAGTTTTCAAGGTGAATAAGGGAGGGTGAGATTGACTCACTGATTACTCCACCATCTTGGCTGCCAGAAGTCAAAATAGGTGACTTTCAAACATTCAGTCTGTAGGCTAATAGGTCCTACTGTAGCTGCTGCTGCCAAGGCCTGCTTCTGGTTTGTGGTGTCAGGGCTGTATTGGAATGTCCTGCAGCCCTGTGCTGGACTGGGCTTCTCTCTCACCCAGTTCTGACAGACCTCTACCACTAACCTTCTAAGCTGTCTGTGGTGTGAGAAGACTGGAAGCTCCCACTGCTGTTGGTGATTCAGTCCCTTGAGGCCTGCTCCAGCTTTGCTTAGGCAGCATCTGTGCTGCAACCTGTACACTGGAATCTCCTCTCTCAGGCTGGTGCAACAGACCTTTCCTGTTGATCTTTCAGTTGTCTTGGACTGGAAATCTACCTCACTATGTCTCTTTGTGGGTTCTGCCACTCGAGAATTTGTTCAGATTTACTTTTTAGATGTATTTGAAGGGATTTGGGGGAGAGCTTAGGAGAGTTCATTCTGTCAATGTGCTGTCTTTGCTCCACCTTGACAATTCTATTTTTTAAGTAGTTCTCCTCAATAAATTTTTGTGCCTCCCTTTCCATTTGGTCAATTACCTTTTTAAAGAGTTCTTCTCTTCAGTAGATTTTTGTACCCCATTTATTATTTGGTCAAATATTTTTTTTCTTTTGGATTTCAAATTGAATGTTTTATTAATATGGTGGTTGTCTTTGAGACTTGTGCACACACACACTTGAACACTCTGAATGATCTGCCTGGAAAAAAAAGATGTCTAAATATGCCTAAGGGGAAAATTAAAAATGAAAAATTACTTTAGGTTTTCATTATCGTAGCCAATTATGTCCACATCATCACTTACAAAGCTATTGCCAGATTTGTCCAAGGAAGCAGAATTTGGGAGGAGAAAAAAAAAAACTTTGGGGGGAATTCAACAGTGGCATAGTAGAGCTCTCACTATGAGAAAGCTGACATAATGTGGACTTTTGCTGTAAAATTTGTCTTTGCAAAATATGGGTACAAGTTTATCAATGGGCAGAAAATAAGAGAAGATGGTGTGAAGTAGGCTTTTGCAGAGTCAATTTTCCTCACAGTATTGTGCAGAGTCATCAAAAAAAATGTTTAGTCCTTCTCTGGAACAAGTTTCAGAACTTTTCCAATTGCAATGATCTTCCCCTCATCTCTTAAGGTAAAACAGCCCGCCTGAGGGAAATCTTTGAAGGTCTCAAGGCAGATGGTTCCTGCTATCCTTAAACAGGCAATACATACTTGATCTTGTTTGAAAAAACGTGGTCATGTCTTTTTTTTCCTAATTTTTTGTCTACCAAAGTGATTAAGGCTGTTATCTTGACTTTTTTGATACAGGTATGAATGTGCAGCACCACATTATAACCTGGCAGATGATGGATTTGTGCTCAATAATCATTGTCTGGGCATCAAATGTGAGTCCAGAATGACAAAGATTATTAGTCTCACAAAGTATAAATCCTAGAAGTATTTCTTCTTCTTCAATTCCCTTTAGGCTAATCTTGAGGTTTTCACCTGGGCTACAGAATCAATTTCTACATCATCAGAAAAGATTCCAAGAACTTCCACTTTGAGTTTGTTTGACATCATCACAAGCTGCTGTCCTTTCCAAATAGAGCCCAATTCCAGATTTCCCAGGACCACAGTGCCCATATTTGTATTTAACCACAATTGGCAGCCTAATTGGTCCATCAACTGATCTGTCAAAGTTTGGCAAATTATCTAGATATGGAATAAATGGTAACTCAATATACCAAGGACAGAAATTTGATTGCTCTTTAAGGTTTGTACCAGTCAATCCTGAGCAGAGTATGAAGTGTATGTCCTTTTTGGGAATGAAGTCAACTTTTTTTTAAAAATCACACCAAGTTTTCTTTACGTTCTTCATACCTTTCACTGCGCCAATTTACTGTTGGGTCATCCATCTTATTAATAAGTACTATTAAGTGTTTTATACCTGCTGTTTTTGCCAACATGGCATGTTCTCTTGTTTGTCCTCCTTTTTCAAATCCAATTTCAAACTCTTCTTTCAGGGTAGAGATTACCAGTTCAGCCAGATCATCTTAAGAATCACCACTAATCATGTTTGGGACAAAACTCTTCTGTCTGGGGGCATCTAGGATGGTGAAGTGCTTCTTTTCTGTTTCAAAGTAGGCAGAGCCCACTTCTACAGTTTTACCTTTGTCTGGTTCTTCCTGATTTATATGTAAGGCCCATGACAAGTACCAAGTTTCTCTGGTTTTTTTCTTTAGTTTCTTGTTCATATTTTTCAAGTGTTTTTTTTTTGTTTGTTTGTTTTTTGTCAACCATCCCAGTCAAATACGTTATTTGTCCTCCAGTAGTGATTTACCAGCATCTACATTTACATATTCTTTGTCAGGTGCACCTGGTGGTGCTACCACAGATTTAGGTTTTGGCATTTCTTCTTCCTCTTCCTCATCATTTTTGGGGCACTTTCCTTTGGAAGCCCTCTGTTTCCCAAAAAGCCACCCCCATGCTCTATTTCATTAGGTTCTTTTTTATGCTCCCATGATTCTTCTGGGTACATTTCTGTCTCTCCATGTTCAACAGGTTCTGAAACTTCCACGCTAACAGTAGAATTTGAAACTTCATACAACACTAACTGTTCCTCTTGAGAAGGTTCCACAGGTTCCTTAGAGCCAGAGGGGCCTCTACTCTGGTACTATCTCATTGGGTGGCAGTGGCGGTGGCTGCTAGACCTGGTCCCACAAGAATGGCATGAATTCAATGGTGTGGACATTGGGCATGAAGGGCTTGGTGTTGAAGTTGAGCTGCTGGTTGAAGGATGTGCTGAGATTTTGGGCCTGGTCCCTGGCTGCCATGGTGGGGAAGCGGGCACTAGGGCCACCAGTTGTATTTTTTAAGGAGTTGTTTTCTTCAGTCAATATTTGTGCCTCCTTTTACAAGCTTTTGACTCTCTCTTGGATACCTCTAATTTATTTTTCCCAATTTTTCTTCTACTTTTCTTATTTGGATTTTAAAAACCTCCTTGAGGTCTTCCAAGAAGGCTTTTGGGGCTTAGGACCAATTCTCATTCCCTTTGAGGCTTCAAATGTAGGTATATTGACAATGTCCTTTTCTGGGTTTGTGTTTTGATATTCTCTGTCACCATAGTAATTCTCTATGCTCAATGTTCCTTTCTGCTTCCTCCTCCCCCTCTTTTTTTTTTCTTTTTTGCATATTTCCTGGCTTTAAAAGTTGAGCTCTCCTACTGGAACACAGTGGCCATTATGCCAAGCTTCTTGTGCTGCGGGCCAGGGTCCTGGTAACTGAGTTTGTGTGCTGGGGCTTCACATGCTGGCAACTATAGGTTCTAGGGGTCTGGCAGCTTACCTGATACTGATTTGGGGTCCTAGTAGTGGAGTCTGGCATATGCTAAGAACAGGTGGATTTTTTCTGTATTTCACTGGGACTGCATTGACACAAGGAGGTTCACCACTGGAGGATACCTGCTCACCTAGGGCTGCAAGGGGATGCCTGCCTGCTCTGGGCTTTGCTAAAACATGTGGAGGTCCACTGCTAAAGAACACCTGTCCACCTGGGGTTGCACTGGCACACAAGGAAGTCTGGCCACTGGAGGACACTAACGCACTGGGAGCAGTGCTGAATCACATGGAAGCCTGCTGCTAGAGAATCCCTGCATACCAGCGGTTGCATCTGTGCACATAGGGTTTCTCTGATCTGGAGTCTGCCAGTTACTCTGGCTATCCTAAGGCACATGAGCAGACCTGGTATTGGCATTTGCCTGCTCCACCACCATGGAGCTCAGTATCTTGCCCTGGTTTGCTGAGTTGGTGCTTGCTGCTAGCTTGCTAGGGCATGCCTTGTTCTGGAATGTGCTCCCCTTTTATGTTAACGAAACAGATTTCTTTTTGCTGATTTTCCAAATTTCGCAGGCTAAGACCCTGCTCCACTTCATCTTTCTGCTGACTTCACTGTTCCAGGACTTTTCCTGGGGTGCTATTTTATGCATTATTTTTTTCAAAGAGACCAAAAAGGGAAAGTGATAGAGATTTACTACTTACACCTACTATCTTGGCTCCAGGAAGCCACTATTTCCAATGCTGCTTTTTAAGGAGTTCTTCTCATTCATATATTTTTATGGCTCTATTACCATTTGGCAAATTCTGTTTTTCAAGCTCTTATTTTCTTTAGTATTTTTATTGTCTCTTTTACCAAGCTGATTCTCTTTTCATGATTTTCTTGTATCATTCTCATTTCTTGTCCTCTACTTCTCTAATTTTTTTATATCATTTTTTTGGCTCTCCCAGGAATTATTGTCAAGCTTATGTCCAAATCACGTTTTTCTTTGAGGTTTTTCTTATAGCTTTTTTGACATCATTTTTCCCCTAAGTTTGTGTCTTGATCTTTCCTCTTATCAGAGTCCCTTGTTATGGTTAGGATAAGCTTTTGGTATTTGTTCATTTTTCATCCTATTTTCTTACTTTCAATTTTTGGGTTTTTCATTCTATTCTTTTCAGAGCTGGTTCTGTGGGTCTGTAACTTTTCAGTGTTTCCAAGGTTGTATGATCTAAGGAGAGGTGTGGCCACTTCTCTCTTGCCCTGTGCTCTGGTCTTTTCTAGGAGGGGGCTTCTCCTATAACCACAAGTGATTGTACTTCTCTTGGTTAATTGACTTCAATGGGATCCTCTGTTCTTTTTTAATCATAAGTGCTAGTGATCCTTTTTGCCTTAGAACCAATACCAGTGAATGACCACATGAACTCCTCTATATCTTGACACTATGACAAGGGTCTTTTTGGTCCTGGAATTATAACTCAGGCCCCTGTTCCTTTATGGCAACAATCACTAGTACCTCTTTCAGCCTTGAAATTGGGACCAGGGCTTCTGCTTTCTTGTGAGTGACGACAAGCACTCTTCTCCACCCTGGAATGTTAAAGAGGCCTCTATTCCCCTATGGCCACAAGGGCTATTACTCATCTTTAACCTGGAACTATAATCTGCAATTGTATTTGGGAAATGCAACAGGGTCCTGAATCCAGCACCAGCAAAGGGTCCCCTAAACTTTTTTTTTCTGACTAGTTGTTCAATCCGCTTACCATATATGTGCTGAGAGCTCCCAAAGCTGCCAGTGTTGCAACTGCCTTCAAGACTTGTGACTGGAGTTGCCACAGGGTGGCCTGTACTATCTTACAAGTCCAACCACCACCCCAGTGTGGCAGACCTCTACTGCCTCTTAAATTGTCCTGGTGAGGGAAATTTTTTCATCTAACCTTTTGTTGTCTCTGCCACTCCAGATTTCAGTTTGAAGTGTTATTTTAAAGTTGTTTGGAAGGGGATGCTAGGAAAGTTCAGGTGAGTTCCTACCTTTATTCTACTATATTGGCTCTGCCTCACTCCTTACTATTTCTTTCAATAAGTTCCTTTTGAATATATGTGAATTTTGCATTGAGTTATACTTTGAGTTACTGTAATAGTAACATTTATAACATAAGTATTCATTAAGATAACATGTTGCTAAATGTTGTGAGACAAACTCTTTCCTTATACTACCCTTGAAAACATCAGAGCTATGATATACTGAGAAAATTAAGTAACTTGTTCATGGTCTTTAAGGTAGTATCTTTATAAACTATATTTCATCTACCCCCAAATTTAGCACTTTCTACTGTCCCATGCTGTTTTTTAAATTTTAAGCACTATTTTATTACATAAATTGTCTTGTTTTGAAGACTGTTCTCAGGTTGTTGCATTCCCTTGCAAGTTTTATACTGATCATTTTATAAACAGCAGATTTTCAACATTTAATTTTATGTTTGTTGTTGTGGGTCACCATAAGCTTTGCAAACTCAGCAGGCATTTTTCTTGTCATTTCTGTCAGAAGCCCGCAAATGAAAATATTTGTAACAATCAGAAAAAAAAATGTCCAGCAATAAAAGAATCTATACATGATAAACATTATAGTTGCTGTAATGTTCAGATGCAATATTTGAGAATAATCAGCATTGTATTGCCAGTCTGCATAATGAGAAGGGCTGTTCTATCCAATTTGATCAGCTTTCTATTAAAACAAAGCAACACAACATCAACAGAAGTCTTGATTTGAGTAACTAAAACATGCCTATGAAGGAAAACTACATTTAGGAGAAGATGTTAGTAAAAATCCTTTTATGATGTAGTGTGTAAAAATTGTGTGTTTGGCTATTTACTGTTAACCACACTACTTGAGATTTCTATCTTTTTTTCAAAATTATGTAGAATTTAGGAATGGAAAAATTCTGTCATTATTTGAATCTTCCTGACAAATACAACAGATTCTATTGTTCTCTAGGGGTTTCTTTCCAATCTGGCAAAGGCTCTCAGGTGTTTTTTGTTTGTTTGTTTGTTTGTTTGTTTTTGCTTTAGGCTGCTTAACTCCTTTATGACTTTAACATAATCTTATTTTCCATGTTCTCTGTCTGTCTGTCTGTCTGTCTGTCTGTCTCTCTCTCTCTCTCTCTCTCTCTCTCTCTCTCTCTCTCTCTCTTTCTCCCTCTCTCTCTCTCTGTCTCTCTCTCTTCCTTATTAGATCTATTAGAACATAAATAATGTCTTGGGTCTTAGCTTTTCTCTTACATGCCATGGGTGCTGATGCTTGCTTCCTTCTATATGTATCCTTATTGAAATGCTAGTTACACTCCTGTTTTACTGCATTCTGGCCATATCTATTCTTTCTGTTTCATTATTATATTCAAGGGGAAACATCTGCTCTTGCAATATTTGTCCTCTCGTTCCATTGTGCTCCCATTACCTTTGATGGTATCAAAGGGAAATATAACAAAACTGTGTTCTATAATTTAGTACCTTGAGGTCATATACATTTGCTGTATCCAAATATCCATTTCTTTCACATACGTTGGATTTAGCCTGTGAAATTGGCAATTTACTTCACTAGAGAGTTTCTTACCTCTAATCAAGTGCCTTTAGCTGCTTTCTATTCATAATAGTATAATACATAATAGTATAGAAAACAGCAGGCAAGTCATTTGAAAAGAAAACTGTAGTTTTACACATATCAAGTTGTAGCTCACTTTTAGCTTTTCATTTTACATTTACACCTGCCAGAAATATGATTATGAATTACAGCTGTAATGGGGATTGCTATTTTATCATAGTAGCCAAGTAAATTGAGGAACACCTGTGATCCACAATTTTTAATTCACTATACTCAGAACAACTAAAAAATCATGAAAGGAAATTATTGTACTATTAGCATTATGCTCCATCATCATGGTGTGTCTATAAATGTCACTAGTCAAAATAAAACAAGAATATGTTTATTGTTCAAAGAGTCTTCAAAGATTAACCAATTTAATCTACAATTATAATTGGTAAACAGTTCCACTCTACTAAACTTCAAATTAAATCAAAGTTGACTTATTTTGCTATAGTTCACCCATCCTTATGAAGATAAATCTGTGAGTGTGTCTTCTTGGCCAATTATCTTGACAAGAAGTGGTCTGGGAACTGTTTCAAATGAACCACATGCCTCATGTGCTAACCACTGGCAGTTGGAAAACAGGTGTTGGTTCATCTTTTTTTTTTCTTTAGCAACACCAAACGTCCATATAACTTTAGGCAGCCAAAATCAGTAAATGCTCATGTGCACTTTGGCGTGCATACAAATTATTTGCTTTAAAAAAACACACGCAACATTGAATAAATGTTGCTCACATTCTCTTTAGGACTTTCAAAGTGCTTGAGATTCATTGTGCCTTTTAGACTTAACTTGTTTTACAGAACTGATGCTTTGGTTCTTATAGCCCCTGAAATTCAAGCAAATGAAAAGAAAGTTGCCCGTTTTCATACCATCACCTGAACTTGTCCAAATATGAAAATACAACTTTTTCTTCTTTTAGATTAAAGTTACACATTCTTTTAGGAATCTGTTTGCTTTTATCAACATTGGTAATCTCCTGAGAGGAATTTCTTTCATGAGGATCATACAATTTAGAGGCAGAAGGATCATAGTCCAAGCCACTCGTTTTCACAGTTGACAAAACTGAAGGCCAGAGAGATAAACAGACTTGCCCAAGGTAACTTGTCTAAGACTCTTAAATATTTAAGCCTTTGTCCTTCTTGTTTCTTTTCATTTCTTTCTCCAACTTTCCCACATCTTTTCTCTCCCTTATTCCCCTTCCTCCCTTCCCCCCATCGTTTCCCTCTCCATACTTCCTTCCCCCTGTCTCTTTTTCCTCCCTCTGTCTTGCTTCCTGTTTTTCTGTCTGTGCGTCTGTCTTTGTCTCTCTGTTTCTGTCTCTTTATCTGTGTCTTTGTCTCTCTCACCAGGATATTCTCCACATTCTTATCTCACAAAAATTTAAAGTATTCTTTTTTTTCTTCAAGAAAGAGTAGAATTACCTCATCCCTCAGAGGATTTCCATAAAAACTAGCACTCTGATCTTTTCCTGCAGTGTCAGCTCACATAGTAGATCTTGCATAATGACCAAATTGATCTTATAAAGAACAGCCAATGTTATGATATCCATTGCATACCAAGTCCTAATGCCTTACCATGGCAACCTTGGTAAGAAGTATCATTTTTAGTAGCTGATTACTAAAAGTATAAAGAAATTTGTTTTTGAAGATACTTCTGATTTTATTTTGTTGTTGTATATTGTGTTTATAGTTTTAACCATAATGTATGCATACTATTTATTAAACAAATAACTAAACAAACTACTTGAATAAAAAGCAATATCTATCAAACAGTACTGATAATTCTACCCATCTCACCAAAAACAATGGTGCTTCAGAAGGGAATATTCCAAAAATTGCTTGTTTAGTAAATTCTTATAATTGAGTACAACATTTTATATGAAACTCCATTAAACATTTCTATGACACTTTTGCACATCTAGCTGCAACATTTGGCTCGGGAAGTAGAAAATATCTTTGACTCAAATTACTTGTTACTAGTTAGTCTGATTAGGTGTTAGGGCCCCAACAGGCCTTTTCAAATATCAGAAAGTGGCAGCCAGAAAAGGCCAACTGGGTCAAAACAAAGTTGAAGCAGACAAGGAGACATCAGTCTTAACTATCAATTTAGTCCTCAGCTGCTGTGGCCTTTCTTGGGAAGATTCAGTTAATCCCTCAAATTTTATGCCTCTTCTGGATGTGCCAACACTAATTTTCATAGCCATCACTCTCAGAATATATGTAAGGATTTCACACTGAAGCTTATCTCTGATGACAATGGGTTTAAGCTAGGATATATCAGTATTACCTTTTATTTTTCAATTATTACCCAAATGATATTATCCAAATGCTCTTGAGCCCTAAATTATTTTCCTTCTCATCTGGATGTATAAAACTATTTATTCTCTATGTGTAGACCATATAGCACCAGCAAATATATGTTTGTATTATTTCTTTGCAAATAACCTAACACACACAGAGACTATTTCAAAGAAAATATGTAAATATTAATGAATATTTAAAGGGTTAATTTTGGAAAAGAAACTTAGCAAATTTTAATGGTTATAATAATCAGACAATAAGTTTTTTCTAGGAATATCATTTTAATGAAACACTGTCTTGTAAAGCCCTTACTGAAATACATGTATCATAGTTACTAAAACTCTGAGACTCATATAAAAATGTTATCATGACTAAGTAACCATTTCTATTTTGTCTTCTTCTTTGAGCCTTTTTCTTAAGTAATTAGTGGCTCAAGTTCTTTATAATTTAGAGATATGAATTTGGGACAATATATAGCAAATCAAAGAGGGAAACATAAAATTCAGTCCCATCTAAAACAATTTATTTTTCAAGTACTTGTACAACTTTCATCCAGGCAGATGTTCACCTCTCAAAATTAGAGTTCATGTTTATGTTGTAATAATTGTAATTTTCCTGACGTTTCTTCTGCCCTTCCTTTCTTTTGCTAATGGATAGAAGGGATATGGCTGAGAAGGCAACAGGAAGTAAGGAAAATAGATAGATAGATAGATAGATAGATAGATAGATAGATAGATAGATAGATGGATGGATGGATGTGTCTGTATCTACATATATATATATATACACATATTATATATGTGTATATATATATACATATCTTTATCTATATATCACTATTTATATATCTACGTTTTTCTCTATGTGTGTTTGTGTGTGTGTGTGTGTATGAGTGTGTATGTATCTGTGGGAAAGGATACTAAATGTCATAGAGTAAAGAATCCAGAAATTTGTATTTATGTTGGTACTCCATTCTGTCCATTTAATATACTTTTCAATATACTTCATGATGGGCTAACCCAGACCAGATATGGTCAGAAATCCTAGACAGTCAACAGATACCTAAAACTTGGAAAAGCACAAACATTCACTAATTCCAGTCCATAATATTTTTTGATTCTATCCCAATCCTCTGTCCATACTCTGTTCTGTGAGTCCCAGGGCTAGCATTCCTTTACAGCAAGGTTTTTTAACATTTGTTTTTACGTGGACTCCCCTATGTCCCCATTGTTAAGTTAAAGCCTAATGACTTGTCAGGATGTTTCTAAATATATAAAGTATGAAGGATTACAAAGTAAATTAATTATGTGGACATCCAAGGTGCACACACACACACACACACACACACACACACACACACATACATACACATATGTATATGTATGTATATATGTGTATATATGTATGTGTGTGTATATATATGTGTGTGTGTGTGTATATAATGTTCACAGTTAACCACTACTCTGGAATCTCTCTTTATCTAATAAACTCTACATTCAGTGTGTAACTCTTTCTTCTACCAAAACAGAGCAGTAGGGGGTAACTAAAGACACCTAATCTGTGCATTTCTACAGCTCCTCCTTCCAAATGAATCCTCTTCATGGTGATACATCCAGAAGTTAGGAGTGTCAACATCCTTATAGGAAATGTTTTCTTGGAAGATATTTTTTGCATTTATTATGAATTGTGCTCCTTATCAGATACTGTTTATATGCTTATTGGTTCTATGATAAGAGGAAAAATCAACTGTATGCAGAATTGCAGCATGCATATTTACTTCTGAAGAAAGCCAGTACCATCAAACCAAGGACTGTGACTGAAATTATCTTATCTGAAAATAAAAAGAAAATTAAAATCTTCTGTCATTCCACCTCTTTCTCTGCCTTGCAAACCCAAACACTGTTTTTTGTCCAAACAGCAACCTTCATTCCTCAATATCTTAGTTTCCCTTATCCATTAACCCTGTACTGGCTACACTTTGCACTCTTCCCCTTCTTGACCCTTTAGTAAACCAATTCAACATGAGACTGTTGAGTGCATATAAAAGGCTGTGGGTACTCTTCTCTTCTCTCTTATATTTTTCCAGTTGGTAATCTAAATATCGTCCAAGGATTGAATGACCTCAAGACTGATGATTCTCCCATTCTTATCTTCCTTTAACCTCTCTTCTGAATTCCAGTCTCACATCCACAACTACCTATGGGACAGTTAGAAATGGATGCTCCGCAGTCATTTTAAATTCAATATTTCCAATATTTAACTCATGTTTCTCCTTAAATTATCCTCTCTTCCTATCTTATTACTGTCTAGTATCTTCCCAGTGGCCCATTGTGAACCCATGTGTCTTCTTCAACTCCTCCTTCGATTGTGATGTTAAGGCTATTGATTTTCACTTCATAACATCTTCTGCATATGCTCTCTTCTTTCTTCTGACATTGCCACCACCTTCATGCAGCCCCTCACCAACTTATATCTGGACTATTACAATAGCCTACTGGTTTCCTCTTTTCTTTTCTTTTCTTTTCTTTTCTTTTCTTTTCTTTTCTTTTCTTTTTTTTCTTTTCTTTTCTTTTCTTTTCTTTTCTTTTCTTTTCTTTTCTTTTCTTTTTTTAGAGTGAGTAACAAGGTTTATTGAAACATTGGTTGGAGTTGGTGAACTTCCTAGCAATTCAGCACTATTGGCCTGATTTGAAGGATCTGAGCATTTGTGATGCTCATATTAACAACCAGTTTATACTCTTCATACTATTAAGGAATCTAGGCAATTTAATGGGGGTCAAGATGGCCTTTACATACATAAAGACTGTGGGAAAATCTGAATGTGATCAAGGGGTGTCCAATAGCTTGGGTAACAGAGGTAATAGAGAAGGACCCAGAAAAGCTGGGTTTCCCAACAAGATGCCAGGGACCTGGGCCACATGGAAGGGGTCTAAATGGGATTAAAGCTGGGAAGTGGCCAGGGGTGATCCAGAGGTAACAGAAAATGAAGAGCTGGGCTAGGTTAGAAGTAACAGAGAATTGGAGATTGAGGCAGGGTCAAATCAACAATGTAAAGACAATTGAAAGGATTGTACTGAGACCAGCCTCAGGTGAATGCCAGAGCCATGTGAGTGAGTTCAGGGGAAGTTGGTGGGTGGGGAGAGTTTCAGGGTCCATATCCTGTTATTTCCCCCTCAAGCAAATGGGACCCAAATCCTTTTGGGGCAAGGGCAAAGGTCATGGCTTCTGAAACTGCTTCCTGCTGACAAGGGACATAGAGTTGTCCCTGCCTCAAAGGAGTCCTAGAGATGAGGTTGACTGGAAATAAGTACAGGCTGCATCCAGGGGATGATGGGAGGACAATAGGCTGTTTCGCACTGTTTGCTACCATCTGTAGGGGAATGGCCTATAGTCTGAAAAGCAATATGGCTATAATCTGAAAAGCAAGTCCAAGTTCAGAGACTGCCTGGTTTTTTTACCTTGTACTGCCTTGATGAAATCATTTTCCTCTCTCCCCACAGTTGCTGGGGGTAGTTGTGGTGGTGAGCAGAATGTGCCAAACTTGGGTCATACTTTTAGGCTTTCTGGGTTACCCCAGGGCCCAAGGTCATTACCAGTGGGGCCCACACTGTAGCTGCTGCCTTTTCCCCCTCCTTCCTTTCACCAGGTATGGGAGGGTAAATTGAAAGGTTGGGAGAAAGAGTGAAACTCTTTTCTCCTAGTCTGACCTTCCAGTCTTGGCTGGGCAAGAGCTTTATATTGGGCAGTTTCCTGGTGTCAGGGAACTGCGTGTTGAGGTCTAGTGGTGCTGGGAACCCCAGAATCCAAGGGCAGAAGGCAGGGGTCAGATCTCGAATGAACTTGACTCAAACCTTCTCTCAGTCAGAGACAATGTTTATTAAAACACCAATTGAAGTGGGCAAGATTTTAAGAATCCACCAGTTTCTTCTTTTTCTCAAAAATTTCCCCACTACAGTCTGTCCCACTTTGTTGCCAGTTATCTTCCTAAAGAATAAGTCTGAACACTTACTCAATAAATTCCAGTGACTTCCTTTCACCTCCAGAATCAAATATAACATCCTTTGTCTGGCATTCAAAGTCATTTGTAATTTTCCCCACCCTAATTTTGAAGTTTTATTATACCATACACTCCCCCCATATACTTATTAACCCAGTTACGCTGGTCTTCCTAGACACTGCAATAAAAATTTACCAAGCACAGAAGTTTCCATTGATAGTTGCACGTACCTAGAATTATCTCTCTCATCATTGCCACCTCTTGACTTTCTTGTCTGGAATTCAGTCCCATCCCAAATTCTACCTTCTTCAGGGAATCTTCCCTAATCCTCTTAACTTCTTTTAATATTTATTTTTTTAAAAGCATAAAGACTTTTTAATTTATTTTTCAGTTCCAAACACTCTTCTTTCTCCTCTTCCCCCACTGAATGAGAAGGCAGGGGAAAAAAATTACAATTTCCTTATTAGCAATACCCCCCCTCCAAAAAAAAAAAGAAAGAAAGAGAAAAATGTATATTTTAATCTGCACTCTTAGTCTACCAGTTCTTTATCTGGAAGTGGAAAGCTTGTTTCATCTAAGCCCTTTGGAATTGTGGTGAGTTATTATATTTATAACAGTTACTACATCTTTCACATCTTTTTTTTATAATATTGTAATTATTGTGTAGATTATTTTCCTGATTCTACTCATTTGACTTTGCACCAGTTCATATAGGTCTTCTCAATCTTTTTTTCTGAAAACATTTCCTCTCATCATTTCTTACAGCAAAATAGTATTCCATCTTATTTATATACTATAACTTTCCAGCCATTCACCATTTGATGGGCATCCCCTCATCATCTACTGCCAAGTGATTAAGCTAGAATTTTTGAGCTTAACCAACACTAGATTACTGTATTCATTTACTTTTGTTTTTTGTGTACCTAACCTGTTCCATTGGTTAGTTTCTCTATTTCTTAACCAGTTGTAGATTGTTTTGATAATTACAATTTTGTATATCTTTGATATCTAGTACTGCTAGTATTGGTACCTCTTCCTTCTCCATTTTTTTCATTACTTTCTTTGATAATTCTTGATCTTTTGTTCTTCCAGATGAATATTGACAAAATGTCTAGATCTATCACATAAATTTTGGTATTTTGATTAGTATGATACTGAATAGGCAAATTAATTTATGTAGTATTATGATTTTTATTAGCTTAATCTACTGAATAGCAATTAATATTTTCCAAATATTTACACTTGTCTTTATTTGTATAAAAAATGTTTTATAATTGTGTTCACATAGTATCACTATGTTTGTTGTGGAGGATAGACTTTCATGTATTTTGTACTGCCTGCAGTTAATTTAAATGAAATTTCCCATTCTGTCTCTCCTGCTGCAGGGTGGTCACCTTAATTAAGGAAATATTCACAAAGTTAAGTATAGATGAAGGAAGTTGGACATTTCTCTCTTTTCAACAGGGGTTTGAGCTGTTTGAAGTTGACAAACCATTAAAAGTGGCCAAAGCAAAGGAATTGATGAGTCAGAGAAATAACCAACTCCTATCTGAAAGCTTACAAGATGGAGCAGTCTTTAACAAATAACAACTCCATGTAATCATGGATAGGACAAGCGAATCCATTTTTGAGTCTTTGTTTTCCATAAATTTCAAGTAGCCCAGTGATTCTTAAATGATCTGTCTTCTATTTTCCAACTCAGTTGTTCTTCCTATGAGATATTTCACATTTTCTTTTATTTTTTTCATTCTTTTGACTTTGTTTTGTTATGTCTTGATATCTTTATTACAATCATTGGCTTCCATTTAGCCAATTTCTAATTTTAAAAGACTTATTTTATTCACTAATATTTTGTACCTATTTTATATTTTGACTAATTCTAGTTTTCATAGGAGTTATTTCCTTCAGTAGTGTTTTGTACCTCTTTTTCAAAATTGTTGATTTTCTTTCTCAATTTTCTTGTATAGCATTAATTTATTTTCCCCTTTTTTCTTCTACCATTTTTATTTGGTGAAAAAATAATCACCCCTCTTCTGAGATTTCTTATTAAGCTTGTATCCCATCTGGATTTTTCTTTGATGCTTTACTTGAAGATGTTCAAGTCATTGTTTTTTTCTGAGTTTGTGTTTAGAGCTTCCCTGTCACTACAGTTTCTCTTTATGGTAGGGACATACATACACACACATATAGACACACTACATATACACACACACTATATATATGTAATGTATTTGTGTGTGTATATATACATGAATGTGTATACACACATATATGTATATGTATGTATATGCTAATTTTTGTCTGCCTATCAAATTAATGTCAGAATCTGTATACTCCTGGAGAGACAGTTACTGAGCTTCTCTCATTTTATGCACTTCTGCTATTTTTGCAACTCAGTTTGGGGCACTGAAAGTTTTTAGTACTTCCAAGGCAGTATTATCTGGAGAGAGATTAGTTTATTGCAATTTGTAGATTCCTTACCCAAGTTTGGGTCTCTTGGACTATGTGTGGTCGAGTTTCAATAGATAGCTGTTGGACTCCATTACTATTATCCCACTGGGAAGTTCTACAGGTTTAGAACAACTGAACTCCTTGACTTTTCTGTGGCTTTGTTTTTATTTAAAAAAATATTACTCAGTTATGTCATTGCAGTCTTATGTATGGGGCTAAAGGTTAGGACTGAGTCCTCCCGTTAATCTTGTGGTCAGAGCAACACAACTAGATTTTTGGGATTTGATTCTTGCTTTGTATAAAGCTTGAACCTGTCATCCTCCCAATCACTCCTCTGTGCCCTGGTACTGTGACCCAGAACTGGGAAATGGACAACAGAACTGGTGGCAGACACCTATACCTATTCCCAATGATAGTTCATAGGTCTCCTGGGATCTCTTTCTGCCCTTTATTTCAAACCCTGATACTCAGCCTCAGTCCTTTACTTTTCAAAGGCTACAGACTCTGCTCCCACTTCTGCTCAACTACATCCTAGCTAGCCAGCTCCCATCCCAATATCTGTAGACCTCTCTATCTTTCTGAGTTTCCCTAGGCTACAAAAAAAAATATCCACTGCAATTTTTTTCTTCTTTTTCTCAATCATAATTCAATCTGTCACATTTTTTTTTAAAGTTTCTTCTTATGGAGGAAGTGTGTTGGAATAACTGGGTATTGCTTTGCCATCTTAACTCCATCTCTGTCTGATCCCTCTTAATGCCAATGTCTTCCATCTCTTGATTATTTCCAATTTACTGTGTATATATCTTGTTTTTTACATAGTTATTTGCACGTTGTCTTTCCTTGTAGGTTTTTAGACGCTTGCAAGCTGGCACTGTTTTTTGCATATTTTCTTTGGTATTCCCAGTGCTTAGCTCACTGCACAAAGTAGGCATAATAAATACTTATTTACTTAGTGACTGTGGTTAGCACTCAGTGAAACGTAGATAGTTAAATGGAATTCAGAGTTCACCAGGGATATGGACGTAGAGCTAAATTTGGAAGGGCAAATACAAAAATCCAAGTACTTCTTACTCCATAGAATCAGACAAAGTTGAGGGATTGAAGATCAATGACCAGCTGATATCCACTGAGAGTATGAACACAACTGAACAACAAAAGACAGGACTTCTGTCCTGCAGTGCACACACTAACCTCCATGTTTAGGCATGGTGAATTCCCCAGTGAACACCTTTTAACATTATGAAACTGGAAAACTCCCTTAGAGAGTCCTACGTTAAAATTTTGTCATGCCCACCTGCAAAATTATACGGCCTGAATTTAAAACTGTCATAAAGTACTTCAATTCCATTCTGTTTTTGAGTAATCTCAGGTTATTTCACAAGCATATACTAGTTTTCTTGGCTTTTCCTTCAATTAAAATGTTCTGTCTGATAGGTGGGCAACATTAGATACAAATTGTTTAGGCTACTACAGAGTAATTAAATTATCATAGTAATTTTCTCAATTTGATCTTTTCCAAGCTGTCATTATCCTTTAGAAGAGTCTGTTTTTAGAACCTGCCTCCTCCCAGGATAGTACAGAATCTTCTAATTCAGTCAACCTCAGTTTATGGGGCCTTCAACTCAGTGATTCAATGGTATTATTTGCTATTCTTCTGGTAAGTCCATGTTCAAGCTGGGGGTTCTTTAAGTTATGTGCTCTAGAGGAATTTGTGAAAAGTTAACTTACTGTCCATATACAAAAAAGTATTGAACTTTGGAGATAATATTTTATAAATATGATTCTACCCCTCTCCCCAAAAAAGTTATTATTTTGCATATTATTGTCACACAGTTTTGTTGTTCATTTTTACCTATAGGGCAAGCATCATAGCTAACTTGTGGGGTTGGGGAGAAAAAAAAACTTTGCTTCTGACCACCAGCTCCCTCAATCTCCCCTACCTTCAACTGGCCCCCACCTCTTTTTGTGACCCCATCTCTTCCTACTTCCCTACAGGGTAAGCTAGATTTCTATACCCAACTGAGTGTATAGGTTATTCCCTCTTTGAGCCAAATCTGATTAGAGTAAGGTTCAAGCAATGTTCACCCTACCTTCCTTCCCCTCAGTGTAATAGAGATTTTTGTCCGTCTTATGTGATATAATTTAGCACATTCTGCCTTTCTCTTGCCTCCTCTCCCTCTGCAATCCTCTTTCTTACCCATTTTTTTATATCATCCCATTAAAGTCAATTTATACCTTGACCTTCTGGCTACAAAAATTCCATTTAAATAAAATAGAGACGCAAAATTTTTAGAGTTATGGGTATTACCTTCCCATGTAGGGATGCAAACAGTATAACCTTATAGGAGAAGTTGTTTTGTTTTTCTTTCCTGTTTTTCTTTTTATGGTTTTCTAGCATATTGCAATTGAATGCCAAATTTTCTATTCAGCTCTAGTCTTTTCATCAGAAATGCTTGAAAGTCCTCTGTTTCATTGAATATACATTTTCCCCCAAAAGACTGTGCTCAGTTTTGTTGGGTATTTGATTCTTGGTTGTAATTCAAGCACCTTTGCCTTCTGGAAGATCATTCAAAACCCTCAGATCCTTTAATGTAGAAATTGCTAAATCTTGTGTTATCCTGACTGTGGTTCTACAATACTTGAATTGTTTCCTTCTGGCTGCCTGCAACATTTTCTCCTTGAAAATGAAACAAACTGCCTTAGAAGGCAATGATTTATTTATCACTCATGGTGTTCAAGTACATGCTTAAATGAAAACTTAAAAAAGGGATCTAAGGAAATGCAGTAGAAACCTGAAGTCAGGAAGATTGGGACTTGTTTGTTTTTGTTTGTTTGTTTGTTTTGTTTTTGGGGAGGCAATTGGGGTTAAGTGACTTGTCCAGGGTCAAATAGGTAGTTAAGCATCAAGTGTCTGGTCTGAGACTGAATTTGAACTCAGGTCCTCCTCACTCCAGAGCCAGTGCTCTATCCACTGCTGGAAGATTGGGGTTTGAACCCCACCTTACACATTCAGTAGCTATGTGATCTGACCTAAGTCACTCAAATTTTCCCAAGTTTTGTTTATTTATCTGTAGAACTTGGATAATAATACCTATAATACTGTGTTCATAGGACTACCCTTACTTCAGTCTCCTTATTTTGCAGATAGGCTACGTGTATTTTCTTTCCTCATTTTAATATAAGCTCCTTCAGGGCAGGAACTGTCTTGCTTGCTTTTATTTGCTTCTCTACTGCTTATCACTGGGCCTAGCATAAAGTAAGTGTTACTAAATGCTCTTTCTGTTTATTTATCTAAAGAGTTCCTTTAAACTTAATGCACCACATAAATACAAATAATTATTGGACTAGATGACCTTGAACATTGTTTTTTTCAACTCTAAGATATTCAGAGTCATTTTTATTGAGAATTTTCATTCTTTTTTATAAAATTATGTAGAGAATATTATATTTGAGGGATATAAAAAATCAAAGTTTTCTTTTTTTTACATTTATATTTATCAATTCTGTTTAAATACTCTTGAATTTGCCAGCTAGATAAAAGTTTAATCCTAACTGTTCCTGATTATGCACTTTATTTTTTTTAATAAAAATTTTATTCACATTTTTTCTTTTGTCATCCTTTAACTAAATAGCTCCCTGTATAACTTATCCTCCTCTTCCTGGAGTGGTAGCTTTTATCAGAAGGAATTTTTATAAAGAAATGTTTTGAAATTAAAAGAAAAGCTAAACCAATCAAACATTGAAAAACATCTGACAATATATGTAACATTGCACATATTACGTGGAACTGCTACGTCTACAAAAGGGTAGGAAATGTCTTCTCTCTTCTTTCAGCCAAACATTCATTTTCAATGGCTTTGTGGTTGTTATTTTTTTTCCTTTTAAATGATTGGAGTCATTGTGTGCATGTGTGTGTGTATGTATATATGTAACATTATTATATGTTACATATTATTTTATGTGAATATACAGCATATTTAAATATATGCATATGCCAATATGTATTTTCTTTTACTTACTATACTCTGCATCAGTTCATGTAAGTTTGTACATCATTTTCTTTATTCATTAAAATCATCATTTCTAACAGCACAGTAATATTACATTATATCCATATGCTTGTATTTATTTAGCCATGCCCTATCAATGAGCATTTATTTTTTTCCAGGTCTTTGCTACCACAAACAAAAAGGAGAGACTTTCTTTTTGTGAATGACCTCCTTGGTATATATGCCTATCCATGGAATATCTGAACAAAAGAAATGGACATTTTGTGATTTCCTATTTTTGAAGTGGAGTTTAAAAAAAGAAGAAAAAAATGATTCAGTATTCATAAGGTTCAATAACTGGCAAAATGAAAGTGAATGTGAAAGGATGAGATGTTTGGACCTTCTGCCTAACTCAATGGAATTCTACCCTTTTTAGGTACTCCTGAGCTAAATGAGATGGAAAGATATGGCTCATTATATTTTACAAATTTCCGAAAGCAGAGTGAGAATAATATTCAGTTTCACCTTAACAAAATCTATGTGATCTGTAAGTAGATTAAAGATTAGAAATGAGTCTGTGTAAATGAAATAAAATAAGTCTGTCAGATATAGGTTCCTCAGACATGTTCACTCTTCAATTTGTTGACTGGTTTATTCTGCTCTTGAAGTAGGGGCTAAATGGAAATCTTCACTAAAAGAAAATTATGTTACTTACCTAGCTGAAGAGAGAAACTGGAAAAGGGTAGCTCTATCCATGGGAAGGTGGGAGGGCAGTTAAGAGAGAAAAGCAATTTACTCATAAAATGAAATAATCCGAAGCCCCACTCACCACCTAAATATGTGAGTATGTAAACACATTTTTGACAGATCTATGATTTCATTGGTATAGATATCTCTCACTGAATTTCCTCTACAAATTCACATCAGTACCACTCTCTAATAATATTGTATTAGAAAGTTGACAGGAACAATGAGAATTTGATTTTCACAGCATCACAAAGGCAGTGTGTGTCCAAAGCAAAATCTGAAATCAAGTTTTTCATACCAGATCTTTATCTACTTGTATATTCATTCCCTGGGAATAATAGCCATTAACAAACATTTAACTTGACTACTGTTATAAAGTATTCATTGCCATGTTACTGTTGGCTTTGGGCTACATAACAGATAATAAATGTTCTACAACTGATCCTGGTCTCACTGATGTAAGTTCTCTATTGGCACAATTACTGACACTGAAAACTTGTTTTTCCTTCTATAACTTAAACCCATTGGTTTTCCTTCTGCCCTCTGAAATCATTAGAATAAGTATGATCCCTCTTTCAATTCAGTGGAATTCACCACTAAAAGATTACTCTCACAACGCAATAATGTCTTACTTAATGTAGTTTCTTTCTCCCATTTCAAAAGAAAATTACTTCACATAAAATCCCTATCATAGGAAAATTAAAGAGCAAATTAAATTAACTATATTCATATAAAATATATTAGATTGCCTGCTTAATGACTCTGCTGCCATGCTATATTAATATGTAAAAATGATCAATACAATATAAAAGTATAAATTTTGGCTTTAGATCATTTTGTTATCTATCTTTCACTTGTAGTATTATTTTTAAGAGCTAAGCACCTATTAATTTCAGAAGAGAATAGAATATATGAATAATAAAATATTCACCAAATTTGCTAAGTGAAATTCATCAGATGAAAATAGGAAAAAAATAACCTTTTACCTTATTCACGATAAAATTGTAGTTTCCAAGTATTTAGGGTGAATAATATATAGATATATAATAATTGTCCATGCTGATTTAAAAGTACAGTGAAAATCACATATTAGCACTATATGTAACCAAATGTTATCTCAAAAGAAAACTATGAGTAGTCTAGTGACCTAGTTATGAAATTTCTCTCCACCACACCAATAGCCAGTGTAAGTCAGATGATTTAGCTGAAATGTGTAGCATCTATACAGGATCTCTTCCATTTTTATTGAATTTGCATATATCATATGACTTCTTGGTCAGGCTGACTGGTATTAAAGTAGTTGCTTGCTTCTGAGATTAAACAGAGTTGGCAGTGATTTTGTTTTGTTTTCATGTTTTAAGAGTAGCCTTAGGTAAAGAGTTGTTGGCAGAAATAGTCAAAATAGGAAGAATGGTGACTTGCCTGAGGTCCTACCTCTCAGGAGTTAAAAATCTGGGCTTTGAGACAAAGTCCCCTTGACTGCCAAACCATGTTACTGGATTATTCCATAATCACAAAATTTGAGAACTAAAGGGGACCATAGTGGTCATATAATTTAATTCATACCTAGAAAACTAGCCATACTATAAACTACATCTCCTATGATACTCTTCAACATGAATATATTAGTTATTCTCTCATTCAGGGAGGTAATTATTCATCACCTGACCTCAAATGAGTGGAGTGGTAGTGTGCTTAAGAATTCATGTCACGACCATCATTGTAGTTCAAAACTTTAATTTAGGATGGCATCATTCTAAAGTTTTCTCAGCTACTATGCTTACTGAGCTCTTGGTTTATCCAAGAGTTCCTCTTAAGAATACACATAGCCATTCTGAACTTCCAAGGAGTCCTCATTTCCAATTTTAGATACAGTTAGATTGATTTTAATGACTAATTGTCATTTCCCCCCACAGCACTCAAGTGATTTTCCTCTTTCATGTGCACATCAGCATCTCCTATAGGTCTAGATAAGAGGCTTAGATGTGCTTCCTGTTTCACTCCACAACCACCTTCCACTTCCCACATATTGACTCTTTCCTGAAAAGTATATTTTAGGGCACTTAAGTAACCTGGGGTTGCTTCTTATGCCATTCAGGGTAGAGGAGGAAAGACCAAGTGAAATCAAGTGTTGACAAGTGAGGAAGGAACATAAATTTATTCTTCCTGGTATATTTGCTTGCTGTGGGTTGTTAAAATTGATTTTCTTGTTAATCTGTGTCTTGGAGACTCAGATTTCACTCCCCTGCCAGCCTCCTGAACAAAGTTCTTCAGAAGGACATCTCTGATAATGATACTGCATTGAATATTCTTATCTTGGTCAAACTCCAACCCAGGCCTGAATTGATTTTTATCTTACCCTGGCTTGAGTGATGACAGACTTCCAAGATTGGGGGTAGTATTTCCTTTAATAGTGGGCAATATTGGCCCCTGTGGACTGAGTGATCTAAGGAACTTACCCACCTCCTAGTATGTCAACCAATCATGGTTGGTTGGCAGCCTCCTGGGAACATGTACTCTTCAAAGACTATATATGGCTGTACTCGAAAATCCCAAACTGAACCAGTTCTGATCTTGCTCCCTTGAGGGGGCCCAGTTTTGGGCTGAACTCCCAAGCAATTCTTGTCAAACCAGTTTGAAAGAAATTAAACTGTGGACTCACATATCCCAATTTCTTTTGTCTCTTTCTTACAGTAGATTCTGTTTCAAATTGGGGTTCATGGGGTTCATGGGGCTTGGAGTTCACATGGGTTATTTTCTTTTATTTCTTTTTTACCTTGGTCCCTACACATTTTCAAAGGGAGGATTAAAGGTTATAAAATGCAGAGCCATAACACTAGTATCCTCTTGTGGAAAAAAAAAAGTATCTGTTATGAATTTGAGGGGAACTCATATAGACAAAGGACTCTGGTTCACCAAACTTCTGTCTGTGGACCTGGAAGCTCCTGATAGCCTCATAGAAGTATATTGAAAATAACAAATTGTGCAGCTGTGAACTCTGAACAAAAAGGCTGTTCCCACTAGACCACCTGTCCTGCAAAAAAAAAAATAGGGACTAGTAAATCTAGCATATAGTCAAGTCATGATAGTTTTGGAATGAGGCAGAATTCTCATAGACAGAGCACTCTGATTATGCCCACATTAAATTCACAGTAGAAAATTAAAGTGATTTTTTTTTATTCTGTTTCTTCACTCGTTAAATTAGCTCAGGGGAAAAATCACATAGCTTAGGTAAATGAAGAGAGGGTGGTTTCTCTTATTGAGGCAAAGGCTTTTTTTCTTTTTTCTTTTTTTTTAGTGAGCCTTTTCTACATTTGTATAAAATATAATAGAAAAGGCTAAAAATGGTTAGAGCGGGGGGGAAAATATTTTCTTTAGCAAGCTATTATCAGCAAATTAAACATCTTCCCTAACATCCCTTCCTCCAAAAAAAAAAAAATCTCAGAAGCCACCTAAAGTTTAATTTGCCAAAATATAATAGCAAACAAAATTGTTCAGTGAAGAGCTCGACACCAAAAGATGAGTGAAGAAAATATAGGTCAGTCCACAAGGCCCAGCTTGAAAATCAATGAAATAAATGAATTTTATTTTTAACCAACAACAAGAAAAAATTAAATGGCTGGAAAAGCTGCAAAGTTTCACTAACTGGTAGGAAATTTTGAATTGTGAGGAGAGAGATTAACATTTTCTTTATCATTTGTATATCTTCAGAAAATTATTCATATTTGCAAATGGGATCACCAACTAGTACTTTTGGCTAGTAAGTTGTGAAGTGAGTATAATGTTCTTATATTCTTTTTTTAGCAAATTGCAAAAACATAATTAGTTCTCTTATAAAACTCTTTAACCTTTCCCTAAACAACAGAAAATATAGGCTTTTCTTTGCTTCAACAGTTTGTGTTTCCCCCTTGGCATTTAAATAATTAAGCTTTAAGCTTAGTCAGATAATCAGCTTCCTTCCCTACCTTGTTCTCTCCTCAAAGATGGAAATTTCATATTCCTTTTTTTTGTCTTTGGAAATAGAATGTTATTTGAATTATTCTGTGCATATTTTTAGTGACTGCAGGAAAGTAGATGAGGTATTCACAGAAGTGAAATTAATGAAATTCTCAGTCTGAACTCTGATTTGAACTCTCTGGCATCATTTAATCTTTTTCTTTAAATTTTCTTAAATTGGATCTAATTTGCAGAACTTTCTGTTTTGCTTCCAATTTCAGTGACAGATTATCAAAGTATTTTGTAACTTTATTTTTAACCCTCACAGAAACAAAAATAATATCAGGATAAATTAGAGAATCAACTTTCCTGTAATCACTTCCCACTTTCAGTGTGAGGATTCTGTTGTTCTAATTATGCCAAGACATTAAATAAACCCTGAAGTATGCACATTCATATTACATTTTTTAAATAAAAATTCTGGATTTAATCAAAACTTATAAGAAGGGGTTAAAATGAGTTTTCATAGGAAGGAAAATCCTCTTCACCACTATTAAAAAGGCAATAAAGCATAGTAAAAAGAGATTTGGTCTATAACCAGTTAAAATTTGTGATCAAGTCTCCCTTCTCTAAGATCTAGGACATGAAAAAATTCTGGCTGCCATTGGAGAAGGCTATATCTCATTTCAGTCAAGTGACAGCAAGCATACCTTTTAAGAATTTTGGAAAAGCCAAATTTTACAAACAGAAACATCTTTCTTCTCTAAGTGTGGGCTATCTAATTCAAACATTAGTCCTTCCCATCATTTCTTCATCTTCACCACCAAACTGCCTGCCCGTTGGCCATTTCACTGCTCATTTTCACCTCTGTTAGAGGGCTGGCAAGAGAAGGTGAGATGCAAATCCATCAACTTTACTACTTATTAGCAGCTTGTAGAGTGGGAAATAGCATAAGAAGGGATTGAAATCATTGGTTAATATAAGCCCAGGGGTTAGTAGCAATTTTTACAAGCTCCTATATGTTTGACTAATCAAAAATTATTATGATTTTTAAAGTTTTCATCATTTTCAAAACTATTCATCTGTCAAATAACCAGATTACATGAAATCTGAAATTAAATGGAGATAATATAGAAAATTATATGGAGATAATATGGAAATGAAATAGGAGGCATCTAAGAATAGTCAATGAGGCTTAAAGATTCAAAGCAGAAGAATACTGCTTAAGGTCAACTGATATTTAAAACTTCCCAAGGAAATAGAAGAAAATAAATGTGTGTGCATATGCCTCAGTAACTCCATCATATCCCAGAAGCAGATTTTGTGAAGAAGCAGCAGATGAGCTAGGCATTAGCATATTCACCATTGTGGGAGGGGGTGTGATTCCAGGATTAGCTTTTGTGTGTTGGGAAGGAAAGGAGGGTAAGGTAGAGTATATATGAAATTTCAAGAAAGTATTTTAAACATAGTGTTTGTAAAGGAAGGATAGATTGATTTACATATAATTTCCTTATATTTTTAGCTCTCTTTGTCTAATCTCAAATACTTAATGTATTTATCTAAAGCAAACTATAAAATCAATGAATAAGTTTTCTGGTCCATTAAATTTTAATGATGAACCTTAATGCTTCAACAAACATGCTGATGATATAAACTAATATGTATTAAGACATCATTTGTCTAACCTCAAATCCTTTTTTAAATTTCATACCATTGAGGGAAAATGAAAAAAAAAATAAGATTGGCTCTTTTCAACATAAGATATTTCTGATTTGATATGGGATTTGGAAAGCAAAATTGGAATACTTATTTATGAAGGTCAAAGTGAGATAGAATATTCAAGTACATTTGAATATGTGAAAAATAGTGCCCTATACCAAGCTAAGGTTGATATGGGTATACAATTTAGACATAGAGGATGATACTGTAAGCAAATTAGGAGAATAAGGAATAGTTTACCTGTTAGACCTATGGAGAAGGGAAGAATTTATGGCCAAACAAGAGAGAGCATTAGGAAATGCAAAATGGATAATTTTGATTATGTTAACTTAAAAAGATTTTCAACAAACAAAACCAATGCAACCAAGATTAGAAAGAAAATATAAAGCTGAGAAACATTTTTTTTACATTCAGTGTTTCTGATAAAAGCCTTATTTCTGAAATATATAGAGAACTGAGTCAAATTTATAATAATACAATTCATTCCACAATTGACAAATGGTCAAGGGATATGAACAGGAAATTTTCAGTTGAAGAAATTAAAGCTACAATCATATAAAAATGTTATAAATAATTATTGATTAGAGAAGTGAAAATTAGAACAAAAACCATGCAATTGCTAATATGGCAGAAAAGGAAAATGATAAATATTAGGGATGATGTGAGAAAATTGGAACACTAATGCATTATTGGTTGAGTTATGAACTGATCCAAACACTCTGGAGAGCAAGTTGGAACTATACCGAAAGGGCTATAAAACTATGCATACCCTTTGATCCAGCAATACCATTACTATGTCTGTATCCACAAGAGATCATAAAAAAAATAGAAAAGGACCCATATGTAGAAAAAATATTTATTACAACTCTTTTTGTGGTGGCCAAGAACTGGAAATTGAGGGGATGTGCATTGTGAACTACTTTGAACCACCCCCACCCATCACCTGAAAAAGTCCTAAAACTCAGATTGGCCAATGAGGAGAAGACATTTTTGGTACACTCTGAGCTTAACCTACCATAATGCCTTATGTTCTCTGGCATAACAGACATACTTTGCTTTACTGTCTGAGTGAATCCAAATTGCCCTTTCCAATGTCAGCAGCTACAAGGCTGGACAAAGCTGATCAGAAGCATTCTTCTGTTTATGATTGTCCAAGGCAAGACACCTTAAACTGGACACTACCCTGAATTATTATTCTTAAAATAATAAGACTTTTCTGATGTTGGTATTTTATGGGCACACGCTATGCTATATTTAGTCATGCTAATGATAAAAGAACTCGACATCCTGGTTCTATAATTTGAATTGATATTTTGACATTTCTCTTATTGTATTTTAATCTATCCTTTTAAGAAGTTACTTCCTTATTTTATGGTTACCACGTTTGGAGACTTTAATTTTGTTTAACATAGGCATCATGAGACAGGATTGATCAAAATGTATAAAGGGTCTCGTTCATTTTTTTTACTGCTGAGTTTGGAATTATTTTCTGATTACATGCATGCATGATTCTCTGGCTTAATTCAGAATACATAAGAATGTTAAAGCACATGTATAGCCTGATTCTACTTGTTTTTTGGTCAAATCTTTGGTAATATGAACCCTATTCTGTTTGTTCTTGAAGAAACCTTTGGTTAAGAGGGGGGCCCCATTCTGTTTGTTCTTAGGATGAACCTTCAGTTAAGGGGAGAAATGATTCTGTCTGTCTCTTTGGACCAAATCTTTAGTAAATGGTTAACACCATCAATTGGGGAATGGCTGAACAAGTTGTGCTATATCAACGTGATGGTATACTATTGTGCTATGAGAAATGATGAGCAGGCAGGAAAGGGCCATACCTTTTTAAACTGTCATCCAATTTAGAAGAGCAGTTGTCTAACAAGAATTTACTTGTTTGCTTCAAAATGCTCAAACTCAGCATTCCTGAAGTTGCTCTTATGATCTGAAATGCTTGAAGGGACTGATACTATTTAGTGATGCTTATAAGCATAAGAGGCTCAAAATTTTCCTAAAGGATTTCAGTAATCACTCTTTCATTCAAAAATATGTTAACATTATAAATGTCTAAACTCTGTTTTTCTTTATAAATAAATTTGATAAGAAAGCCCTTTGATTATTATGAACTGGTAGGGGAAAAAAATGTTGAAATGAAATTTAGGAAGAGTTTAGCTCAAATCCTGGTCCAGACAATTTTTAGTTGTGTTAACCTGGGCAAGTGTATCTGCGCCTCAGTTGCCTTAACTACTTTTTATACTACCTGTTTCAGTATTTATATTTTCTTTCACACTTGACTAAAGAATGATTTTTTTCTAGTATTGAAGGCTTTGTCAAAATGATGAAGTCTTAAGATGCAATAGTAATTCTTCTTTTCTCTGTGATTTTGTTACTAAATCACATGTTAGGAGACAAAACCATTAGTTTTAATATCTCATTTCACCATTTTATTCTTTCTGTTGCAGACTATTTTTAAAAGGGTGAATGTTAATGAAAATGCTAATCATTACATTTGAATTGTTTTTGTGATTTTATTAGGAATGAGAAAACATAAGAACTTTTCAAAACATAGTTCAGAAATGAGTTATAGGTACAGTTGGTAGAGCACCAGCCCTGAAGTCAGGAGTACCTGAGTTCAAATCTGGCCTCAGACCAAACATTTGACACTCACTATCTGTGTGACTCTGGGCAAGTCACTTAACCCCAACTGCCTAGAAAATAAAAGTAAAATTTAAAAAAAAAAGAAATGAATTATAAAGCCCAAGATCTTGGGCAATTAAAACTTTTATTGCATATTCTTATGAAAAAGAAAAACAATTAAGGGTAAAAGGAATGTAGAAGTAGTTTTATTTGCATTATTTTACATAGTTCAAATTCATAACAAGACAAAACAAATTAGGTTTGGGTAAGAATTTTAGGGAGGGTATCTTTTGGAAGAATCCATGTATCTCAAACTTTTATTTTAATTTGGAATCCAAAAATATAATTTGGACAGATTATGACAAAATGAAAAGTGGACTGGTCACTTTAGTCAGGGCACATGGGTTTAAAATTTGGCTTATGACCCTTTCTGTCTATGTGACTTGCATTAAATCACTTAATCTCTATCTCAGTTTCTTCTATATTAAAATGAGTCAGTCAGGCCAGATGTCCTCTGAGTTTGCTTCCCACTGATGAGGTAGAAAGGAGTGCTCAAGGCAGATGGAGCGAGCAGGATGCAGGATGTGACATATGAGATAAAACACAGGATGTGACAAACATAAAAGTGATCAAAGAAGACTATGCATTGAAGCATTCCCTGCCCAGCCCCCCACCATGGACTTACCTGGGTGCTTTTGCAAAGCATTCTCAATTCCAGGACAACTGTTTCCCTCCCTTCCTGTTCTCTTTGCTTATCCATATCATAAAGGCACCTCTGGATTAACTGATATCCCAGGCATTTGGGAGCTATGCTTGCTCCTCCCATTCTCTTTTCCCCTTCCCCTCATTCCGTAAAATTGTATTTAAGCCATACCTTTAATGTGGCTAACTGCCTTTGCCTCTTATCGGAAGCAGGGCCTGTACTCTATCTCCCACATGGAGTAGAGTCTGTTGGGCCTTTATCTCCTATGGGAAGCAGGGGCTTCTCTGTGCCTTTACGTGAGTAGGGCCTGTGACCTATGCTCTATCTCTCCCACATGGGAGCAGGCCTGGCTGGATACATCTTCCCAACAAATACCTTTCTTCAACTTGGAGACTGTCTGAATGAATTCTTTCAGGACAATAGGACCCACATGTCTATTCCTCATCATTTCAGGTGGCACCCCAGCATTTTTGGGGTGCACCCTGAACTCATCACCATTTTATATCCATTTTTTTATAATTTGAGGATATAAGTGACAATTCACTAGTACACAATATGCATAGTATTTTCTATTCCAAGATGGTGAATAGTAACTTCTTTTTTATTCACTTATTTGTTGGGGAATTAGAGCAGAGAAAGCATTTTAGGAAATCAATATATATTTCCAGACTCACAAATGATATGAACAATGATAACTTTTTAAAAATAGTATTTTATTTTTCCTCAGTTACATGTCAAGATAACTTTTAGCATTCATTTTAAAAATATTTTGAGTTCCCAATTTTTCTCCCACCCTCCGTGACAATTCAGTGAAATGCATTATCATTTTCCATCAAATTAATATCTTCTTTCTATGATAAAAGTAAAACACAGGTGGCACCTCATAAGTTGCCATTTTAATAAGATGCTGGCCCAAAGTTTGCCTTAATGTGTGATAGCATTCAAGGGCCTATAATTGAAGGGAATTCCAGACAATAGGAACACTCACCAATAATTATGATTTCAGTTAAAATACTTTTATGTCATAGCCAAACAGTTGAATTTCCAAGTAAGAGGTAACTTTTTTTATGTCATTTAGTTCAAATCTTCTAATAGAGGAGTAAAATAATTTGTTCACCATTGCACAGTTCCTTAGAAACAGAGTCTGACATAGAAATCAGGACTAAAAACAGTAATTTTTCCTTTATGCTGTTAAACCATTTTGGTGATTAAATAATTTGCCCAAACATTATTAGGTAGTAGGAAAAAAAATAGAAAATTCATTTTTAAAAGTTCTATTTATCAATCTGTCTACTTAGTGTAGAAAATAATAAGGCTAAACTGAAAAAGAAATAATTCTGCCCTCAAAAAAGGTACTTTTTTCTAAGGTGATACAACATTCATGGAGATAAATAAATAGAATATAATTGAAGATCAAAATTGTGTTAGAAGCTGTGGCAGAGACAAGATGGTGGAGTGAAAGCAGTGACTTGCTTGAGCTCTCCTCCAAACTCCTCCAAATACCTATAAAAAATGGCTCTAAACAAATTCTAAAGCAGCAGAACCCACAAAAAGAAAGAGTGAGGCAAATTTCTATTCCAAGACAAGCTGGATGGCTGATCAGAAAGCTATATCGCACTGGGCTATGAGAGGAGCTCAGTGCAGCATGGGCATGCAGGCCACAGCGCACCTGGAGCCAGCCTCAGAGGACTGAATCATGGGCAGCTGTGTGGGTTACAGACTTCTCAACCCATGAACACCAAAGACATCTGAGAAGGTCAGTGGGTAAAGTATGTTTCTGCGGTGCTGAGAGTGGAGCTTGGGGTCTCAGTTCCAGTTACCTGAGAGCACAGAGCACAGGCCCCAGGGGTGGTGTCTACATCCTGAGCTTCCAACCCACAGACTGAGGGGGAATTGAGTAGCGGTTCAGAAGAGGATTGCAGGGATCTCTTTGGCAGTGCTGAGGCAGGAATCTCTTGCTTTGCCCTTGCTTGGATCTGGGTCACAGTTCTAGGCAGTGGTCCTGGGGTGAGGAGCAGCTCTGGCATGGTGGAGCTTGTAGTGGCTGCAAAGAGGAAACCCTCCTCACAGTTCCAGGACAGAAAAGAGAGCTTGTGGTCACTAATAGACCAGAGCACAGGACAAGAAAGTAGTAAACAACTCGCCATTTATCATACCAAGTTGGAAGAACTGAAAATTCACAGGTACCTACAAGTATCTCTGAAAACAGCTGCACAAACTCCCAAAGCTTGGGACAGTACATTCTCCACATTGGAAACAGACTCTTATCTTAACAAAGAGTTCAAAGCTCAAATAATTGGCTGGGATCATGAGCAAGCAGCACAAAAAGAGTCAGACTATATTATCTTACTTTGGTGATAAAGAATATCAAAACACACAACCGGAAGAAGACAAAAATTTCAAAGCTCCTACATCCAAAGCCTCCAAGAAAAATATTAATCAGTCCCAGTCCTTGGAAGAACTCAAAAGGGATTTTGAGAAGCAAGTAATAGAAGTAGAGGAAAAACTGGGAAGAGAAATGAGAGTGATGCAAGAAAATCATGAAAAACAAGTCAACAGCTTGCTAAAGAAGACCCCAAAAAATACTGAAGAAAATAACACCTTAAAAAATAGCCTAACCCAAATGGCAAAGGAGGTCCAAAAAGCCAATGAGGAGAAGAATGCCCTAAAAAGTAAAATTGGTCAAATGGAAAAGGAAGTCCAAAAGATTACTGAAGAAAATACTAACTTAAAAATTAGAGTAGAGCAATTGGAGGCTAGTGACTTTATGAGAAATCAAGACACTATAACAAAAATCCAAAAATATGAAAAAGTAGAAGATAATGTGAAATATCTCATTGGAAAAAACAACTGACCTGCAAAATAGAACCAGGAGAGAGAATTTAAAAATTATTGGACTGTCTGAAAGCCATGATAAAAAAAAAGCCTAGACTCATCTTTCAAGAAATTATCGAGGAAAACTGCCCTAATATTCTAGAACCAGAGGGCAAAATAGAAATTGAAGGAATCCATTGATCTCCTCCTGAAAGAGATCCCCAAAGGAAAATTCCCAGGAATATTGTAGCCAAATTCCAAAGTTCCCAGGTCAAGGAGCAAATGTTACAAGCTACCATAAAGAAACAATTCAAGTATTGTGGAAATACAATCAGGATAACACAATATTTAGCAGCTTTTACATTAAGGGACTGCAGGGCATGGAATATAATATTCCAGAGTGCAAAGGAGATAGGATTACAAACAACAATCACCTACCCAGAAAAACTGAGAATAATCCTTCAGGGGAAAAAATGGTCATTCAGTGAAATAGAGGACTTTCAAGTATTCTTGATGAAAAGACCAGAGCTGAATAGAAAATTTGACTTTCAAATACAGGATTCAAGTGGAACCTGAAGAGGTAAACAGGAAAGAGAACTCATAAGAGACTTATTAAGGTTGAACTGTTTACATTCCTGCATGGAAAGATGATGTTTAAAACTCAGGAGACTTTTGTCACTATTAGGGAAGTTGGAGGGAAAAAAATTATGTCTGTATGTATAGATAGACAGATAGATAGATAGATATAGATAGATAGATAGATAGATAGATAGATAGATAGATAGATAGAGGGCACAAGGTGAGTTGAAGTTTCAGGGGTCATATATGGAGAATAAAATTAAAGGATGAGAAAGGATTATACTAGGAGAAGAAGAAAGGGAGAGGTAAAATAGGTAAATTATCTCCCCCCAAAAAAAACAGAAAAGAAAGGGCTGTTGCAATGGAGGAGAAACAGGGGAAGGTGAGAGGGAATGAGTGAATCTTATTCTCATCAGATTCAGCTTAAGAAGCGAATAACATACACATTCAATTGGGTATGGAAATCTGTCTTATCCTACAGGAAAATATGAAGAAAAGGGGATAAGAGAGCAGGGGGATGATAGAGAGGAGGGCAGATTGGGAAAGGGGATAATCAGAAGCAAATATTTCTGAGGAAGGAGAGGGTCAAAAGAAAGAATAGAATAAATGGTGGGAAGGATAGGATTAAGGGAAACAGAGTTAGTTTTTCACAACATGTCTACTATGGAAGTGTTTTGCATAACTGCACATGTATAACCTATATTGAGTTGCTTGCCTTTTCAATGAGGGTGGGTGGGAAGGAAGGAAGGTAGAAAATTTGGAACACAAAATTTTAAAAACACATGTTTAAAAAAAGTTTTCACATGCAACTAGGAAATAAAAAATACAGGAAATAGGGTACAGAAGCCTATCCTGCCCTACAGCAAAATAGAAGGTGTAAAGGATAAGAGAAGGGGGAGAGAGATAGAAGAGAAGGCAGACTAGGGGAAGGGGCATTCAGAATGCTTGCCATCTTGGGGTGGTGGGAGGGACAAAATGGGGAGAAAATTTGGAACTCAAAATCTTGTGGAAGTAAATGTTGAAAACTAAAAATAAATAAGTTTATATTTAAAAAATTGTATTAGAAGCTAACGGCAGTAAGAAATCCTTTCTCTATCAATTGTCACTTAAATTTCAACTTAAATAAAACTTCCCTGAGGGCAAGCATTGTTTTATTTTTATTTTTATTTATTTTTTTGCTTTTGTTTCCCTTGTGCATAAAACGGTGGCAGGCATTTAGCAAGTACCTAATAAGTGTTTGTGGATTGTCTGTTTGAAAGAAGCTAAGGGCTCTAATAGGCAGAGGGGAGGAGTGGGAGAGCCAAAGGTAAGAAACAGCCAAGGGAAAAGAGTTCAAAGAGTAAATATTGAAATTCAGGAAGAATAGAAGAGCCATTTTTATGGGAACATACACTATTGAAGAAGCATAAAAAACACAGCTTAAACACAGATTAAAATGTAAAAAATTTCCTAAAATGTTAGGACATATTTGACAATATAAACAAAATACAATAAACATAAATAATATTACATTTTAAAAACTGCAATGAAAAGCCAAAATATATTCTTGAGAAAGGGAGTGATTTAGTCAGATGTGTATTTTAGCAAAATTATTTTGGCAATTGTATGGATGATATATTGGCCTATATACTTGAAGCAGGTATATTAGCTAAAAGGACAATGCAGTAAATCAGTTGAGTGGTGAATGGTGCATGAACCAGAGTGGTGTCTGTGGGACTGAAAAGAGGGAGACAAATGCAAGAGATGTATATGTCAAAATTATAAGACTTAATAATTAATATGAGAGTAAAATAGAATGTAAAGTGTTAAGTATAGATGTGACAAAGATATAAAGGGCTTCAAAACTCAAATAAAGATTATTTGACCCTGGAAGCAACAGGAAGCCACTGGAGTTTATTGAATTGTGGGTGGAGAAATGTGAAATCTTTGGAAGTAATATACTGTACTTCCAACTGTAGAAAGGATTAATTTGAGATCTAAAGTGAAGATAGGCTGCAGTGGGGAGAAACTTAAAATCTGATGGCTATAATAATAGGCTGAGGCAATGGACTAGGGACAAATTACTTATATATATATATATATATGTACATATACATATACATAAATGTTACCTTTTCAATTAATAGGTATTAATTTTCTCTCATTTCTGTATACCTTACCTATAGTGAGGAAAAAGGAGAAGGGTTGGAGGGGCAAAAGGAGAAGATGGAAGTGCTACTGGAGGAGAACCCTTCCAACAACTGTGATTATATTACCTTTTTTTTTTTTAGGCAATTGGGGTTAAGTGACTTGCCCAAGGTCACACAGCTAGCAAATGTAAAGTGTTTGGTCTGAGGCCAGATTTGAACTCAGGTCCTCCTGACTTCAGGGCTGGTGCTATATCCACTGCAACACCTAACTACCTCTGATTATATTACTTTTTCTACTACTTTTGCTGTGAAGTTAAGGAGAGATGTAGGAAGATAGCCTGAAGGATTCTAAAGGTTAAATAAGTGAATTTTGCTCATCAGTTACTTTTCTTGAAATTTTTACTCATTTTTTATCTGCCTATTTACTTATTTGTTTTTATTTATTTTTATTATTTGTTTTATGATATGTGAGACCAGCACAAATTTTTAGTCAGTAGTAAAGTAAACAACATAAAAACAAAAAGAAAAATAAAAGGGACATTTTTCCCAAAGATGATGGTGGGGGGAGGAATTATATCAAGACACAGTAGAGTGGCTTGCCTTGACAAGGAAAGGGGTCATCTCTTTGTTAGAGATTGGAACGAAGGAGAAAAGAATGCATGATAATTTAGAAGTGTTTTGAAATACAAAATAGGAGAAAAGAGAGAGATCTTTTCTTACTACCAGTGATCTAAAGATGTTAATTCAAATGAACAAATGATGAGTTGGCAGCATGGGGACTTTATAATAGTATTTAAAATTGGAGGGTTTGTAGAGTATTTCTTTGTTCATTATCTTATTTAATATTCACAAAAACCTGATAGGAACTAAAATTATTATCATGGTTGTACAGATGAGGAAACTGAAGCTCAGGAGCTTTTTTTCTGTTTCCACAGCTAGTGTTAGAGTCAAGATTTCAAATTAGTTCTGCCCTCAGTCAAAATACTATTGAATAGTAAGATTTTTCTTTAATTTAAGGGCATAATGACTAGTCAGTATATTAAAATAATTAATATTTAATTAAAGCATCATTTTACTTAAACTAAAAAATGGTTATTCTTCTAAAAAAAATTGTGTGCATAGGACTGTGATTCTTTACTTTGTTAAATGATTTTTTTCTTAGCAAAATTATTAACCTCTGCTCTCTTTATTGGTACCATTTATATTTCCTGATTTCCTTGGCACATTTAAATGCCCCTACTCAATTTCACATCCCTCTTCCAAAACAAGCAAACTAACTTACTTTAAAACATTTAAAGTTACTATGAATCTATTGCTTACATTTTGTTAAACCAGAAGCCTATCTAAACACAACTATAACTTCTGAATTTTTTATCTTTTTTGTCAAATCAATCTTGATGTTTGGAAGTGTTCTGGCCCAGATGCGTAAGTACATTGTTATACACCAAATCTCTGAGAGATGCTCACTCCTTTCTGCTCCACTAACTCTGTGTTTGCTCAGCTTTCTCTCCAAATCAGCAAGGAACTGTTCAATTCAGAGAATTTCTCTAATCTATTGACATTTATTCTTCCAGTAGTCCCGGTAGTTGACTGCTTTGGGGTGGCTGAATTTGTTGAATGTGAATGTTTAGCTTTGAAAATATAAGTCTATGATTGGACCAGAACTCTGTGCTATACATCACCTTTATTACTCCCACATCCTGTCTGTCTCTTCTCCTTACAATGGCATAGTCACAGTGTTTGCTGTGAGCATGCATCCATGAAGTTTTATTGTATTTAGGTAAACAGAACACAATATTGGTGAGAAAAGATCCTAAGATGCACAAGTCTTCAGTATTAAATGATTATTGTTGCTATTTCCAACTCCAATCCTCCAAACAATCCCTGCCATGCCTCATAGTCTGTGCCTACTCTAACTTTAAAGTTACCCAGAATTACCAACTTGACCTCTTTTGACACATTAATAATGAGGATCTCCAAGTCTTCATAAAATTCTTCTTAGATCAGGGCTGTCATGGTGGGAACATACACACTGATAATGGTGTCATGGTACTTTCCTGCAAGTGGAATGTCACATTTTAATGAGTCTATCATTCACTGCTTTTGGTAGGTATTTAAGCCAATTGAATAGATTAGTTTTGATTGCAAAAACCTATGCCAGCTTCATGGAACTCCCCATCACTGCAGGCACTCCAGAAAAAAAATATCCAACTCCAATTGCAGTAAGCTGGCCTTCATTTGCTAACCTTGTTTCAGTCAGGGCTATTATTTGGATCCCGAGTTCTCTAACAGCAAGAGTTCTTCATCTTTCAGGTCTACCAGATTTTGTGTTGTCCATGAGCATGTGTACATTACTGTACTGATGGTGAGTAGAATCATCTTCACATAAAATTTTGTATGTTTCTCTTGTTGTGTGTGTGTGTGTGTGTGTGTGTGTGTATGTGTGTGTGTGTGTGTGTGTATTTCCACCATAAGGTAGGATCCCTGCATACCATGGTAAGTAAGCCATAATTAGGTATAGCAGACGACTTTTAGGGTACGTTTTCAACTCCCTTCCTCATGCCAGCATGTAAGCAGTGCAGTCTTAAAAAAACAATACAAAACAAAACAAAACAAAAACAGTTATTCAGACACCTATGGGGCTGCCAAATCACACTGCTGCTTCAGTCCAGTGATAAGACAACCTTATGGTCTGGGCCACCTGTGTAAAACTTTATGACCCCAACTCCAAGTGTATCTGCACCTTCATCACATTTTTGTCACTCCAAGATGTTGATGCAGGTAAAAATGGTAAAATGGTATAGGTGATGCCTTTTGACTCACACACAAAATAGATTTAAGTGAGGCAGAATTTCTTGAAGGTTTCAGCCCCTCTTCCAGAGTCATTGTAGTTCAGTGGCAAGACAAAAGTCAAGAAAACTGATGATGGCTCTGGATGTAGTGGATGGCCTTATCAACTTTGATGTCTAACCAAACTCTATGTTTTACGTAAAACCAAATTCAGCTGCCTTCATGACCATTGGAACACATTTTTCTGGATGACCTTTTCTGCTGGGAGAAGTCTTTACATGGTTGGGGTAGACATCTCCCCCCTAAATCATTGATGAGTTTGAGAACCCTCAATTACCCTCAACCCCATTTAGCCTGTTTGCCAAAGTGTTTTACTAGATTGTGGCCACTGTACATCTGACAGATTCTAGGAACCACAAGTTAGAGTTGGGTGAATCAGGTGGACACCAAAGTTAGGAAAGCAGCCCTGAAAATGGTTCAGCAGCCCTCACACTAGAAATACTAGTTTTCTCTGAATACTCCTATGCCCTAAACACATTAGTAAAGTATGATGCTATTAGGATCCCTTTTATTATTATTCCAGAGTTTATGATATTTTTGTGCTAATTTATTTCTTGTTTTACTTGGCCAGTGCAAACATGGTCTAGGGCTAAGACACTTCTTTTCTACTATTGTGCAGTTACAATTAATTCTTTAATTTGTTTGGTCTTTCCCTTGATGTTCTTGCCATAGTCAGCAATAGCACAACTCCTATTAATAGCTAATGCCCACCTCATTCTCCTCATCTTAATGAATGATTGGGATTTTGTAATATTTCATCACTACTTGCTCTGTATTTCAAGATTTGCTGCTCTTAATTGGATGTATATTTTAAACTCATGTATTTAAAAGGAATGTGTTATCTGAATGTTTCTGATTTATATGAAGCAATTCAGCTACATGCAGATTATTCAAATATATTTGTATCATCAGACTACTTATAATATTCTTCTTATTAAAGTTATGTATTACCTTTTGAAACTAAATGAAAATGAACTTCAAAGAGACTGAAGACATGTTGAGTCCACAAAAGCATAACCGTTAAACATTTTCCCAAATGCAATCTCCTATCTTTAAATTGCTTGATGCCTTATGGCCTTAATAGTATTAGAAATTTTTAAATGCCTAGCTAACTTATTAAAGAGAAAATTACCTTTTAAAAATCATTAAATGTTACACAAGTTATGGTAATTACATGGGTTACTTTGACTATATTTTAAGAATACATCAAGGATTCCTAAGTTTATTGTCACCTGGTGATTAACCTTCTGGTGATGAGCCTCTGATCCTTGCTAGGATAGTTCTCAATAAAAAAGGAGAAAGAATCTATCACTCAGAAATTTGTGATAGAGGAGAAGAAAGCTGGAAATATTTGTAAAAAAATAGCACCCCAGGTTTTGGAAGAGAAGACTCTAAAAGGCTTAGTAAAGGAAGAAAGTTCCAATGGCCAAGATTTATATAGGGGAAGTGATTCCTTGGATGGATGGGAATGTTTAAAGAAACTTTCTGAAGTTATGGAGAGAATCAATTTTTATAAGAAGAAAAAAATGGAGTTGTCTAAGGAGATCTATACAGAAGCGCAGGTAAACCCAATTCAGCTAGAAGATAAAAGCAAAGAAAGATGACAGAGGAAAACAGAAGATTGTGCCATGGTCCTCTAAGAATAGTATAAGCAGTGCTGAAGCTAAACTCTTGGGGAAGAAAAAAATAGTCTGCATAGAAATCTAAGGACAGCAAAAATTGTTGATTTATTTTTATGCCAATTTTTAACTATATCATGGGAAAAGAGAAGGACCTACTCTTGTTCTGGGTAGATGCAAAACTAATCACTGGCAATGAAAGATCAGAACAGTTGCATTCTTGCTTTCGTTCTATTTCTGCCAACGAAAATGCTTAAAGCTGAGTTGTGTATTGTAAAGAGGGCTGGCTTTGGAGATAGAAGAAGAGATTTTGAATCTTGGTTTTGACATTTCATTCCATTTGTGACCTTTGAAAATTTCTGCCTCCTAACCATGAAAGGGTTTAATTGATTAGATCAAAATTCCATTGTATAACTCTTAAAATACTTAGCCATGAAAAAGGTAGAACAAAGAGGGTAAGTACAGAGTTGATACCTGAGGTGAGAGAAATAAATTTTAAAAAATGGTAGACAAAGAGAAAATAAAAGTTTGTCCATTTGCTAACTCCATGGTGACTTACTTAAAAAATTCTTGAGAATCAGCAGAGAAATCAATGGAAACAAATTGAGTACAGTAGCACAATATAAAAAAATGAACCATGAAAAAGTCAATAGCATCTACATATTGATAAGAAAATCCAAGAAGAAAAAATATAAGGGAAATACCCATTTAAAATAGATAAAAATGCATAATATGACAGAGTAAATATATCATTATCATCTCACATGCAGATATATCTTTATAAAACCCTCATTAAAGAAATAAAGAATAGCTTAAATAATAGTAAAGATATCCAATGCTCCTGCCTAAGGTATTTCAACACAATAAAAAATAATGATACTACGTAAGTCAAGGTACAGATTTTCTTTGCTATGCTATCTAATTAAACTACATAGGATATAGTTTATCATGCTAGATTTTTTTTGTAAACAGTACAATTTTAGGAGTAAATTGTCAAGTTTCAGGGAACAATCAACAAAAAAGTGAACATAAAAGGGGAATAGTAGGCATCAAATACAGAATAAAGCCATAGTTACAAAATTCATTTAGTATCAGCTGAAAAACAGAAAAGTAGATCAGTGAAACAGAGCAGACAAAGAAAAATTACAATCATTGCATCTCAATAATTGAGGATTTGATTAATCCAGTAATATCTGTCATTTGGAAATAATTGTAATTTGACGATTGCTGATAAAAATAGAAAGGAGTTTGTCAAAACTTAAGTTTAGACTGGCATGTTTTTTAAATACTTTAATCAACTGAAATTGATCATGAGATTTAAATATTAATGATTATACCATCAAAAAATAGAAGAGAACAACATTAGGGTTCATTTAGAGTTGTGGCTAGGAGGATAATTCTTAACTAAAGAAAGGAATAGAGTAAATCATAAAAGATAAAATGACATGAATTTGAAAATATTTTCTACAGTGCAATTCATACAAGATGAAAAACAGTAGATTGGGAGAAACTGAATGGAATATCTCTCAGAAAGCTCTGATAATCAAAATACACATTTTTCTCTGTGTCATATATATATATATATACATATATATATATATATATATAAAAACACACACACATACATACATACACACACGTATGTATGTATGTATGAATGTATGTATATATGCATGTGTTCATATATAGCCACATAGATCTACATATACACATATAAGTGCATATATGTCTATATCTATATGTTAAGGGAGAGGGAGAGATAGAAAGAAAGAGAGAGAGAGAGAGAGAGAGAGAGAGAGAGAGAGAGAGAGATACAAACATATAAAATAAACAATCCACCATTGGCCAAGTAGTGTATACACACACACACACAAACACACACACAGAAACATGTCTTGAAAGAAAAGAATTGAAAACTATATTAGATTATTCCAATTCACTAAGTAATGAGAAATGCAAATTAATATAGCAAATTGGCAAAGATAACTAAAGGTGACAATAGTTAATATCAAACAGGCTTTATATAAGACTGGAAAGAACCCTAATATCCTTTTGGAACATCTGCTAATTATTCCAAGCATTCTTGAAAAGAATTCAAGCGTGTAATTAGAAAGTGTATAAAATGTCCTTAACTTTTGACACAATCACCCTATTCCTAGCTCTATATATTAAAGGGATCAATGTTAAAAAAGAAAGACCCCAAGCAAACAAAATAATGAAGAGTGAAATGAGCAGAACAAAGAGAACTTTGCATATGGTAACAATACTATTGCTTTAAGAACTACAAGGGAATATAAAGGACATATGAAGAAAGATGCTATCTTCATCCAGAGAAAGAAGTAATAAGTAATATATATATATACAAATATATATATATAACATTTCTAAATGTATGAATGTATACATATGTGTGTGATGCCCATTTGAGTGTAATTATCTAAGGCAGGTGGTAGAGGAAGGAAAATAATACATAATAATTTTGTTGTCTATTTGAAAGGAATAGCAGCTGTGCACAGCAGAGTTGCAGGTTCATGTGCAATCATCTATTTTGTTGTATTTTATTATGGAAATGCTTATTTTATTCCATAAACTAAAAAAAAATAAAAATAAAAGAAAGATCCCGTAGAAAATAAAATTGTTATATCAGCAATTTTTATGTAGTAGCAAGTTTTTACCAAAAAAAAATTTGCTTTTAATTTGTGGAATAAAACAAGCATTTACGTAACAATGCAATAAAAAGGTGATTGCATATGAAACTAAATCTATTTACAACTTGTTAGATATTTGAAATAGACAACAAAATTGTTATGTAAATTTTTCCTCCCCCCCCGCTCTAAAGATGGCTTATATCTTACACAAATAAGTAGATATATGTAGAATTGTTGTATACATACTTCTATTAATCAATTCTTTCGCTGGATGTGGACAGCATCTTTCTTCATATGTCCTATGTAGTTAATTTGGGTTTTTGTAATAGTCAAAAGAACTTATTTGCTTTATAATTCTTAAAACAATATTGCTGTTACTGTATATGATGTTCTCTTCTTTCTGCTCATTTGCTGTTCATTATTTCCTACAACTCTTTCATGTTTTTCTTAAATCATTGAGTTTATCAATTCTTATTGCACAGTAGTATTCCACCTCAATCATATACCACAATTTGTTCAGCCATTATGCCCATCAGTTGTGGAGGAATAACTGTTAAATTTTGTTAAGTGATTGTAATGTAATATTACCTTGCTTTAAGAGGTAATGATATGATGAATATAGAGAAGCATGAATTAATGAAAACTAAAATTAAAAGGAAAACAGGAAAAAAAAATCTGTATAAGGAATATACCAAGGGAAGTAGTATGAAAAGCAGCAACAAAACAATCAAAATGGAAATTCATTGTAGAATAATGGTGAAGCTTGGCCCCAAAACAGAGATAAGACAGGTAACCATCATTCCTTTTGTGCATATATGAGATGAAGGGTGTTAATAGATATGTTCTCACCCTAGGGATCTAAACTATTCCCTCTCTTTTCCTTTTTTATTCTTTATTTCATGATGACCCTATGGGAAGAGGAAAGGAGAGTAAAGGAATGAATTATATATTTGCATTATAAAACTGAAATATGCTTTTAATATATCTTGGTTTTGACTATATTATTATCAACTATTGAGAATTCAGTTAAAGAAAAGACAACTGGATTTGGCAATTATGAGTTTATCTATGCAATTTAAAGGAGATATTTCATTTATTCTTAGAAAATATATGTAATGCAATTTAAAAAATTTAAAGCACTATATAAATGGCAATTATTAACTTATTCTTATCTTTTAAAAATAATTCAAATAGAAATAGCCTGGATCAAGCTGCTATCCTACCATTATGTTTTTTTATTTAATTAACTGTAGAAAATTGCAGTGGTAAGTTACATAAACTAACTGCTTTTTGTAATTGAACAATAGTATTAGAATATTGGGGGGCAAGTCATGGAGAATCAGAAAGGTATTATAGAATTAACAAAGGGAAAATGCTCTCTCAATCTTTAAAAAAAAAGGCAAAAGATATGAATATACAAACTATAACTTAGAGAAATTACTTTCAAATTCCTAGGAAAATTTTAAAACATGATTAAAGTGATGGTTAATGTACATTTGGTAAAGGAAATTACAATCACAAAGTTCAAATATGGATTTCTCAAGTACAGGCCATAGGAAATTAATTTTATTTTTGATAGGGCTACTTAACTGAGAGATCAGAGAGGATGTTATGAACATAAATTTATTAAGATTTTCTTAAAGTATTTAATAAATCTCTAATGCTGACCTTATAGAAATGATAGAAAGATAGAGACTAGATTATAGGAAAATTGGCTGGACTGAGAAGGAGTTGAATGACCGGACCCAGAGATTAAGTTTTAAGGAGAGGGAGTTATCCAGTGTACTGTAGGTATTTGTGGTTGGCCTTGTACTATTTAACATTTTTATCATTGTTTTGGATAAAGGCTGAAATGACAAATTATGTAAATTATATATAAAAAGAGCTAGAAGAGATTGCTAATAATCAATATCCAGCAAGAATGTAATTTTCTGTCAAATCTAATAAAATTAAATCTTTATTTTTATTTTTAATTAATTTATTTTTAGTTTTCAACATTCATTTCAATAAACTTTTGAGTTTTAAAATTTCTCCCCCTCATTCCCTGCCTCCCTCCCCAGGAAGGTATGATATCTGATATAGGCTGCATGCATACATTCTCATAGAAGATTTAGGAGGAACCATGAGAAAGAAGAAACAAAACAAAACAAAAAAAAAAAGGAAAGAGAGAGCAAATAGTGTGCTTTGATCCGCATTCAGATTCCACAGTTCTTTCTGTGGACATGGATAGCATTTTGTAAGGCTCTTTTTTTTTTTTTTAGAGAAAATGGATCCTCTCTATTCTATCCTTGAAAAATACCACATGTGGATGATTTCTTTTGATACACCATATGGTAAGTCCTTTGCTTTGGAAAATTATTTTCATAGCTACATGGATGATGAATTAGAGCAGATGGAAGATTGGAAGTAGGAAGATGATTTGAAGTCAATTACAAATGTCTAGAGAAGAGACAAAGTGGATCTGAATTACAATGGTAGCTGTATGAGTGGAGAGGAAGCATGTATGAAAGACACTATGGCAACAAAATCAGCATACTTGGAAATTAATTTAGCCTCAAGGACTTTAAAGAAGAATCAAGTACAATTTTGTGACTCATGATTTTTGTTCTTTTGCTCTTGTTTATAAAGTGAGGCTGCTTATCATCTACCATCTACCATGTTAGTGTTTTTTTTCTTTTTTTCCAGATTTGCTTGTATTCTATATTGAAGTTGGGGCACTTCCTTATTTTTTTTCCTGTCAATATGTTCAAATGTTTCTTGGCTAAGGCACTACTAGGCCATTTTGCCATATAAACTTAGATAACTTTTTACAACTGTTGATTTTTCAGCAAATTATTAGAAATTAGTTGTTTATTCACCTTATATAAGGGTAATCAGGAACTACACTAGAATACTGAAAAAAAATGTAGATTTTTAGGAACATGTTCTGGATGTGTAAATACTGTTGATCACAGAACTTCCATTGAGAGAAGAAATGAAATAAAAAATTTTAAAAAATGAAAAATTGTATATTGAGTGAGTATATTTAGATACTTTATAAATTTTAAATATGATATTCTCTCTCATTTAATATAGATCATAATAACAAAGTACAAATTATTGTTTTTTTAAATGCTGAATACAATATAATAACACATTGTGGAGGGGTTATATTGAAAAATTAGTACTAAGAAAACTTACCCATGGGAATCTCTTTAATTTCCATAAAGTAAATAACATATTTTGGAAGTATATCATATGTATGAGGATGTTTCAAAAGTAGACCATCTTCTTAGACAGTAAATACTTGCTTTGAGATGATTGCTATGGAAATAAGTGAATGTAAATTTTATTTTTCATGATACCCAATTAAGCTATTGACAAGGAGATAGTAAAGAGCCCAGACTTCTTATCAAGTAGAAGAAAACAAAAACAAGAAAATCATAGATATCTGGGAAGAAGATGATCAGGCTAAAACTACTCTCAAAAAGGCTTCACAATAAGTGTTTCTTCTTATTTCACCATAAGGCAAGCAACAATATAAGGATGTTAAAGATAATGTGAAAAGAAGCCTTCTAGCTGATAAGGGTGCTAAGAAAAAAAAAGCATCTTTTTTAGATCCAAGAGTTTAGGCTTTATAAATAGATTCTATAGATGTGACAAAGAAGACATTCTATTATACTATTAATGATGGAATTGTTCATTCCATGTTACAGGAACTGAGAATGACTGATTTAACAGTAGCTTCACAAGTCCAATCATAAGATAATACCTGGGCATTTGGTTGTACCATGGAATGGCAGGTGGAATCACTAGGAGTATTTAAATTGGCCTCTCATCGATCATGAATAGTTTTATTTGCTTAAGTTAAATGATGCTACTCTATTGTATTAGAAATATACCTGCTGTGGTTTCTTAGGTCCTTTTGAATTTAGACTTCTAACAAATAGAAAGCACATAAATAGATTATTTGAGACATAACAAGAATTTGGTAGTTGCTTTTAAAGACATGAAATCCACACCTACTGTGACCTGACAGTGGAGATGTTACTCAACAAGATGAGGACTAAGTCTGTGGATTAGTTATACCAAGCCAGATAGCATTAGCAGTGTTTACTGAAGCCAGTGGGTATTACTATTATTTTTCCAGATATAAATGTTAATGCAAATAAAGACTGATTTAATAATGAAAAAAAATTCTTATCCAATTGTTGTTTTACGAGATGCGCTTTAGAAATTGGAAAGGTAGATGCATCAATCTGGTTTCATGTTCAGTCAACAAATTAATGAAATAAACTCAATATAAAGAGAACATTGACATTTTTTCTGCAAATCAAAATCTTAATGAAATATCTCTGACAGGTTAAATAACTTGTCCATGGTCGTAAAATCAGTATTTTCAGAACTAGAACTTGAACCCACTTTTCCCTGGTTTTAACAACACAAATTTATTGAATATAATACATTATATATTTTAAACTTGAGAATTACTGAATTACTCATATTAGTGATAAAGAATATTTTATCATCTGATGGTCAATGGATTGAAGCTTTGTTTTGAAATTTTTATATTTTCACATCTTTTTGACATTGTTATTGTTATTCTTAGTTGTAAGCATTTTTTTTTATTTTCAACTGGAAAATCATATTCCAGAATTTCTTCTGTAGAGTAGTTTTAGCATCATCTTGAATGATTCTGACTGGTTCCCTCATATTTCAACTTACTTTTTGCAAGTAGCATTTTTTTTAAAATAAACTAGAAGCTATAGATTTTGAACCATGCAAATCTTGGGTGTTGTCAAGTTTGGGTTTCTTTCAACAGATGATTAAAAGGATATCACTCTACTTCTAAGAGATCAAGGAACTTTTCTATAGTAATGCTGTTTGAAACATGGTATTAATATTTAAGATTTTTTTGTTTGTGGTTTTCAAGGTGTCTGATGATTCCTGTTATCTTTTCTTGAGCTTTTGTACATGCCAATTATTGCTAATGATAGAAATCTTACATGTTATATATATTTTTTTAATTTGGTTTTGTTCTAATATTTCTTGTTGACTCATGGAATCATTGAGTTCTGTTTTGTTCCATTCTATTTATTTAAGTGTCCACTACTTCAGTACATTTTCTACCTTCTTTTCTAAACTATATCTTTCTCTTTATATTTCTCCACTTACATCCTCTAATTTTATCAGTAATTGCATTTTATTATGACTTTATTTCCTCTAGCCATCCTTCTGTCCAAGTCATTCTTTTTGCTCAAGTTCTATTTGTAGTTATTATAGATGCTACTTTATTTCATTGGGTTTACCTCTTGTACTTCTCTTAACTCACAATATTTTTTCATTGTATTTACATTTTTCTTACGTTTGCTCATATCTCCATTCTCTGTTTCTGGATTGGGACTTTGTTTTGCTGCAAGTTCTATATTCTTCCTCACTATTGTATGATGTGGACCTCTATGGTCTGGAAGCTACTGTGGCTGAAGTTTTGAATGTATTAGATGAACATGACTTCCTCTTATATTGCAATGCTGAGCCTATTCTTCCATTTTTTGGTAGCCCATTATGACTATTTATTCATTTTCTCTATATCTCATTGATTGAAATCTCTATGCTGATGAATCACAAAATTATCTATTCTGACCCCATCTCTTCACTGATATGCAAACTCACCTGGATAATTGTCTTTCAGACATCTAATACTGAATGTCCAATAGTCATGTCAAATACAGAACTCATTTTCTTTTCCCCTCAAGCTCTTTCTACTTCCTACCTTTTTATCATATAGAGTAACAGCATCTTCCCAGTTGCCTCACTTTACCAGCCTAGTAGTCATCTATGACTCCTCAATTTCTCTCATTCATATCTTTCACCGATATGCAATATGTTGTCAACACCTGTAAATTTCACCTTTGCAACTTCTCTTGAATGTGATCCCGTCTATGCTCTGACACTGCCACCACTCTGGTACAGACACTTATCACTTAATACCAGAACTATTGCAAAACTCTGCTGATGGGAAAGCCTGCCTGAAGTCTTTCTGCATTCAATTTCATCCTCCATTCAGCTACTAAAGGAACTTCCTAAGGTGAAGATCTCTCATGTACTCTTCAGTCCAGTGACACTGACCACCTCACTATTCCATGAACAAGACATTCCATCTCTAGGTTCTGGTTATTTTCTCTGGTTGTTTCCAATACCTGGAACTCTTTTCCTCCTCAATTCTAGTTGCAAACTTCCCTGGATTTTTAAAGTTTCAAATAAAATTTCCTCTTTAATTAAAAAAAAAACCTTTTTCAAGGCCTCTTAATTATAGTGACTTCTATTAGTTGTTTCCCATTTACACTGTACGTAGCTAGTTTGTATATGTTTATTTGCATGTTGAGTTTCCCATTTGATTATAAGCTCCTTTAGGGCAGGGATTATCTTTTTTGCCTCCTTTTATCTTAGGCAGCTAGCACAATTCCTGACATAAGAGGAGACACATAATAAATGTTTGTTTAGTGGTTGGTTGTGTGTGTGTGTGTGTTTTATATATACATATATATGTGTGTGTATGTATACATACATGTATATGCATACATTTCTACACACATATACATACACATATATGTGTGTACCTATATATGTATGTATTATATATTTGCATATGTATGTTTTATATGACATAAAACAGATTGTAAATTTCATGAGAATAGGGCCTTTGTCTTTACTAAGATTAATGCTTCTCTGATGGTCTTATAGTATATAGAAAATAATTACCAAATATTTTTGGAATAAATGAATGCTCCAAATTACTAATAATCAAGTAAATGCAAATTAAATTAACTTTGAGATTTTAGTCCATATCAGAAAATACTGATAAAATACATAATTGGTGATAATTGGAAAGGGGCTCCAGGATGTCGGTCTCTAATGAGTTTTTTGTGGAGCTATGAATAATTCTTACCATTCTGAATAATAATTTTCAAAGACATCTCAATAGTCATTAAAGTATATAAGTACTTTGATGGAGAAATATGATTACTATCTGTATGCCTTAAGGAGATAAAACATATGAAAATATTCATAAAAGCATTTTAAAACAAAGAATTGTAAATGAAATAGGTATCTGTCAATTCCAGTATTGTACATATATGAATATATTTAAATACCTTGGGGGGTAACAAATGAAAAATATGAAAATTAAAGAAACAAATTGAAAGACGTATTAACTGGTTTAGTGTGAAAAGAGCAGAACAAGGAGAATGATTTACATTGATAATTACAATAATGCCAGTGAAAACCACTGTAAAATATTATAAAATGCTGATCAAAATAATAACCAGTCATGAATTCAAATGGTGGGTAATGACATGTATCCTGCTCCTTAGCAATGCAATAATAGATTAGAGGTGCAGAATGACATACCTTTTCAGAAATAATCAGTTTATTGTTTTGTTTTGCTTATATATATATATATATATATATATATATATATATATATACACACACACATATATATTTGTTACTTTTGTGTTTGTTTGAGTTAGTAGGTAGGAATAGAAATATTTTAAGAAAGGAGAATAAACATTTAAAGTGCTCAGAAAAAATTAAAACTAAGTACAAAAGGGGATATAAATATGTCTCTTTTAATACATTACTAAAAATATACAGTTTTTAAAATAAAATATACATACTAGAAGATAATGATTTCAATAGGATTGTTTTTCCCTCTTTGTATATTGAAATGTTTGTGTTTTTATTAATAAGTTCATAATTAAAAGAGAATCACAAAACTAAATACCTCAGTAATTTGTCTTAAAACATATTAACTTCAAAAGCAAGCTTTTCAACTACAATTTTCCCAAAGTAGACTAGTAACGTCTTCTTTGGAAAACTAAAAATTACTTTGTAAATTCAAATCAATATACCTTATGATCATTTTTTTCTTTTAAGGTCTGATATATGTTTCAGTTTTCCTGAAAAGACAAAAACAAGTTATCCTTCAATGTCAAATTCATGATTTTTGAAATAATGACTCATGGACACTAAAATCAGCGAATTTTATTAAATAGCATTTTGATTTTAAGTGAAGTATATCACCTGTTATTCTTTTTTGGCAATAACTTTTTTTTTCAAGAGAATTCTTGATTACTCCCTCCCAAAAGTTACATGAGTATACTACTCACAAAATAATTAAGAGAATTTTACTGGTGAAAAGCTTTCATTCAACAATGTCAAAATGATGAACTCCAATTAGACTCTGATTTATTATACCTTGTAGAACATCTCTCTCTAATGTAGCTGAATCAATTATATAAAATGAACTTCACACAAAAAGCTGACTCTTTGTAAACAATAGAACAATTGGACGCCCCATTAATAGCAATGTCCCACAAAAGCCCAGGTGCAGCCCACAGCATGTCAAGGTGCCTACCTTTCATCATCTTTCCTAGGGAGCTACAGGAATGGATGACTTTGTCCCTAGTTCCCTGTTACTACAGCCATGTATTTTTAATAATTTCTTTTCATTGCCAATTCTATTTGAAAATGTGTGAAAAGCTCTCGGCATGACCCAAAGAAGAGTTATATTTTGAAAGGGTGCTGTCCCAATGCTTCTCTGCAAATAAAAGATGTTATTCTGTATAACAAAATATATTTCAAAATGTATGCACATAAAAGCTTCCTTATTACAAATAGCCACTTGGTCCGCAGGCAATACATTGTCTCCTTGACCTATTTTTTTGGAAAATAAGGAATTAATTTATATACTTATTCCATTATCAGGATCATTACACCCATATTTAAATGGCAAAATTAATTTAAAAGTACCACTTACACCTATTTAAACCAGAAGGAGCATAAAATTCAGAATTGAAATCAGTCTTACATGTCATTTAGTCCAATTTTCAAATTAGAAGTGACTGCGTATTTGCAAAAGAGAAAGGAAGTACATTGTAGTTTAGACTAGAAAGTAATAGTCTATATTAGGAAAAAGTATGCATTTATATGAGAATGGGGGGTAGGAGGTTGGAAATAATTCTGTCCTTCCATGTTCACGTATATATAAAGTAAATAAAGAAACTTATTTGAAAGATAGATTATAAGGGTGATAACAAATATCAGATTGGGTGTTACTGAAATAGTATTTACAACTTATATTTAAAATTAAAGTTTCTTCATCTTAAAAAAATCCACTATATAGCTAAATATGCTTCATAATTTTTTCAGTTAATTTCATTTTTTAAAATCAGCATCTCTTTAGATTTCACAATTATTTACCATTCTACTGTATCTTACTGAATCTTGTTTTGTAAAAAAAGGAATCAATTAAGCAAAAAGTACAGTAACATGTTTGACAACATATGCAACAGTCTATAATCATAGGCATCACCAAGAAGAGAGGTAAATGTTTCATCCTCTTATTTCTGGAGTCAACTAAGCCTGGTCATTACAATTAATTTTTGTTCACTTAAAGTATTAGAATCATTTTGTTTATTTCTTTCTTAATTTTTTGTGTCTCATGTTTTTCTTCTTTCTCATGTAAGTTACATTCATTTTAAAACATGAAAATAATATTCCATTTCTTTCATATGTTATAATTCACTCAACATTTCCCCAATCATTGGGCTCACACTTTGTTTTTAGGTTTTTTTGAAAACTAGCATGGCAATGCATAACATATTAAATATGGGACCTCTTTGTTTTGGTTGTGTATTGTCTCTTTGGGATATGTATTCAATAATGGAATTGCTGGATCAAAAGGTATGAAGTATTTAATGACTTCATACACATAATTCCAAATTGTTTTTGAGGCTAGCTGGATCAGTGTTTAGCTTTAACAACATGGTATTCATGTGCTCACATTTTCTCCAGTGAGCCCTGACAACACTGGCCATTTCACCCTTTTAACATCTTTGTCTGATACACACACACACACGTGTACATGTGTATGTATGTATATGTGAGAGTGTATGTGTGTGTGTGTGTGTGTGTGTGTGTGTGTGTATGTGGGTCAAAACCTCAGAGATGTTTTAATTCAGAGTTCTTTTGTTGTTACTGACTTGGAACACATTTTCATACATTTTTCATTTTCATGTCTACTAAAAACTGTCATATCCTTTGAAAAAGTGGTCAGATAACCTAATTATACAGTCAAATTGATAATATCTCCATATCATTAAATTAATAAAAGTAATATTAAACAGAAAATTTTGGATTTAACTGCTCTACCAGTGTTGATTATACTTGGGATTAGAATCGTGGAAAGATACTTGTTCATGAATTGGGAATAGTTTAATAAATTTTATTATTATTGTGCTAAAAGAAATTAGTTGGTATAGTACATAAAGTGCTGGATTTGAAATTAGGAAGACCTGAGTTTAATCTTACCTTAGATGTTTCCTTGCTTTATAATCTTGAGAAAGTTATTTAACCTCTTTGAGCCTCAGACTCTTCATCTATTGAATGGAAATAATAGCCATAATCTAATAGGATTTTTGTAAGCAGCATTCAGTCCATCATTAATGTCCAACACTAAGTCTTATTAGGTTTAGAATTTCATGCTTTTTTTTTCTTCTCAGGTGATTTGAAGAAGAAAAGATAGACTCTGTGAAGAAAGACTACTCATAAATAAATAGTAATGTTTTTAAAATCCAATGTAATTTTAGAAGAAAACATGTAAAATCAGAGTAAAATATTCAGTTCTGTGGATTTCATAGGGTTAAATTCTCCGGTTCTGAAATAAGGTTTACCTGAGTTCTCTTAGTGCTTTGAACTTTATTAGACATGAATCATTGTTCTGTTACTGAGGACTTCTGTGTATGTGCCTTGAATCCTTTCTTAAACCATAAAGTTTTCAGATCAGATACTAAGGCTCATTTATCTTTCATTACCTCAATATGTAGCAATTTTTTTATATTTTTTTATACAGAGAGTTTGACAAATTTAATTCAATTCTGATTTTTTTATTTTCCATTTCATTTTGATTCCCATTTAAACCAGGAATAAGGACTGCCACTAAATAGTTTCTTTTGCCATTTGGTGATTTCTTTGCATTGAACTTATCCTCTAAAAAAATGAAAGTTTGTTACTTCATAATCAGTTGCATTATATTAATTTCAAATTGGATAATGTATCTAAAGTGCTTTGTAACCCTGAAAGCAGTATATAACTAGCAACTCTTTTGAGGACAGTATTTGAACTTGTTGAGATATTGATTTCTACTATCAACTCAGTGTTTTGTGTGTTTGACCAGACTGTTAAAACCCTAAGGGTAGATACTGTATTATATTTTTTTACCCCTATGTCCCTATCACCAGTCTTCTAACACCCATTATCTATCACAGAATTATAACAAGTCAGAGTTGCAAGGGACCTCAGGTATCATTTAGTCCAACATGTACCGTAACAGTAATTTTCTCTGCAAAGTCCCCAAGAAATAATCACTTAGTTTTTTTTCCCCAGAAAAGCCCCTTCCCCCCATGATAGGAAACCCACTCTAAAGGCAACCTGTTCTACTCTTGGATTGCTCTAATTACTAAGAGGTTGTTGCTTTAAAAGAAACCCGAGTTTTCATCTTTACACTTTCTACTCATTCTAGTCATTTCTGTTAATTTTGTGATTTTGCCTTAGAGGGCCAAACAGAAAACAAAATAATAGCAAAGGAAAAAAAAATCCCTAAACCAAAAATCCTAAACCTTCTTCAGATATGTTAGCCCTTGTTTCCTTATTCTACCCTTCTCTAGGTTAAATATCTCTACTTCTTTTCATTTACCTGTATATGTGGCATGACCTCAAGTCTCTTTGTTTTTGTTATTTTTGTTGTTGTTGTTTTTACAAGGCAATTAGGGTTAAGTGACTTGCCCAGGGTCACACAACTAGTGAATATCATGTGTCTAGTCTGGATTTGAACTCAGGTCCTCCTGACTCCAGGACTGGTGCTCTATCCATTGCGCCATCTAGCTGCCCCACTCAAGTCTCTTCAATTAGAATCAATTAGGAAAGCATCCTCTGTGTCCTAATCTCTTCAGTTTCTTAACTTCATTATCTTTATTAATGCTCTCTAGGTTTCTTCTCACACTTTACTTGTGCTCATGTGATTCAAAAGGACTCACTACTTGCCAAGTTCATCAAGTTTTGGCTTCATATCTTTTATGTTCTGGTCTCAAGCTTTTGATGTTATTACTATCAGGTTGATTTCCGAGAGTCATCAAACATGTATACTTACATACATCTCTTTTTCTTCTGATCCTTATTAGATGGTTTTTCATCTTATAATGACATTCAATCCTTTTCATAATTCCTTAAAGAATAAGATGTTTTCTTTTGAGATAATCCAGCTCCTTCTTCTTTGAAAAAAAGTCATATATGTTACTTAGCTTCAAGCATTCCATGATGCTTTTCCTTCTCTGTCATTTTCACCTACATTCCATCAGTCACACAACATAAGTGTATATTATTATCTGAATATTTAGATCTTTTTTCTTATTTGTTTCTACATTAAATTCATTCTTTTCTTCAAGAATACTTCATTTTTCCTCCTTTTATTTCTCTCTTTCACACTTTTTCACAATCTGTTTGTCCTCTTTATCATCTTTTTTTTTTTTGGCTAGGCAATGGGGTTAAGTGACTTGCCCAGGGTCACACAGCTAGTAAATGTTATGTGTCTGAGGGGGGATATGAACTCAGGTCCTCCTGAATCCACAGCTGGTGCTCTATCCACTGTGCCAACTAGCTGACCCTCCTCTTTCTCATTCTTGATGGAAATGGTAACCACAAGAGAAAAAGGAATTCATGGAAGTTTCTAGAAATATGGCAGAGAAGGTCAGAAAATTCCAAGGTCTCCAGATTTCCCTGACAAACAAGACAAAATAATACCTCAGATTGAACATAAAGCACTAAAAATAAATGAGTTGGGACAGAAGAGTGATCCTTCTGGGACAATCACTGAAGATGCAGAGAAAAATCCTAGGACCAAGGTTTGATCCTTGTGAAAGTAAACACCTCAAGGATAGCTCCATTTAAACAGCAAGAAGCAAGCCCTGTGGTTAGCTGTCTATTTTGAGTCCTCTCTCAGGTTCTGCTGTGTACATGGCAATGCTTTTTTCTTTTTTATTTTGTATTTAAGTTTTAATATTTAAGCTTATAATATATTTTTTTCTCTTCTTAAAAAAAGAAAGGAATTCACTTAATCATTCTAGGTCTCAGTTTCATTATGTGTAAAAGGAGGGCATTGGTTAAGATGCTATTTAAAGTTCTTTTCAACTTTAAATACAAGATCCCATGATTTATATATGTATATGTGCCTGCATAAGGTATGGAAAGGATTATAGAAGAAACATGGGGAACACGAAAGGTGTGTAGAGATTGGGATATTTTTACATAAATGTCACCACTACCTAGTAGTGGGTGGGGATTATGGACAATTCAATGGGTATCTTTCTTCATATTATTGACTGAAGTGGAAAATTAGAAATGAATATCAGCTGCTTTGATGAAGACTAAAAGTATGATTTTCCTGTAAAAAGGTCAAGTGTGAGGAGGCTATTCAATCATTATTAGCATCTGCCCTAGTCACAATTTAAAAGCTGAATTACTATATTGATACAGAATGATATTAAATTTGAAAACAACTTCAGTTTATATTATGTGATCCATTAATTCCCCCCAAATTTTTTCTTCTTAAAAATTGTGTAGTGTATTTTTATTCTGTATTTTTTTTCTAGGTTATTTGTTACTGTTTCAATTAAAAGAAAAGACAGTATCCAAGGTCAGGGTAAAATTTGTTTAAATTTATGATTTATTATCATAAAGATGGACAAACAAAAACGAGGCTTAATTTAACCAGTCCTCTCCTACCGTTATTTCACACACATTGATTTAATTATCTCCAGAATTAATTATGGAAAGAAAAAAAAACTACATACATTTTAATGTTACAAAAAAGGATTTCTTGAGCCTTTGAAAACAAGAGTTCTTTTACATGGAAATTAAATATAGATTGCCTCACAGCAAGGGCAGTGATTATAAGACATTTTCCCAAAGAATATTGAGCATAGAGCTCTGCTATACAGTCCGTACTTTGAATATGTAGGTAATTAATGGCACATTTTATAAAATGTTACTTTTAAAATAATATAAATCAAGATACTCTTGAGGAATATTTTTTTCTTCATGATAATGAAAAGTCACATTAAATCATATTTACTAACTTAAATTCAATGTCGTAATCTTTGTGGAATCTTATACATTTCAGAATAAGGAAAAAGTTGAAAATTAACCCAGAAATAATGAAAATGCATCTTTAACTAGAAAATAACTTTTTTCCCCGGTATGATATAAAATTATTTCAAAGAGTAAGGGAAACTGAACACATAAAATCTTTATACATTGGATATCTGTTCAAAGCACCAAAGGCATCAACTTACTAGAATTTTTTTTTTCCAAAATGATATTGGGGAAAGACAACAAAGATAAAAGTTGCAAAAATTAACACTGAGATTACATAAAATGAGCAATAAACTCTCCAAACTCTCCTTTGATAGCCACTATGAATATTACCATATGAACTTCTAATGTGATAGGAAAAGGAGGCAAAAGAAACAAACAAAAACAAAATAACATTTCTGAATTCAATTTATTTTTTGTTGTTTTATAGTCAGGATTAAAGAAAAAAAGAAAGAAGGAAGGAGGGAGGGAGGAAAGTAAGGGAGAAATGGAGGGAAAGAAGGATGGAGAAATAAAACACAGATTCTAACAATATTAAATTACTAGAGACTAGACAAAAAAAAATGAACCCTAGATATTAAGCCCATTCTAGGTAATATATCAATGTAAGTCACAAAAAAACACATGGATTTAGCACTACACAGTGGCAAGGATTATTCATATTAACTATTGAGAATGAATAAAGGAACAAATCATAATAAATAACCAAACCAAACCAAACATGAACATAAGAAATATGATTTTAGCACATTCTTTCAGATCACTTTTTACAATGAATTAAAGGAATAACGTTCAAACATTAAGTTGATGGAATCTTGAATATGAAGTATATTAAATAGTGTTTCAGATAATAATGCAGGATGCTTGCAGAAACCACTTGCACATTCATTATTAAGCATTTACTGAATGACTATTCTCTCTGTTCTGATAACTTACAAGGTTGCTAGGACAAATTAAACATAATTTTGACAGTTTTCTCACAACAAATGATCTAAAGTGAGAACTCTGACAGCATAATGCTGTTATAAAATAGGAAAAACATAAATGTAGTACATTTCTCTCTCTTTCTCTCTATGTCCCACTCTGTGTGCATCTCTCTCTTCTTCTTTGTCTGCCTTCCTTCCACCCACAATTTTCTAGGTATATGTGTGTGAATATGTAGGTGTGACATTTGTGCTGCTGATTCACTCTCTCACAAACCTGATACTGTAGCTACCTCTCAGATTTCCTCTCTATTGCCATTGGCTTTAGCCCCCATCAGTTATCACCCTCCTTGTTGCTATGGACTTGTGACTAATACCCTCTTATCTATTTAAAAGGTCATAGGTATAGCAAGAACAAGCATATAAACATTTTTCCCGCTACATCCAGGACATATTCTCCTCTCTGTTACTTCAGAGTTTAGAGTTAGGAGAGTAGGCTCAAAATTTAGCTCAAGTTCCACATGTCCAAAGACAACATTGTCATAGGAGTCCTCATTTCAGCTTTCCGTGGTATGTATTCAGAAGATTAGTCTTTTTCCTTTTGAAAATTTAGTTTTTGAGTCAGTGTAATAGTTAGCAGGGGCTCTGATTCATGGATTCATATGGCTTGATCCTTCTATCCTTTTGAAACCGCAAAGGTGAGACATCCTACCTACCTCAACAGAGGCTATGAGAGAAAAGCTACTGAGATCCATGTGAAATGAATGAGGTGAAGAAAATATAGCTAGAAGCTAACAAGCCCTTTTGCAAGCCTTGTCAACCAAGGAGCCTCCTCTTCAGCATATGGTTAGCCAACTAGGAGCAATTATAAAATATTTCTGCATGCTCCAATATCTCTCCAAGACACTCCCCTTATATATGATTGTGATTTTCCCAGAAGCAGACTTTCCTGGTTCTCTGCGTGGAGGAACATCATTCTAGATACTATACACTTGTTCTAGATCTACCATTACATATTATACTCACATATTAATTTATTTTCACATCAAAATATTTACAGCATCTGTGGGGGCTGTGCCTTTGTCAACAAATATCACAATCTTTTTGCACTTTAGCAGATGGTCTAAGTTACTGTGGAAAGACTGACAAAATGTGAAAAGTATAGTGAAACTGGAACACAGGGAAAGTATATCATAACCTGAGCAGGTATTCTCTCTATAGCATCCTTCATGGTAGTTCATAAATCTCTGGTTGAAGATCTCTAGTTATGAGGAAGCATTATCTCTACATGTGTATTACTCTAAAAGCATTGTTTTTTGTGTTCCCTTTATATTGACCTTATATTTGGATTTTTGCCATTTGTACTCACTGTTTGTGTTAGTGTCTTCCAGAGCAAAGAAGAATTATAATATATATTTTTTTAATTACTATGTTACAAAAGAGATCTTAGATCTAGATCAAGAATGGAACTTCAAGGTCATCTAGCTGAACTCCTTAATTTTGAATGCTCAAAAGCAATTATATCTTCCTTAATTTCTCCGTTCTCCAAGAGAAATAATCCTAGTTCTATCAACTATTTTTCAGTGTTATCAACATCTGGTAAACATTCTTTAGAGTTGTTCTGGTAGTAAATTGTTGTGCAGATCAAATGAGATAATGTTTATTAGGCACTTAGCACACATTAAGTGCATAATGAATATTTATTCCTTACCTCCCTTTTCTTTTATGATTATGAGCATCTCTATACTTGTTCAAAGGTCGTCCAATCCTTATCCTCAGCTGAAAAACATCTTTGTCTTCTTTCTTATCCAGATATTTCCCAGAGCAATGAAAACAGATGCCCACTTCTTTCCCCTTTCCCTCTTATGTTAGATTCTGAAAATATATGTGTTCCACAGGTATTATTTTTGAATACCTAGTTATATCCACGCCACAAGGAGGTATCACAGTGAAGTTTTAGAGAATGATTGCTCATGGTAAGAATCAATAAATATGTGCAGAATGAAAAGTGATACGTGCACTGTAGGACTTGAGTTGCAACATTTATAGCAGTAATTAACATACAGTAGCAATGAAAAAAGTGATCAATTTTGATATATCTCTTTCTTAACCTCTTTGTATGTGCTATGTTCAAGAGAGAGTGAATTGCCGGTCATTCCCTTTTCTTGCCCTTCCCTTTAACCTATCTGTGTACTCATGCAGGGCATTCCCTTCCTTAGGATGCACTTCATCTTCATTTAAATGGAAATGATTCTTTTCTTTCAAAGTGCAGCTCAGTTGCTTCTCTCTCCATGAAAACTCCACAGACCCCTCCAAATTATGGCTCCTGTTCCTTCTTTTGCTTCTTAAAGTCATTTTTTTTTGAAAATTCCTTGGATATACTTCATAATCTGTTTTTTGGCAAACACTTCTGAATACATGTTCAACTTCTCCCAACTCTCTTTAAGGGCAAGAACTATATTGTTTCTCCTTGTTGTGCATTAGAATGTGACCTTCTTGGAAAGGGAAGGGTGAAAGCCAATGAAATACAGATTGTGACAGCACTTCATTACCCTTCAAGACTGAACTCAAATCCTACTTCCTACATTAAACTTTTCCTAATTTTTAGAGCTCTTAGTGTACCCTTCATACAACCCAAACATGTAAAACCATGAAATTATTTCTAATTTACTTCTCATATTTTTGTACTAATTTATCTGGATATATATTTCCCCAAAAGTATATCATAAGTTTTCCAAGAGCAGATACTTTCTATATATTCATATATGTTTATGTGTGTGTGTGTGTGTATATGTGTTTATGTGTGTGTGGTTACAGGTATGTGTGTGTATATATATATATACACACACACACATACATATATACAAAAATATGTATGTTTATGCATGTATATGTATGGTTGATGAAGAGTAGAATACTTTTCCATAGTTGAGCACTTAATAAATGCCTATTGAAATGGATTGAACACAATGGCTAGACATTTTGATAACTTGGAAAATGGAAACCTCTATGAATTGAAATATATGGTTATAATGTGGGTATTTCTAGTTTACTCCATATCAAGATATACTGACCAGATCCTTCTTAATCTCCAGTGAAATGCTGCCCTATGAAATCACCAGCATCCATCCTTAACTTTTAAAATAGAAATATTTTCTAAAATATTTAAGTGTGCTTGTTGGTTTTTATCAAAATCACAAAACCCCTTCAAATTTAGGGAAAAAGTGAATGTGGTCTCCTAAAGGGCATAGACCATGACTTTGTCTGTATTTTCATGCTCAGCACTTAACACAGCCCATGAAATATAACTTAATGATGTTTTTGACTAACAGAGATGATCGAATAGAGATGAATAATAGAGATGATCCAGATGCTAGAAGTTACAAGCCATTGATGTTTCTCAAGAAATCTTTAGAATTTTGAAAATGACTTTTTATGGCATGCCCTATGGGGCAAATCATGGCATTGTCTGACTCTTTGTATGATGCAATGATTCCACAAATGTAAATTTCAGGGTATGTTACACTTCTTTCAATAATGTGCCTATGGTCTGGATAGTTGAAGACCACGTGCTGCAGAAAGCAAAGGAAGAAAATATTGACAGTATAATCTGAGTGTGACATATAAGAGTGACATTGTGGCTCAAACATTCTTAGATAGAAAGAGCCATCTATGATCAAAAAGTTTCAGTAGCACGATCTGTTCATTCCTTTGACAGTTAGAAGATATAGAGAACTTTACTGAATATTTATTACATATTCAAAGACTAGAAATAATATCCCTGAAGGAGCTTTTTATTTATTGGGCTTGACCAATACATATACATATACACTTAAATGTATACATATAAACATTCATTAATAAATAAATATGATCAACTTCAGTTAATAAAAGTGAAGTCTGTGGATGCAAATGTGGTTTCAATGTTGGGAGATCAACAGATGGTCTAAAGTTCAGCAACATAAAGGTAGGGAAATGAAACTGTCCCTTTTCTCCAAAAACTTGCATTTTACTAGTCTTGCATAAAAATAATTTTAGTGTAAGTTATAGAGTAATGAGGGTGAAGGATAGTTCATAGAAAACTTCTAGGAATATTTGAGAAAATAGAGAATACCAACCTTTGGGGGAGGGGCGAGTTGGAGAAGAAGCCATGGAAGCCTTCATGGTTAGAAGTGGCAGAACTGAACATTAAAGAAGACAGGGGATTTTGAAATGCAACCATGAAAAAGGAGCATATTCCAGGAATAGAAGATCATTTGTATATTCATCCAGGTGCTGGAAATAATATCTATAATGCTGTTTGGGGATCAACTAGAAGTTTGGTTTGAGACCAGGTAGAATGCACAATATCAAATAAGTCTATAAACATGGGTTGGAAACATAGTGGAGGGAAGATCTATAAAGGAATAATTTTCTGAAGGATGTAACCTTGGAGATATCTGGAGAAATTTGTGAATTCCCTGAATGTTGCCATGAAACATGTTCTTTCCTTTAAAAGCAAAACAAAACAAAAACATAAGATTAGAAACAACATAGTGTTTGTTGTGTTATATATCTATATTATTTCTAGCACTGATTTTTTCCACCTTCTTTCTCAAAAATTTCAAATCAAAGGTAAAAGGACTTTTCAACATGAGAACCAGTTGTCTGAACACCTACATTCATGATTCTGCCATATCATGTGCAATATTTGAATGTGCATGGTTTGAAGGGACCCAAAAGATAATTTAGAACAACTTGTCCCAAGCAGGAATCATTTCAGCATCTTTCTGGTGTTTCTATCTCAACCCCACAGAGTTCCTTTATTAAAGATACATCAATTTTCCCTCTGATCCTGTACCACATGGATCTTTAGAACTTCTTACAGGATCGAAAGGAAAATGAGAAAGTTTTTCTAAATTGTCAGGAGAAAACAAGACATTGTTCTTTATTCTTTATGCCTGGCATGTGGGCTGTTATTGTTGCTCCTAGCAGGATTTGATCCCTGGTGGGCCTGCCATTTGGTTTCCTCATGCAAAATTGACTAGTTATAAAAAGAATGACCCCATGTTGGCATAAGCAAATGCACATTACATACGTAACTGTGTGTGCAGACATTAAGTACATTTGAACCCTTATATATAAGCAAATGGTCATATCTGCTTGCAAATTTTCATGTGTATAAAATTACATACTAACATTAAGAGAGTATGAGAAAAAATATTCTTTTCACAACTTTATGAAGTAGAAAAAAGATGTATCAAGTCTCTAATGAGTAGTACTTTCTCATAGTGAAAATTTATAACTATGCTTCAAAGTAAGGAACAAATGAGAATATCCCTTTGATCGATTGATCTATCTATCTATCTATCTATATCTATATATAGATATATAGATATAGATATATGCACACACACATTTACATGTGGTAAGTGGTATAAAATTGAGGATTTTATTTTCTTTTGCTAACGTTAATCTTGTTTTGTTTTTAATTTGAATTAATGTTAGGTAAATTTTGATATGCTTTGGTAGAAGTGTTCAACAAATACATTCCAGCTGTTCCTTAACAGCAATTCTCATTGTTCTTTTACTTTATTATTATGGGAGGGAGAGGGAAGAAAAAAGACACTTAGATTTGGACCTTAATAGGTTGGTAACCTTGACAAATCCAAAGAATTTATGAAGCTGTCATATTGAAGCCTGCAAACCAAAATTCTGATGATAGATTTGAAAGGCAAATCCACAGGCAACTGAACTGTTTACTTCATCAGCTTTGACCTTTATTTATGGAATGGAACATTTAATTCTAGTACCTGCCAATCATTTCTCAATTTATTCTTGGCCCTATGCATTTCTCATCCAAAATAGTTTATTTCCTTCTTTATCCCAGAATATCATTTTTAATGAAAGTGTCTTAGGATTCAACTGCTTCCCTTAAAACAGAACAGGGAATTTTCACAAAATATTGGAGGCTAAGAGTAGGTAGAAGGAAGGGGAAATAATTGAGAAATGATTATCAAGCAGGTTGGACAGGAAATAACTTCTTAAATCAAATGAAATTCAAATTTAAATCTTTTTTTCCCTTTCATAAAATACAATTTTTCTAAATCCTAGAGTATAAAACATTGTTAAATGAAATCTGGAGCTAGCTTGCATTTCTCCTTTGCATAATCCTTTTCAAAATGCCTGACTAAATCATAAAGAATGATGTTTTCATCAGCAGTATGGTCCAACGATATATTCTTCTAGATGAGGATATGTGAATTTCCAAAAAGTGAGAATTCTTAAAGGCCTCATTGGGGATGAAAATATATGTCACAAATTATATGATCATAGATCTAGAACTGAGAGGAAACTTAGAGAACATCTAGTTCAACTTTCCCATTTTACAAATGAGGAAACTGAAACCAACAATGCCAAGTGAGCTGTCCAAGATAAAATAGAGAACAGTAAGAGGCAAAGAATTAAACCTTGCATTACAATTCTAAAATCAAGACTCTTTCCCACGTATCTGTCAAATTGTTTTACACTTTACTGCCAACTACCTTTTAAGTATTCTATGATCCTGCAACAATGGCCTTCTTGTTTTTTTTTTTTTAACATAATGCTCCACCTTCCAACTCCAAGAGCTTTTCACTGGCTTATCCTCCTTGCTCTCCCTCCTCATCTCTCTTGCCTGGCATCCTTAGCTTCCTTGAAGACTGAGTTCAAGTCTCAAATTCTATAAGAGGCCTCCCATCCCCTCTCCTCCTTGGTGCCTTCCCTCGGGAAGACTATTTCCAATTTACTTGTAGGTACATAGTACTTCCCAAGTTGTCTGGTGAGTTCTCTGAAGGTGTGAATATTATTTTTAAGTTCATTGTATCCTCACAACTTAGTGAAGTACTTGGCCAGTAGTAAGTTCTTTGTAGATGCTTAGTTACAGTCTGACTTACAGGATGACCATAAAAAACAGTAGTAGATTGGAGCGAGCTTTAATGGAACACTAACCGCTAAATTTTCAACATAAGCATTTATACAATGGAAAATTGACAAGTTAAATTGAAACCTTGATTTCTTTTGCTAATTGTGTAGACTTAAGGAAGTGATGGAGAAAATGATAAAAATGAAGATTAAATTTATTTTTAGTGTGTCATGACTTTTCTGAGAGCTAGGTGTTAAACATTTATGAGCACACCTGCATATGCTAATTAACTACAAATGTGGAATAACAGCAACTTTGCTTTGAATTCAATTTCTAACGCATCCTAAGGGCCAATTAAAAGCTCTTTGCAAAAATATTGTCCTTAATCATTAGTAAATATTCACAATGAACATCTTTTTGCTATTCTGGTGAAATAAATTCTGATTATTTTAACTGTCATCCAAAACTTTCTCAGACTAATCCATTGCTAAGCAATTCTGCTTAGATATTCAACTTGTGTTCCTGTTAGAAGCCCTAAGCTCCACAGAAACAGAGCCTTCTAGATGTATGATTCAGGTTTAACCTCCCATGATATATGAAACTAGTCATTCTTTTACTACCATATCACTGGCTGGTACCCGAAGGACCACATGTCAGTCTGCTCCTGAATTTATTTCTGTGTGTGGAAGTACAATTCTTCATATTCAAATCATAAATTCACATATATTTCAAGATATGAGACCATTCCCCCTTCTCACTAGATTAAAAATTGGAAGACTCCTCAGTGCTTTCTTAGAAATTGGGAGAAAAAATAGTATATACCAGTTTGAGTTGAGTTTGTTCTACATCTCTAAGTTTATTTAAAAAGAGTTGAGGAAATCTTTCAATAAACTTTTCATCATTTATGTTTGTTTGTTTGTTTTGTAGATCAGAAAATTGAGGCTTAGAGAGGATGGGACTTGAAAAAAGTGAAATAGATCTGATACTCATATTCTGACTCAATCTCCAGTGTTCTTTCTACTAAAGAATGATGTGGGGAGGTGGGGGAAGGAGAAGGGAAGACTCTGGCTCCTGCAGAAGTGAAGAGGGAGCAGAACAGTGGAGGATGTGGGACTGCAATGCAGGGTGGCCAGGGATGTTCACTCCTGGGGGTCTTATGCCTCCTTCAACTTCTGGGTGCCCTGGGGTTGCCAACCCCATCAACCCACCATCAGTCAATCCTGCATACCCTCCAGGTACCTTTCCTGCCCCACTTGGGTATTTCCCAGGCAATCCAGCTTATCCTCCTCTTAATGGTTTTGGCTGCAGGCAGCAGCCAGGATTCTCAGGCTGCCCACCCCCAGGTTGCTGCCCATCTCCAGGTCACTGCCCACTTCCCTGCCCTTGTGTGCCTTCTGTGAATCCCTTGGCCTAGGGGTCATGAGGCCAGGTATAGTGATGGATAAGAAGCTGAGGAAGAAGATGAAGAAAGCTCATAAGAAAACATAAACATCACAAACATGGTAAGCATTCTTCTTCCTCCTCCTCCTCTCCCAGCAGTGACTCTGACTGAATCCTGGGCCCTCCTGGCCCCAAGTCACACCACCCCAGCTGTCCCATCAAGCCTTGGTTGCCATATTAAGCTGGGGAAAGATAGCCTTGCAGCCCCAACATTGTTCACCCCTTTGCCCAAGTTGGTTGATGAAGGTGAGGAAAGGATCCCTATTGGCCTGAGGAAGTCCATTTTCTTACCTACTAGATTGAATCATTGGGGGGCATTCTTTCTGAAGATGTATGTCTTTTGAGCCAAATGCTGAACAACATTTTAAGATCTGGAAAAATGTGATTTAAAAAAATTACTTTGTAATTTGTGTGGGAGAAGGGGAAGAAAGGGGGTGTGGCATTACCGTGGATGTTGGTCTGGGTGTGGTAATTTTATGATAATGGAATATGGGAACTACATTTCCAAGCAAACTCTGCTTTCTACTCAGCCCATTGCTTTCTGGGAAAAAGAGTTCTTTTGAATAGGAAAATCTAGGTGCCATTTTCAAACCTCATTTCTTAGTGAGCTCTTTTCATCCCAATTATTCTTGGGTCTTCCTCTGTTTCTCTCACTGTGGTTCCCAATAAAGCTGTTTATTCCAGTCTCAAAAAAAAAAAAGAATGAAGCATAATTGTTGCCATATCAGGGAGAAATATTGCACCTAGTAAACTCATTATATTTTAAATTTAATCTAAATTAAATGGACAATCAATTAAAAGGATAGGGAAATCCCACTCTTTCAGATTTTGATAAGACACAGTTGTTTCTATATGATCTTCCCCACAATACAGGCTTTCCCCAAATAGAGATCTTAATATTAAAAAAGAGAGATAGTTGATAGAAAAAATAATAAGCAAAAATGAATTAAATTAATTGACACATAGAAATTTTCACTTACCTGGAGAATCTCTGCATTGTGATAAATCTCAAATGTCATCTGCAACCTCCTATTCACTAACAAGAAATGCATTTATAATGTTTGTTCCAAATGGTGACCCAGTTTCTTCATGATGATCACTAAGTGACAGGGAAACTCTTGCTTCCTGAGGCACCTCATGCCACATTTGAACAATTCTATGTAATTAGAAAACACACAACACACACACACACACACACACACACACCCCTTATGTTAAGCTAAAGATTCTATACAGCCATTTCACTTTGCTCCTAATTCTGTTTTGAGTCCAAGTAGAATAAGCATAATGAGACAGTTCCTGAATTACTTGAGGAAAACTGATGTCCTTCCCTCCACAATTGCCTTTATCTTTCAGAATTTATTTAGAGAGAATTGTAACTTCTTAGATTTATTAGTATTCATCTTCTTTTCTAATTTTAAGTATCTTTTTTGTTTATTTTTCTGCTCATTCTTCATGTTTTTAACTGGATTTTCTTCTTTACAAGAGCTTTGGGGTTTCATTTTTCTTTATATCACTATATGACTTTTGGACTTTGATGCTGACATTGGTTATACTTTCAGAAATGGCCTACCTCTCAATGTCCAATTGTATTCTTGCCAGTTTTATGCATGAGCCCCTTCACTTCAGTCTCTTGCTAGAAGGGTAGAATGGGATTAATTTTCTTACTTCCCTAATCCTCATTCCTCCTCCCTACTCTATATCCAAACCTTTTAAAAGGCAATTTAGAAACTATCTTCATTTCACAGATTCTATAGATAATATTCATATCATATTGGGTCTTTGTTGAAAATGGTATACAAGCTTCAGGCCACAGTCAGTATGGGCTAGGAGTCCACATACTGAGGCTAAACCTGCTAATAGCTATTTACTTTCTAAATAGTAATAACGCTTGTTAAAATTATCCTGTGTGTGATAATACTTATTATCTGAACTTGCCTGACCTCCAGGAACATCAGGATTTATTTACTTTGCAGTAACAATAATAAGCTAAATTTAAAAAAAAAAACTTGACTCTACAATAGCTAGACTCCTTATGATTGGAAATACAAATAAGATGAGATGAAGGACAATTTAAAAAAAAACAACAACCAATAACACTTAAAATACAAGCAAACAAAATGAAAACAAGATCTCCAAAGAGCACATTGATCTTGAAGAGGGTATCCACTGAGACAACTTAAAGATCATGTTCCTTTACAGAGCACAGAAACTAGACTTCCAGTTCATTTTTATCTCCATTTGCTAGTGTCACTTCTAATTTCATAAACATACTGCTAACTCAGCCTTGGACACTCAGACACTTTCACACCTCCCTCAGCTTCCTCTCCTCTGTGTTTGGAAGATTAGAGTATTAGACTCTCCAAAGCTTTTTTTTTTTTAATAGAAGTCAGAAATTGGATTTCCAGTTCACTCCATTCTCCATCTGCAGTCCTGTTTGATTCAACTCCCGAGAATAAGATGGCTATGTTGGCGATATCCCTGGTGTCTCACCCCGACTCATTTCCAGCTTTCTAGCTTGCTGTTGTATATGGTATTCCCCTTTAAATTATAAGCTCCTTGAAGGCAGAAACTTTCCTTTTCTTATTTGTATTGCCAGTGCTGTAGACAGTATATGACATAGTATATAATAAATGTTTAAAGAATTTAAAGTGTATATGTATATATGTGCAATATATACCTTTACATTCATATTTATGTGTGTATGCCATAATAGCAGAAATAACACACACACATAATCCTCCCCATCATCTGGTGGGGGTAATTCATATATGCATATGTATATACGCATATGTGTGTGTGTGCATGTCTGTTTCTGTGTGTGTTTATGTGTGTGTGTGTGTCTGTGTGTACACACACTAAGGTATAAATGGCTAATATTAGATTTATCTCTTAGAGTACTGGGATCAGAGATGGTTATGATAAGTTGTACAAAAAACCTTGTTTCTTCATTCAAGAATTTGTGTTAAAAATGCATTCCACCTTTCAAACCCCTAAAAATTGATATGTAACTAGGTAAAATATCCCATATATAACTTAGAATTAGAGACTTTAAGCACTGAAAGTCAGTTATTATTCCAAACAATTCCCCTGACCCAGCTACAAAATGTTAAAAGTCTTTGGCAGAACTTCATAGTGGCTATCTGTAACCTAACTAGGACCAGATCTCTGGACTGCAGTTATGGGCTTTTCCTACTATGATGTTGGCAATTCACTTATTTAGAAATATAGATGTCAAAAAATTATAAGAATACAAATATTCATTGGACATTTATGAGTATTTTGCCCCAGAAGGCTAAAAAGCATTTTGTGGACATGTCCTCAATATCGTAATGATGGGGTGTGGTCCAAGCCTAGGTCTTCACCCCTTGCCCCAAAGGGAATTTGGCTCCCCTTCTCTACAGGCCCCAGCCCGCCATCTCCCTTTGAAAGCCTTAGCCTACCTTTTAATCTCATTCAGATACCTTTCAGTTCCTTCATTATCTATTCCCATTGTCTATTCAATCTCTTAGACGTTCCAATATCGGGGAATTCTCAAGCAGACCCTTTTCCCAGACCATTTTCCCAGACCCTTCCCTAGTCACTTTAGTATATAAGATCTACCCTGGCCTTCATTCTGGGCTGAGAATCTCAGGCCCACAAGGCTGAGAACCTCTCATGTCTTATCGGTGTCACCTGGCCCTAAGTGCTTTATCACTAATAAACTTTTCCTCTGGCTGAAGAAGATTTGAGTTGAATTCTTTCAGTTAAGGCCTCGTACCATGATTTTGGGGTCCCAGCAGCACCTCAAAAGTCCTAGACCTCTTCAATAAGGCTCGGTAAGTATATTCAGTACTTACTAAACATTCTATATTAAACGATCAAGGACTTAATTTATTTTATATGGTAATACAAAAGACATTGAAGAGTTGACTACCATTTTCAAATTATTCAAATAGATTGTGGACATATTTACTTTTTCTGCAGTAATTTTGTTCCATTGGATTCAACCAACTGTTACAATGATGTTATTAGGTGGAAAGTATATTCATAAAAATTGAAGTAGATACACAAACACGATTTTACTATCCTGTGGCTCTCAATAGTAATGCAAATTACATTTTCATATTCAGAAACAGATTTAACACAAAAATGATTAAACTTTCAAAGAAAAACACAATTATTGCATTTTATAATTGGGAGATCACTATAATACAAATGAGCCATTTGCTACAAAATTGTTCAACAGACTTTTGATTCATTTCTCTTGATATGAATTTTCCACATGCAATTAACTATAAAATTTGGAAAAACACAAATGAGTTCACATAAAAAAGAAATTCCCATTGTCAATGAATTAACCCTTGTTCATGTTAGTGGATGATTACCAAGCAACTAGAACAGCAAATTGAAAACATACTTCTGATTTCAGGTTGAAAATGGAGAAAACGAGAAACCAGAAAAAATCTATTTATTATTATAGAACTGATAAGTATATACTCATGGCTTATTAATAAATGGATGTGTTTAAGGGTTGTAATCTGTTGAAATATGTATTCTAATTAGAGAATTAAAAGAAGACTAGACAAGATAAACTGAACAGAGCTGCAAAAACCTATATCATAACAAATAAAATTTGAGATTGTGATATTTTTCAAATAATATGTTTTGAAAAGTAATATCAAAAAAAATATGCAGGATATATTAACTAGCCACATAAACAACACCTTTGGGTTGATGATTGTAAAGAGTAATTCGAAAAATTGAACATCCATATAATATTGCTTCTCAGTGCCCCAGTCTCTCACTTGACAAGTACTTGTCTTCACTCATTAAAGTGTAAGCTCCTTGAGGTCAATCATTGTTTTTTGCCTCTTTTTTATCACCATCATTGAGTATAGTTCCTAGCATATAGTAAGTGCTTAAAAATTTCATTGAGTTATTAAGCAATTGTATTAAAATCATTATATTATTTTGTGGAATTCATAGAATTAGGTTCAAACAAAAATCAGTGATGTTGCATAAGAATCTGTTAGTATTGATGGGGGCAGGGCCCAACACAAGATTTTCGCCTTTGACCCAAAGGGAATCTGGCTCCCTCTTGTCTACAGATCCCAGCTCTTACCTTCCTTTGAAATCCCTAGCTTACCTTTAGATCTTGTTCAGATACAGCTTTAACTCTTGCCCTTAATAGAATCTGGCTCCTGTTTGTCTATAGGACCCGGAAAACCCTTAAACCTTCAAATTTCCTAATCGACTCCCCTTATCTCCCTTTGAAAGCCTCAGCCTTACCTTTTAATCTTATTCAGATCTGGCTCCCTTTTGTCTATAGGCCCCAGAAAGGCCATCCTTTATCAACTCCCCTTATCTCCTTTTGAAAGTCCTAGCCCCACCTTGATTTTGTGCAGATGCCTTTCAAACTTCTGCCTTCCTGTTCCCTCCATTATCTATTCCCATTGTCTATTCAATCTCTCTGACTTCCCAAATTAGTTCTTACACAGACCCTTTTCCCAACCCCCTACTCTGGCCACCCAAAGTTACTTTAGTATTTAAAATCCATGTTGGCCCTCGTTCAGATGCTGATAATCTCAGGCCTGCAAGGCTGAGACTTTCTCATGCCTGCCAGTCCTTACAGGCGTCATCTGGCCTATATGTGATTTATCACTAATAAACTTTTCCTCTGGCTGAAGAAGATTTGAGTTGAAAATATTCAGCAGGGCCCAGTACCACTATCTTGGGGATTTTGCAGCACCCTAAACGTCCTAGACTTCTTCAGTATGAGTCAGCATTTACTCCAATTCACAAAATATATGACGCTACCTCATGGCTTCCTCTCCACAACATTGCATTCTCTTTATAAAAAGGATTTTATTTTTACTCTTGATAAATGTTGTCTCACATGTTCTAGGCCATTCTTTTAGCTTATCAAGATCCAATTTCAAATCTAGTCATGAGATTTTATATGTATAGATAAATAGATAGATACACATGTATTTGCTTTCTATGTTTGTATCCAAATGATCAATAAATACATCAAGTAGAATGGTACTAAATACTACAATCAGGAAGGCTAGACAGTGGATCTATGAGGAAGAAGGATATAAATGCTTCCAATAGTCCTAATGAGGATATATACCTATCTCTTGCTCTGAGACCACTCACAGAAATTAGAAAACAATAAAGAAAGCCCTATGGAAACAGTTAAATCAAGAGAACAGGGGGAAACTCTTTTTTTTTTTTTGGCAACATAGCAGCTGCTCCACCAAGTCTATCTAATTTTTTTTCTGCTTTTGAATTCTGTAGTTAAATTTCTGTATTTGAGTTTTGTATTTTAGTGCTTCTATATTTGGGTTGCGCTATGCCATGTGCATTCTTATGGAAAGTCTTTTTTATTGATCTGTTCTCTAAGTTCCTCCAGTTCTTCAGTAACAGAACTGCCAAAGACATGGACAACCTAACTCTGTAATTCAAATAGAGCAACAACTGAATATTTAACATCCTCTGAATACTTTGTTATTCATTTATTCAACATATAGCAATTAGATATGCTAGGCACTATGTTATGTCCTAGGGTGAAGAAAAAAGTGAAACAGTTGTTGCTTTCAAGGTTCTTCCTTTGCAATGATTTTTTCTTAAATGCCCATGTCAAAGGCCAGAGAACTCTAGAGCCAACTATAGAAATCATTCTTTGTCTTCACCCTGATTATGAAGCCTTAATGCCATTGAGGGGATCACACATTAGCCTTGTTTTTGTTACATACAGTGTGAATTTCAACAACAACAACAAAAACTGTGAATTTTTTCTTTGTTTCAATTTTAACCTATGAGACAAAAAATTAAGTATGCAATTTCAAAAGAAAACAGAGCAATGATGATAAAACACAATTTGTGAATACTGCCTGGGAGGTGTCACAGAATATAGAGCACAGTAATGTAAACATCTGGACAGACATTAACACCATAGGGATACTTAATAAGATTATTTTGTATGTAATACAATAAAATACCAAGGTTTCCTTTTTTGTTCTCCATATACAATTATTTACATTTCTAATTCTTAAAGAATCTAGAGATGTACATATGAATGATGATTTCTATAATATTTTAAACATGCATGTAGAATTAATTGGTCTATTTTTGCTTAAGAAGATAATATTTGGGTACATCCCCCTGTGGAGTTAAAAAAAAGTAGCTGTTTAGTGGGGTATAGAATCTCAGACGTTACTACTGTTTTTCTTTCTCTAAGTATATATATATATATATATAATATATATATATATATATATATATATATATATATATGCACACACATACACACATACATACATACATATGGATAAATAAATAGATAGATAGATAGATAGATAGATAGATAGATAGATAGATAGATAGTGTTTAATATATTGCAAGAGTATAGTTCCAGGAATAAAGTATACTTCACCATTTTTGTCATTATTCAGTCATTTCCAGTTGTGTCCAAGTCTTCATAACCCCACTTGGAGTTATTTGTTTAAGCAAAGGTATGGGAGTGGTTTGACATTTCCTTCTCCAGCTCTTTTTAAGGATTTAAAGATGAGAATACTGAGGCAAATGTGCCTAAGATCACACAACTGGTAAGTCTCTGAGGCCAGATTTGAACTCAGGATGGTGAGTCTTCCTGATTCCAGGCTCAGCCTTCTATCCAATGCACCACTTGCAGCCCAGAATTCATTTTAGGTCTTGATTTAATGAGTCCAGACCAAGGACCCACAATATAAAAACATTTTCATTGCATTTGTATCATAGCATTATATTTAGGACACTAGATTTAGGGCTAAAAAGTACCCTGGAAGTCATCAAATCCAAACTTTTAATTATACAAATGAGTAAACTGAGCTATACATAATTTTTAAGCTATTTGCCCAACATCATAAAGGTAATAATTAGCAGATCCAGGGACTCAAAATCAAGTTATGTGATACTAAGTCTAATATTCATTACATTTTACTAACTTCTTCAAAGTAGCTTCGGACATGAATGTCAGTTATATAAATAAATTGAAGCTATGACATAACCCACCCCTCTTCCCCCAAAAAAGACAATTACGTTGTTTAATATTTTTAATTGTATTTACCTCTTATATAGGACAAATCCCATCTGAAGAAATGAAGAGAAACATAACACTGATTAACTTAATTATCATCACAATAGAAAAAAATTCCTCATATACATAATCCAAAATAAAAAATTGCAAACCCATTATGAAAATCCACAGGATACTTAATTAGATAAAAAAAGAATAATATAAAACTTTTACTTAATTTAAAATTTCAGGGTAGTACTAAAGAGTTTATTACACCAAGAGATTCTTAAGTTCAAGAATCAAATTAATTTCAAGGATTAAACACATTAAAAAAAAACCTCAATGTCTGTGGTATCTTTTACCAAAATGTGGGTACCCTGTGTACTTCTTTTAATTATATCTATTTTAGCCAAAATTTGTCTGAGATTATAATTACTAATGATGAATAGATGTATAGAATAGTTTTACGTATATGCCTATTTGTCTATATAGGCAGCTATCTCTAGGATGAGGAGAGAGAAGAAAAAAATAAATTTACATGATAATTTTGTTGTATATTTGACAGGAATTACAAGTTGTGTATAGTAGATTTGCAGTTTCATACACAATCATCTTTTTTTTTTATTGTACTATGTTATTGAAATGTTTGTTTATTCCAAAAATTAGAAATCATATTAAAAAATTAAGACCTTCAAATAACTGTAAGAAATATTTCATAAATTGCTAAATTCTAATATTTGTCAATGAGCTATTTGCATCAACAAATATATCTTCATTTCCCAAATCACAGTCATTCTATTTATACAAATATTTGAATGGATACTGCATATCCTCACACCCTATCCATTCAAAGACTATTCTAATGCAATCAAGCTCTCTTCATCAGTTTTACCTGTTGGTGGGGGACATAAGAAATTAACTGACCTAATATTTCTTACCTATCTCATGTTTTTCTTTATCTCTAGGGGCTCAAACACATGTCTTGATTCTCCCTTTCTCTCTGTCTTTCCTTGATTGCTACTCAACTAGATCTACATCAGACCTTTATTAGTGATGCTTACATAATGTATTTTTAAGATTCCTACATTCATTTTTCCCTTTACATTTCATATATCACTCTATATTCACTTTTTCTTCCCAGTTCTCATTTAACTCTTTTGAAATAATTTTGTTTAATGAATAAAAATCTAAGCAACTTTGAATGAGTTAGGAACATCAATTAACCCAAAAATCTACTATAATTTCAAAGGAAAAGTGGTGAAGCATGCTATCTCTCTCCAGGCAGTGAAGTGATAAATTCAGGGTAAAGTAAAAGTACATATAATATAATAGAGATGTGAACAATTAAATAATTTTGATTGACTATTGTTTCATTGTATTTTTCTCTAATCATGACTTATAATAAAAGCCCTAAACCTGAAAAATCATGAAAGTTATGCTGGTGACAAAAATATATTATATAAAACATAATGGTAAGTTTGAATTGAAATTGGATATAATAAAAAGTGAATGTGATCAATCTATGCTACAATAATATTAGAGTTGGAAGAGTTAGAAAGAGAACTTAAATGATCATGTAGTCCAATTTTCTCAGTTGTTCTCTGAGATGACTGAAAGGTAGACAGATTAGAAATAATAAAAAAGAACATTTATTGTACAATTGTTAAATACACTTCACCTTGACTCTGGATGTAAGAAGCTTCAAGTGATGGAAAATACTTTCATGCACAAGTGATTAACCCAAACTCACTTAGGATGCATTAGTTAGAAGAGATTAATTTACACCAAGGTCCTGATCCTAATTCTTGTACTCTTCTCTCAATCTCTCTCTCTCTCTCTCTCTCTCTCTCTCTCTCTCTCTCTCTCTCAGCAATTGGGGTTAAGTGACTTGCTTAGGGTCACACAGCTAGTATCATGTGTCTGAGGTCTGATCTGAACTCAGGTCCTCCTGACTCCAAGAGCAGTGCTCTTTCCACTATGCCATGTAACTGCACACTCCCTTCAATCTCTTAAGCTTCTAACAGCATGCTTAGATCACTCCCGACTTTCAATGAAAGTCTTTTTTCTACCTTTTTATCCATGTATAATTAAAGTTTTTTCCCCCCAAATACCAGCATTTCACATTTACAATTATTTATATTTAATGTTTTATTGTGTCTTTAATAAAAGTCTAATAGGAGCTAAAAAGGAAATCGTCACAATCTATAAGACCCTAAATCTTACTCCCCATTGAGTAAATGGTTGAATGATATAAAGACACTATTTTTGGAAGAAGGAAAGTGAATCATAAACAACCACATGGACAACTTCTCCAAATTGTTAATAAGAGAAATGCAAGTGCAAACATCTCAAAGGTTTTATTACTTATCAAATTGGCCAAAATTATGAAAAATAGAAATAGTCAATGATGAAGGCTTCAGAATTATAGATAGAATTCATTATTAGTGAAAGTATGAATTAATCCAAGTATGATGAAAAATAAGTTGTTATTATGAGTGAAATCACTTAACTTTTCATCCTCTGACCCACAACCTCACTATATGATATATACCAAGGAGTCAGTATGAGTAAGATGATTCACATAACTAAATATTTATTGAAATATTCTCTTTGATGGTAATTAATTGGAAATAAAATAGATGTCCAGTAATTGGGAAGGAATGAGAAAATTATGGTTTAAAATTATGATGGAATATTATTCTGCCATAAGGAGCAAGGATATGAGTTCAGAGACACTCAAATTGAGAAGAGATGAGGAACTGCTAAAATTTAGTAGCAAAGATTTTGAAACAGAGATTCTAATCATGTAGAAATGTTGTAAATGTAACCATAAAAATTTCACCACCATGATAGATAACATGACATAATAATTAGAAGCAAAATAAGCAAGCAAGGTATCATTATAAATGTATGGTGTGCAACAAAAGACAGTATAGTTTTTAATCATAGAATAAACTGAAAGATAGCTTGCATAAAGCTGTTTTGAAAATTTTTTTTCTGAAATTCCAATCATAATTTATATAAATATTTCCAAAGTCTCAGCAGGAAAACAGCAATAAACAATTAGGGCAACATATTTACCAAAAATACCAAGCACATAACTACACATTACCTTCAATTCTATTTAAATTTTTTATTTCAGGCTTGGCTCTTCATTTGAAGTTATAGAACTTACTCTTCTTGTGTCTCTCACACTTTTAGATATCCAGATAAGTGACTTTAATAACAATTACATAACCCAGATTTCCATGTCTTATTCTTACCCACAACATAGCAAATAAATGATGTACCAAAGGTTTACAACACCCCAGAGTTATAATGAGGATTTGATGTACTAAGAACCATTAGGTTTTAATGGGAAGGGCTTTACTACATACTATAGATAATTAAATGATAATGCTTATAATTGCAAATATTCCAATGTGACAAAGCATAAAAATAGTATTTAACATGTGGGAAGACTTAAGAGGCTTCATTTCATTCATCTATTTGTTTATCTATTTAACTTTATTCACCCATATGTATGTGTACTTTTTTTTGAAAAGAATTCAGATGTCTTGTGAATTGCTGCTCTCATTCTCAACTAAAGAGTTTGTTCTGAATAAATAGGAGGAAAGTGCTCGTGTAAGACCATGGCAACAGAATGAATTTTTTTTTAATGAGATTTGTGGTTTTATTGGGGTATGAAAAACTCCATGAAGAAATTCCCCCTTTAGAAGCAAATTCAATCTTGCATGTCATATAATGTCTTAGATAGTTGCCTCAGACACTTAGTCGCTCACTGACAGTATACGTTAGAGGAGAGACTTGAACCAATGTCACCTCAAAGCCAGAGAGGTGACAAGGTAGAAAGAATACTTAGAATGTGGCCTAAGGCACTTACTAGATGTATGACCCTAGGGAAGTCAACTAATATGTGTGCTTCAGTTTAGTCAAGCTTTTATATAAAATGGGTATAAAAATAAAACTTACCTTTCAGGGATATTGTGAGGATCAAATAAAATATATGTAAAATGATTAGCACAGTATCTGCCTCCTAGTAGGCACTATATAAATGCTTGTTTTCTTCCTTCCTGATTCTGAGGCTAGCTCTCTAGTCATACGCCATCATGCTTATTTCAGTATGATGCTTATTCTTTTTAAAATTGATATAATTTTTATCAATAATCTAACAATTTAAGCATTAATCTAGAACAATATCATCATTTATTCTGCTGGATCTGTAATTAGATAAGGATACTTCCTGCAGTGATTATGCAAATCACAGCTCATCCATATCCTCTCAGCTTCTGTATTTTATACATAAAACGTCCATTGCAGATCCACTTATTACACTAGGGACTTTCTTCTAATTCTTTTAACATTGTTCAAATTTCAATGAGGAACATAGCCTCTCCCTCAGTTATCCTATGTTCTCATCATAATGTTGACCCACATTTCTCCAATCTTTCTATAATAACAAACTTTCTGTCACTTTGCTCTTTTATTTATTTATTTATTTAATTTTTTTGTGGCCTACACATACCAAACATGTAACTCTAAATTCTCATTTTGGTGCCCCTAATCTTCAAGTCTTTGTAGACTGTGGTATTTCATAATCATAAATGTTATTATCATTTGTACTAAATGATTGGTAGTGAAGACAGATGGTGTTTATTTTATAAAGTATTTAATTCTGTTAAGCAGGGTCTATAGGAAATTTTATAAAAAGAATGTACTATATGAAGTAAAATACTAGAATTTTAATGTCTTTGATAAGACTTTACATATATATATATACATATATATGTATGTATGTATGTGCATGTGTGTGCGTGTGTGTGTACACAGCAAATGTGTGTCCTAGAACAAGAAATCTTCATGTTCTTTGTGAAATAATTACAGAAAACCACCAGACCTAGTCCTCAAAATAATTGCTTATGGCAGAAAAGAGAGAGAGGGAGAGAGAGAGAGAGAGAGAGAGAGAGAGAGAGAGAGAGAGAGACAGATAGACAGACAAAGAGAAAGAGAGACAGAGGGACATAATTTTTTGTCACCTTCCCCTCCTATTCAGTTATTGGGTAAATTACAATCTGACTTATAACTAAGTATGCACACATACACACATATGTTTATGTGTATACGTACATACATATATATTCCCCATGAGAATGAGGTTCAAGCATTGATCACCTCCCCATTTTCTGCAACTGTAAAAATTCTTACTTGGAAGAATTTTATGTGAAAAAATTTACCCCATTCTGCCTTTACCTTCTCTCTTTTCCCAGTAGTCTCTCTCTTTCTCACTCCTTTTTCTTTTTTTTTTTGGAGACCATTTCAATATAATTGACTCACAACCATAGCCTCTATGTAAACTCTTTTTAACTGTCCTAATAATAGTAAAGTTCATAGGACTTACATGTATTATCTTCCCATATAAGAGTATAAAGAGTTTAATTTTATTAAGTTCCTTATGATTATTATTTATGTTTACCTTTTTGTGCTACTCTTGAGTATTATGTTTGAATGTCAAATTTTCTATTCAGCTCTGGTGTTTTCATCAGACATTCTTGGAAGTACTCTATTTACCTAAATATCCATTTTTACCTGTAGGATTATATTCAGTTTTGCTAAGTAAATTTGCCTTCTGGAGTATCATATTCCAAACTGTCCAATCTGCTAAAATGGAATCTGTGAAATACTGTGTGACTGCAATTGTGGCTCCACAATATTTGAATTTTTTCTGTCAGCTTGGTGTATTATCTCTTTTATACGGGAGTTATGGAATTTGACCATAATGATCCTGGGAATTTTTTTGGGGGGGAACTCCTTTAGGAGATGACCAGTAGTTCATTCCAATTATTATTTTATCCTCTGGTTCAGGGGAAATCTTCCATGGTAATTTCTTGAAAGATGCTATCCAGGTTCTTTCATGTATGTATGTATATGTATATGTATATGTATATGTATATGTATATGTATATGTATATGTATATGTATATGTATATGTATATGTATATGTATGTGTATGTGTATGTGTATGTGTATGTGTATATGTATGTGTATGTGTGTGTGTATGGCTTTAAAGTACTCCAGTAACTCTATTTCCCATGTCTTTGCTAATATCTTCACTAAGAAAACTTCAAATGAGGTTATGAAGACATAGACACAACTGTTTATAAATCTATTTTACAAAGTCTGTTATTTTTTCCAATGAGATATTTCATCTTTTCTTCTATTTTTCATTCTTTTGACTTCATTTTATAATTTCTTGATATCTCATGGAATCATTGTTTTCTACTTGCCCAATCCTAACTTTTATGGCAATACTTTCTTCAGTGAGATTTTATACCTCTTTTCATTTGGCATATTTTTCTTTTTATATTTAAAGGAATTCTTGTCTTTGGTGAATTTTTGTACCTCTTTTTTACCATTAGGCTAATTCTATTTTTTAAGATGTTATCTTTAGTGTTTTTGTGCCTCTTTTGTCAAGCTCTTAATTCTTCTTTCAAAATGTTTTTACTTTACTCCCATTTCTTTTCCTAATTTTTCCTCTACCACTTTTTTTTAAACTCCTTTAGGAAATTTTGTTGGACTTGGTTTAAATTAGCATTCTTTTTGATAATTTGATTCTAGCTATTTTTACATTGTCACCTTCGTTCTGGGCTTCTGTTTTGTTCCTCTCTGCTGCAACAGTTATGGGGATTTCTTGGTGAAAATATGTTTGTTGTTTGCTTGCTTTTCTAGCCTATTTCTTGACTTTGAAGTTTATGTTAAAGTTTGGCTCTGCTTACTTGGTGCTGGGGAGGCACTGTCCCAAACTTCAGGCTTTTACATATTACTGGTTTCAGAGCTAGCACTATGGGTCTGCACGTTTTTAGTCCTTCCAAAGCAGTGTGATTCTGGGAAAGGTGTAGCCATTGCCCTCCTGATCTATGCTCTGGCCTTTACCCAGAAAGTGCCTCTGATCCCTTGAAGCTGCACACACTGCAACTCCTCTTTGACTTGCAATTGTTAATAGGGATCCTGCACAATTGTGACTGATAACCAGAGCTCCTCTCCTTCCTGCAGCTGAAATACAGAATTCTGTATGGAGAATAGGGTTGTCAATCCCTGGCTGTACCTAGAGCCAGCAAAGTATCACATGTGATCTGTTTATGACCAGTAGACTGACCCCTCCCCCTTTACGTCTACTGTGCTGAAATCTTCCTTTTCTTACAGCCAAATGTAGGTTCCAAACAGGCCGCTAACCCCTTGGAAAATACTTCTTCTGCCACCCTCTTAATGATCTCATACTGGAAAAATATCTCACCCCGAATTTTTTTTTTTTGGTTCTACTGCTCAAAAATTTGATTTGAGACTTTATTTTAAAGTTGTTTGGGTTGAATGTTGGGAGAGTTTGACTGAATCAATTCCCTTAATCTGCCTTTTTCACTCTACCTCCCCCCCTCCCAGAACTGTTAAATGTAGAAAAAGTATCAATCAAAAGAATCTGGAGGTCACCCTTGAGGGAAAAAACAAACAAACAAAATAAATCTATGTCAAAGACACATAATAGTTAAATTTTACAATTCCAATTACAAGCAAAAATTCTGCAACAACAGTAGACCCAATAAAAGCACAGACGAAAATGAGAAAGCTAAAGACCTCAAGATCCAATTCAAAGTGCCATATCCTACAAACCTGAGGTTGATCACCAAAGAGAGACATTTGAAGAAGTGCAATTACTTCTAATTAGTTTTCACTTTAGAAATAGAGCAAATATTTCTCTTCTTCTGTTCCGACCCGCGGGACACAACGAGGGCCTGAAGGGAGAAAAAGGGGATGGGGACAAGAGACACGAAGAATGGAGACAAGACAGGCTTTCTGATCAAGTCTCGTTTATTGAAGGGAATACTAGCAGTAATTATACTCCAAGAAAAGGAAGTAAGGGCTTTCCAAAGTCAAGGAAGGGTGATAAGGTTATCAGAACATATTGTTTCAAAGAAGTGGGGAATCTACTTTTACAATCGTACCGTTTTTTGTTAGCACAGGTGGCTGGTTCCTGGCCCCTACAGGTCACCCTTTTCTATTCTTTTAGGAGGAGGAAAAGTATCTCCTTGGACCTGTGCCTGTCTTAGGTTGTCCTCGCAGGAATACAATCTTACCCGTCATAGGGAGGAGACAGTCACACCTGTCATCCCTGGCTTAGGTTGATTGTTCCCCGAGGGATCTTACCCGTCATTGGCTAGCCAGGTCTGCCAGGGGGAGAAATTTGTAAATACAAATCAGAGAACAAATCAGGATCGCCGGTTTCGAGGCGATGGTAGTGAACCTGAATGGGTTTAGCCAAGATGTCATCTATCTGTGTTTTTATAAATGCGATCACTTTCCGTGTTATCCATGGTCCGAATGATATAAGGAGCAGGAAACCAAATATTGGTCCTAGTAAGGGGAGAATGTAGGGCAGGAAACCATTCATACCACTCCAGAGGGGATTTTCAAAGAGCTCATGTCTTTTGACCAAATCCTCCTGCAATTTTTTTATCTTATCTCGAACCAATCCAGACTTATTAGCATAAAAGCAACATTTCTCTTGTAAGGCAAGGCAAATGCCTCCCTGCTCCCTGTTCGGCAGTCAGGAGGTCTAGCCCCCACAGGTTTTGTAGGACCACTTCCTGGGACCTTTGTTCTTTAAATCTCTTTCTCTGTGGAAATTTAACCTTTACCTGACTCTCACAATTCCCTCCTCTTCTCAATAAGAATTATGTTTCTACACTTTTTGTTCCTGTTGTCTTTCCTCAAAGCATTCTAGCATTAGTTCGCATTCTTCATCAGAGGAGTAGGAATGATCATTAACTCTCTCAATCATCATCCTACCTCCACCTGATCCTGTTACCTGAATTCTCATAGCTGGTCCTATTGGGATACTTTTAGTTAGTGCTGTTTCTATTAATTTCTGCACTAGTCCTCTGATACAAGGGTTGATGCAGCACCTTACTACAGTTAAAACTCCCGCAGCTATGGTTAGAGAGGTGATGATGGATGCCAGACCAGGATTCTAACCATCACTTTAATCAGTTATCTATCCCAGAATTCTCTGCCAACTCCTCAGCTGAAGTGGTTAAACCTTGCAATGCCTTAGTGATGGTTCTACCTGGGACTGTGCCGCTGGGCAACATTTCATCAAGGGATTTTGGGGACTTAAAACAATATGAGAGAAGGAAGGAAAGAGTTGACCGACGCATTGACAAATTAAAAAGGGGGCAGTCCCCTTATTAAGTACAGATACAGAGACCCAAAAGTAATGATAAATTGTCCATTTAAAGCTTCAGAAGTCTCTTCTCATACCGCTGTCTGACACTCTCAACATCATCCGGTGAAGTCTTCTTGTCTAAGTGCTGTTCAAACAGTGTCCAGCAGACTCCTCCTGCAGAGATCCTTCTTCTTGTATCCACTCTCCTACAAGATTGATCTCAGCACAATTTTAAATTACCTTGCCAATAACCAGGGCAAATAATGAAAATTAACTCAACCCCTATGTCTTCACCATTACAAGATCAAAATTGGAACTTTGTCCAGTTGTCATGTTCCAAGACATTCAAATTAAAACAAAATTAGAACCTAGCCTTACATTCTGCATTACTTCTAGTTTTATACCTTGCATTAGTTCATTATTCATTCCTATTCATATTCCTCATCAGGAGGATGATATTCCACTAAGGAATTAATAACACACTCCAATACAAAGTAGTTAATTTAAAACCAGTACATATCAAATAACAAAACAATCCCAACTTCTAGTCATGTACAAATAAATAATCCTTAATTAAAGTAGATGCTTCTTTCAAGGCATTTACAAGATAAGCCATAAGCTATTCCTCTTTTAACATTAATTGTAACAAAATGAGAACTTTAACATTAACTAAGTATTAACTAAATAACAGAATAATATCCTTGTTCCACAATCTCCTGGCCTAATTATCCCCTAATGATGGGGTAAGGGTCCAAGTCGACCCCTGCCTCTTACCCCAGAAAGAATGTGGCTCTTATTTGTCTAAGGGCCCCAGCTCCCCATCTTCCTTTGAAAGCGGCCCCACTTTTTGATCTTATTCAGATGCCTTTCTAACCTCCTCCCTCCAGTTCCCTTCATTATCTGTTCCTATTGTCTATTCAATCTCTCAGACATTCCAATCAGAATTTTCTCCTAGACCCTTTTCCCAGCCCTTCCTCTGGTCACTCAAAGTTACTTTAGTGAATGTAAGATCCACCCTGATCCCTATATAAAATGCAGACTTTCTCATGACTGCTCCTCCTTATGGGGGTCATCTGGCCCATATGGTTTATCTCCAACAAACTTCTCCCCTGGCTGAAAGACCTGGGCTGAAGTTCTTCAGGAGGTACCGTTGTGCTGTGACCTTAGAGTCCCAGCACCCCAAACCTCCAGACTTCATCATAACCATTATGAGAAATTAAAGGATCCTGACTTATACAGGAATACTTAATTCTGAAATTCTAGGCCAAATAACTCAATCTTTTTCATCTTACTATAATAACCTCAGATGCTCCCGCATCAATCTATTGCTTAATAGATTCAATATTTATGCCTGCAAACTTATGAATATAGGAATTTGCCATGAAAGAACATAACTAAAGTAAGGGAACAACGCTTCCCCAGATTCATGTCAACTCTAGGCAGAAGTTATATAATGACCAACTGCATTGAGCCAGGTTTAAAGTCTGCCAGGTGTCAGTGGGGAAATTGAGTCAGGAGAATCCTACCTCAGCCATGCAGAAAAGTCGTTCTCCCGACCTTCCCATGAGAACACCTTCTTGCAGCTCATAGGTGCAGCTCACAAACCTCTTTGCAGGTTGCTGACGTCTTGGGTCAGTAGCTCAATCAGTTTGTTGTTAACCATACCTGGATTTAGACTCAAAATAATATTTCATTAACAGATTCCAAGGTCTTAGATAGCAAATTCCCCTCATCAGAGTTTCAGGTGTGACTATAGTGTCACATTAATTAGGGAACATCTCCAAAGTGAGTAGCTTGCATAACTTCCTACACATGTTGTGGTTCCTAATAACATCCTAATAAAATCAAATTTCCATTAAGATCATAAGTTGCTACTCCAAATAGATTTGCCTTTCTGTTTCTCAAGCTTATCTATCCCTAACCATCCTTAATCTGAAAGAATGAGACACTTTCAGGACTCGAATCTTATACATATAAGTTTAAATAGTAATTTTAGCTCTTTCTAGGCCATGGAATGAATTCAGATCAAAACAGTAAGATCTTTCCTACTTACAGCTTATATGCTTTAGTATTAATCACTAGCCTTAGATCTCTGACACTGCTCCCATTGAGACTGTTTCTCTAAAAGCACCCAGTTAAGTCCAATCCAAGGACACAACAAACCCAGAAATGAAACTCTTAAGTTCATAAGAGATTTGAACATAATTTTTATCAACAATAAATTATTACTGCAACAAATTAGCTTGCAAATAGAAATTTAGTGCCCTCTAAAAGAATATCAAAGACTTCATCAAAACATCTTCTTCATAAAAGTATCTCCTTTTCTTAAAAACAGCTTACAATTTCCTAATTACCATTGTCAACCTGAACATTGGTTAAAGAGACCACAAGCTAGTGATAAGTGATATTCCACCCAGACTCAGGATGTCTGGGTTACTCAGTTTCATGGTCTCCAAATGTTTAACCTAAGCATGAGAAAGGAAATTTAAATAAGATAGGCAAATGTCAGATCCAGGACATCTGGGTGTCCTTTACCACCATCAAGGTAGTGTCTGGGTTAAAGGCGCCTCAGTGGTCATAAACATAAGAATGCTCTTGATCAGCATTCTTAGCTCACTCAGGAAGAAAAGATCAGTTCAGGTTATTTTGGCCCTTATTGGGGCTCGATCTTAAATAATTATCACCATAAAATTCCTAGTTACCTAATTTCTTTAGTCCAAAGGTGTCTGCAATGGGCCACTTAATCAGTAAGAGTTCCACCTCACAAAACTCCTGCACAGGATTGATAAGAATTATGAGATTTTACAAAATCTTTCTTTGCATAATTACATAGTTTCTTTACACACACACACAAAAATACTTCTACCAGTAATTCACTTAAACAGTAACTCCAAATAGCTTAGTTAACAATTTTAAACTTTATAAGTGAGAGCCAAATAATCCCAGCTAAAACTTTCCTTTAAACAGAGAAAACTTTTAAGTTCTCATTTCTCAAATTATAGTACTTAAAAAGGAAATATTACAGAACAGGGTCATATTGTAATGCAGAACATTATTTTACCATTTGGGTAGTAGAACCCTTTAGGCCATGGAAAACTCCAAATTCCTTAGCAAGACCCTTATCTGGCTGCTCAGGCTCCAGCCCTCAGATCATGTCTCTGGAAACCTCCAAATTCCTTAGCAAGACCCTTATCTGGCGGCTCAGGCTCCAGCCCTCAGATCATGTCTCTGGAAACCTCCAAATTCCTTAGCAAGACCCTTATCTGGCTGCTCAGGCCACAGCCCTCAGATCATATCTCTGGAAGCCTCCATTGTGAGAAAGTTTGCAGAGCATTATCATATCTACACAGAGGGAGAAGGGTGTCCTTGACCAGCCCCCCCCAAAAAAACCTCTTCCTCTTGCCAGACTTCAAAGATCCATCCCCCTCCCTGTCCTGTATACTCCCTATATGAACCCTTGCTCAACCCCTGATGGGGGCTGCTTGATTTGGATGTGAATATCCCTGGCAGCCGCACGCTAATAAAGTCCACAATTTAAAATTAGCTTGGGTCGTCAACTCGCTCATTTCTCGGTATAACAATATAGAATACCCGAAACAGCCTTTACCCGTTCCTTTTTTTTTCCTCTTTTCTCTGAAGGCACAATTCTTAATTTAACATTCTAGGTTATAAAATGAATTGCTCTTCCAACAACATAACTAATACAATTGCTTACCAGATTACATCACATAAGAAAATTCAGAAATATGTAAGCAGTATATTAAAAACTTGGACCAGACCCAATTAATTATTATAAAAACCTTTTCTCTCTTTCTGAACCCCTTCACCAGTTCAACAGTCTCCTGGGGCCACTCCCATCCCACTAGACTGGCTTTTCTTATTATCTATGGGGTCTGATAGCCTCGGGCCACAACCAGATTCAACTTAATGGCCCATCCCCCAACAATCCCAATAATTATCCTAAAGAAGGACTGGTTTGAAAAACATATATGTACATATATATTTTCCTATTTTTCTAATTTCTAATTCAGGCCCTGATATGAGAGAATACCTCATTAATTCCAAATACATATCAATAAGCTTTTCCACAATAAAATATGTTTGTACCACAGGGCATACATTATAAAATTATTTCCACAATTGTAATAAACTTTGAAACGACCCATCATCAGTTTAGATGGATGTTCTTCTAAGTCACTTTGTACAGAAAATCATTCATCTCATCATTGATATGTTGAGACTATAACTTTAAACCACCATATATTTTTATAATAGTCAAGATTTTAAATGAAAATTTACTATCATAGTCTTAAAACCCAATATACCTCACTAGGTATTTAACAGTTTCAAATTATCTCAATTTCATCACTAAAGATAAAGAGACATCTCCACTCTTTATCACTGAAGACCCATTCTAGGCCAAGAGTTACTTTAACACCATTTCTACCTCACAATGGTCCCTCAAATTTTACAGTCTAAGAGTTTTAGAAATACCATTTTAGAAATACAGCAATAACCTAAACAATAAACTTCAGATAACATCAATTGAATTTCTAGATTATCACATATAAAAATTATCACTCTTATTACTCTTAGTACTTTTAAGAATTACAATAAATAATAAATAGTGCCACTTCCAACATATGCCATTGTATTAAGCACTCTACAATCATCATTCATTTTCTTTTCCATAATAACCACTAGGTTTTTCCTTCATAGAACAGTAAACTTAAATCCAATCAGATCCTAATTTATAATGGCTATATATGATAAACATGTAAAAACATTTTTGTTTTAAATCCAATACTCTTGGCCCTTTAAAAGGAAATATTCTCCACATGTTTGTATATTCCCTTAAAGAGACACGTGTAAATAATTCCTGCTTTAAACAATTATCTTCCTTTTTTCTTTCCTACTTCAATGTTAACTAGGCCTAATCAATTTTCTCCCCTTAGGCAGAAAGCTTCTAGAGTTCCAATAAGTAACTGAACAGCCCAGTTTATGTAACAATCTCCAATCACAATGATCTGCAAAATTTCACTTCAATTCTACCCAAAGCAGAGTCAAACTTCCTCACATTTTTAAAACACCTTGAAGGCAGCCAGAATCAATATCCAAGGGTGGCTTACCTCAAAACAAATACCCACTCATCAAGGCTGGGACAGCTTTGGACTCAGAAGGGACATAAGAATTGCAAACCCAGAGAAAAACACTCTCCCAGCCTTTCCCCAAATAGCTTTTATAATGTTAAAAACCCTTATTTTTGTAATGTTAAACACATTACCCCTACACCAGACACATTGGTGGGAGGGATAAAGACAGCCATTCAAACTCTTAGCCTTGGGATCCCATTAAACCTAAATTCTAATCCTGGGCCCTTTTTCTTCTCTTGGCCCTAGCCATCTTGGGCTGCAAGCTCCTTATCAGTTAAAGGCTGCTTGCTGGCCTTCCACTAACTTCTGAGAGATTCTCTCCTTTTTTATTCTAATCTCAATCTCCCCCAGAAAGCCTGAGGCAGGAGGTCTTTCCCACTGTTCCTTTTCCAATCTCAGACCTCAAAAGTTACCCCAAAATTTTTCTGGTAGACACAAAACATCCATAGACAGACAGACACACAGGGTGCGCGCAATCCTATTTCTAACCTTGACCGGTCAAAACAAACTCATTTTGACCTAGGGTCCCCTTTGAATAGGTTCTGAGGTTTCTCTCTCTTTTTTTTTTTTCCCTTTTCTTTTCCTCTTAGGAAAAGGGGGCAAGGAGCGGTAAGGCGGAGGGGCACCAGACAAAGGAGGGGCAGAGCTCGGGGCAGAAGACACAGGAAAAAGGGAAAGATCATTGCTATAACGTGCGGTCTTTTCCTCAAGCGTGGCAGTACCAGTGGGGTCGAGGGGGCTGTCACCTATGGAGAGATTAGCAAGGCAGGGGTAGAGAGATTCGCACGATGCAGAAGGCTGGGGGTTAAGGGGAGAACGCAAAGAGGGATCTTCTTTTAAGGGCATATCGATAGAAACTGAGTCATCATTTTTTCCTTTAGGTTCAAGTTTCGTTTGAGACTCTATATTTACGGCTCCATGGTTACTGGGGTCTATGGGAGGGCTTAGGACCCTCTCACTATTTTCTCTTTTAAAGATAACACTTCCCTCCTTAATAATTTTTGAAACATCTCTGTCCTGATGATAGATACTCAGTAAATCATTAATACAATTCCAATAATTGAAGGCAGTAACGGGGACCTTTTCTGGGCCAAATGTCTTATAATAGTCATTAAGACAATCTCCAACCCTTTTCCATCGTTTCTCATCAATTGTTCCTTCCTGTGGGAACCAGGGACAAACGTCCTTGAGGAAACAAAAAAACTGAATCAAATCTTTCTTTTTAACCCTTACTCCTCGCGCCTTTAAAGAGTCTTTAAGACCCGTCACAAACTTCTCATGAATACTAATGTCTTGTCCCATTGTACAGACGCCTCACTTACCTCAGGTCTCAATTCCTCGGGGCGGGCACTCCCGCGGCGACCACCGTCACTATTGTCTAGGCTGCAGCTTAATTCTCAGAGGTACATCTGACAAAAGACCATTCCCAAAATCCACAAACCTTCGAGCCCCACGTTGGGCGCCATCTGTCCCGGCCTGCGGGACACACGAGGGCCTGAAGGGAGAAAAAGGGGATGGGGACAAGAGACGCGAAGAATGGAGACAAGACAGGCTTTCTGATCAAGTCTCGTTTATTGAAGGGAATACTAGCAGTAATTATACTCCAAGGAAAGGGAGTAAGGGCTTTCCTAAGGTCAAGGAAGGGATGATAAGGTTATCAGAACATATTGTTTCCAAAGAAGAATGGGGGAATCTACTTTTACAATCGTGCCGTTTTGTTGTTAGCACAGGTGGCTGGCTCCTGGTCCCCTACATTCTTCAAAGGGTAACACCTGTTTTCTAAAATTTGCACCATCAATTAGACAAGGATCACTTTTAATGGCCATGTGATCTATTACAAATATTAAGCAATTCAGAAATATTGATAAAACTTAGACTAAATATGCAAGTATAGAATATGAGACTCACAGAGTTATATCTTTGCTCTGTTGAATGAGGATAATGAAGGGTTTGTTACTGAACTTTGTTCTCAACAAGTGTCACCAAATGGTAAAATGGTTTGTTTTGCTGGTACTTAGTTTCAGTTCTTGACTGACACATGCTTTTTCCCCCCTCCCTTTCTCTCCATCACCAATCTGAGCAATCATCTATATGATTCTCTTTCCACTCTTTTTTGCCATTACAGATGCAAAATTTAAAATAACCTTTTCTCAAGGCCATTTGAACCCTAAAATAAAATTAGTTCTTCTGTATCCTTGAAGTATAGCTTTGGTATACTATATTATCTAGGTTAAAATCACCAAAATCTTGATGTTCCCATTAAATATATCATACTCATCAAATACCATCAGCATCCCACAATTCTGTGATTCTGGGCTTGAGCAATCCTAGGCTAGTTCTCTCCCACATTTTTTTAAAATCTTATCTTCATAATAAACTGTAATTCCATGAAGACAGGGAAAATATGATAACTAGATATTCTCTCTCCCAAAATATTTATCATATTTCTTTGGTGATAGTAGTTAAAGAATACATATTTTTGAAGTGTTCATAATGACATATTCCTGAGCTAATTATGTGACAGAGTAGATACAGTACTAAGCCTGGAACCATGAAGAATTGAGTTTAAACATGGCCTCAAATACTTACTTGTCCCACATTTCTTTCCAAGTCACTTAAATTTTGCTTGCCTCACTTTCCTCTTCTGTAAAATGTATATAAAAAAATAGGACCTGCACCACAGACATGTCAAAAAGACAAAATGAGATCATAAAACCCCTAGCATAGTGCCTGGAACACAGTACTTCCTTCCTGCCTGCCTTCCTTCCTTCCTTCCTTCCTTCCTTTCTTCCTTCCTTCCTTCCTTCCTTCCTTTCTTCCTTCCTTCCTTCCTCTAGCCAGCTGACTGATTTTCAGATGGGCAAAGAACATTTTGAAGTCCTAACTGGATGACTTCTGGGAATTGTATTTCCAGTGGATAGTATGAATTCTTCTTTCCTGGAGTGGAGGGATCACAGGTACTCTCTAGGCTGAGAATTTGTGAAAGAAGTTTTGCTTTCAGTTTTTCTTAAAAGAAAAAGAACCAGTCTTGTGGGAGCAGAGTGATAACAATCCTGGGGTTTAAACAGGACTGAAGGACTAGAGAACAGAAATAAGGCTTTAACAGCTGCAGCCTATTTAAAATCTGATGGATACAGGAAAATGACAAATAAGCAAGCTTTCTCAACTGTTGGTGTCTCTAGAGAGATTGCAGAGAATAAGAGAAGTTTAATCTTCTTCCCTCTTGCTCTGCTTGAAGTGCAAAAGCATTAACTGCAAAATTTCACTATTTGTGTAAATATGTTCATAATTCCTGATGTAATTTATACTTTCAAATTCTGTCTTCTCCTTGACAAAACTATTACTAATCATATGCCCTTGGTTTTTATACATGTCTTTAATTGTGAATGGATTGGTGGGCTTCTTTAGAGTGATCATAGATCTCTCAGCTCTGCAAAGTATGCAGGAAGAGACAGGAGATAGCTGGTAACACATTGAGATAAAACAAGACAGTATATGTCAATTTATACACTAGCTCTCTGGCCCTGTCTGGGGTCTCTATAGCTAAACTTATGAGAAAATCTTATAGTTTTGATTTATTCATTTGTTTTGCCAAAGTTCTTAGATAAGTAGACTATAAAGTGGATAATCTGCCTTGCCCTTAGATTTGTTGTTGTTAGATGGAAGGCTTCTATCATTTTGGCTGTAGTGGCGACAGATATGTGTGAGATGTATTTTCTCCCTCACTGTAGCCCCATGCATTATCAGAAAAGCAAGGCCAGTGATGATAAAGTAATTCTGGCCAGGTGAGAAGAAAATAGTATGGTTTTATAGAGCTGCCAGACCTCCCAAACAAATAAATAACTATTTGCAGAAGAAAGTATCTCTACATTTAATTTTTGTTCTCCTTTACACCTCCAAACCCTACCAGAGACAGTGCCACCTATTGGAAACATATCAGTTTTCATTGCATTGCAACAATGTACATTTTACAATCATTGGCCGTTTAGTCAATAATTAGATTTCTATCATTGTAAATAAAGTGCAAAAATAGTGTACAAATATTTATTTGGTATTTACTATTTAATAATTTATCCTTGTTATTTTTGAAAGGACAAAATAGCTCCCCATATAAAGTTATAGACAAATCTGAAGCTGCAGGCAATGGAAACTCCCACTGCCATTTAAGGGGCAACTCAGCCAATTGGAAGAAAGATTTACCTGCTCAGCCCATGTGCTACAACCAACAAGGAGTAACTGCATGATATTACAAGAAGCAGAAAGACGGTACCATCCTGGAGAGTAAGATTTAGCGCTTCTTTAGCTCCCTGTGTTTCCTACATGTGTGTTATACCACTGTTGCATGACAATGATGAAGCAAACTTTTAAGTCAGACATTACGCATATCAGTGGGGAAATATACCTCAGGTTATGTTCTGCATATATCATTTATATTTTGTCATTTTATAAAATGCTAATGCTAACGGCTAATTTTTCTACTGGCAGTATTTTTAGGCAAAGCACATTGGTGTGTGAACATGAGCTATAGTTTTACAAGTAGTGACTCCTAAGTTATCCTAGAACTGGAGGTGACAGGCATTCCTGTGAGAATCTACACTGCAAATTCTTAGAACCAAGTTGAGAGTATACTCCAGAGAGGAAACTACACCAGGTTTAAATAATCCACATCCTGCCTTTGTATACCTTGTATAATTTTCCAGATATGACTCATATCCAAATTAATATGATATTAAAATTAGTGATAAATGCATAAAACATTTTTAGAAGTTTTCTATGCATAGTTTAATGGGGGCAAATCCATTACCAAATGATGAGCTATTTATGTGAATAAAGAAATGTTTCTTAGAAGAGGTTATATTTACATAATGTTCCTAAAGTTCTGGTACAACTGGACTTTGAAAAAGAAATCTATTCTTTCCTTTTCCTGTCCTTGCCATGACCTGTCATTTCATTAGTGTAGTTAAGTCCAGCTGTAGAAATTCCCTCAAGAAATGAGGTTGAGCTTGTCATTAACTCATTTCACTCATAATTTAAAATATATATATATATATATATATATATATATTTGTATATATATACAAATACATGTGTGTGTGTATTATATATATATATATATATATAAAGTGACTGCTATATTTTAGGAATATGAAGATAAGGACAAGGTCACATTCATTCTAGTCCATAATCTTTGAGCATTACTTTGAAAATTGAGAGGTTAAGAGACTTGATCAATGACACAGAATATGTACGAGAGGCAGTATGTGAACCCTGATCTTCTTTAATTTCAAATTTTTCCTCCATCTACCATTCCATGCTGTCCCATGTAGGTTGGAGAATTCACCTTCGAAAAGTGAATGAGAGGATTTCTTCCCTACTTATTATGGAAATCCTAAATTTTGGCAACCAGGAACACCAGAGGAAGAATATTAGACTATGCTGTCCTTCAGAAACTTCTAGAAATATTATTCTTCAGCTTCTAAGTCCCCTGCCCCCCACAAAAAAAATAACAACCCCATGCTCCAGAGAACTTTAAATTTCTGCCCTTTTATTTCTCATCCTCTATGCTCTACTCAGGTCTCCAGTTTCTTTTGTGCAACATTTGACCATTTTTTTTTGCAAAGGACTTAGCATTTGCTTGAAATTGGTGTTTTCTCAACTCATTCTTCTCCAGTCCCTATTATGTATTACACTACCTTGGCTTTCTCTTTTTGCATACTCTCAGTAGGTTTTGGAGTATTTAGGAGAGAATAACTAAGTCCATTTTTATTTTTTTCATTTCAAGTAAGAATCTGAGCCACACAGAGATTAGTTTTTCAAGATCATCTATCTATTCAACGGCAGAGCTAGGGACTAAATTACCCAGCCTCAGACTCTGGAGAGGGAGAAAAGACCAGACAATAAGTATGTAGACTGCAAAAAGCTTGCTGTCCTAAAGACAAATGCTTCTTGATTGATATGCCAATTCAATCGTATGTGTACCTTATATTCAATTTCTTTTTTTTCCCTTTTCTTTTCCTCTGCAATCATACTAAGCGCAGATATCATTACCACTTGCCTCGAGTATTAAAATAGCTTCTTCTGACTTGTCTTCTTGCCTTCCATCTCACCCCTTTCCAAATCATTGTAACCATTATAATATGTCAGATTTAACTTCTTTATAATCAAACCTGACCATGTATTATGTTGTTCAAAATTACTGCCTCTTACCTACTGAGTAAAGTCCCAACTACTTATTTCTGACATTCAAGACTTTCCAAATAGCCCCTACCAGCTTATCAATCTAGTCTCATCTGTGTACTCAACACTATTGATGCTGCATTATTCATCATCCTATATACTTACTATGCTTCCCAAATTACATGAAGGGTAGAATTGGATTCAAACAAGACAAACAATCAACTAGGGTAAAGTGTGTATTCCCACACTTTTCTTTTGAAATCTTACTAATTACCCTTCGCTCAAATGCCATATCTTCAGGAAGCCTTCTTTAATCTTCTAAATTAGAAGTGATTTTTCTTTTCTATGACTTTTCAAAGCAATTATACTTTCAAAGATTTAGCATTGTAAGGGACCTCAGAATTTATCTAGTACAACTACTTCATTGTCTCTCAAAATGAGACACTCAGAATCAAGATAAGCTGACATATAGAACAACAGAATATTCCATGTCTAGGTGGCACACTGGCCCTGGAATCAGGAAAACTCATTTTCATGAATTCAAATCTGGCTTCAGACACTTACTAGCTGTATGACCCTGGGTAAGTCATTTAACCCTAGTTGACTTAATTTCCTCATATGTAAAATAAGTTGGATAAGGAAATGGAAAACCACTCCAATGTGTTTGCCAATAAAACTCCAAATGGGATCATGAAGAGTCAGATATGACTGAGAATGAGTAAGCAACAATTAAATTTCTTCTTGTGACTGAAAAAGAATTACTCCTTTTAGTATCTATGTAACTATAATGGTAATACAAGGGAAAAGCATCAAAAGCAAGTTACGAGATTTATATATTGTTTCTTACACTAATTAAATTAAATGTCTCCATAGAAAATGAATAGAGAAATTCAAGTAGGATGAGAACTGTGAAATTGGAAGCCAGTGGAATTTCTCTAGTATAAAAACTTAAGGCATGCTATTTAATGGTACCTGAAGATAAAGTTTTTTTAACCCAGGTGTACATAATATGCAAACACAGCTGGATTTTATTAATTATTCAATAGCAGTAGAAGTGAACTTTTCTTTACCTTTATTAGGAAGTCTATCACTTACTAGTCTCTGGATAACTTGTGATATTCCACCATGTCTGATGCTGTAATTCATAAAAATGTGGAGATTAAGGGCCCATAAATTTCCTAATATAGAACAGTAGCTGCATAAGCTATAACTCTTAATGAATATTATTATTAATAGTAACAGTTAGCATATATTATTGTTGCAAAAAACTTTACAAATTTTAACTTATTTCTTTACTGCCACAATCCTGGGAGATAACTGTTGTTATTGTCCCCAATTTGCAGACCAGAAAATTGATGCAAATATGAGGTAAGAAATGTGTTCAAGGTCACACAGCCAGTAAACATCTGAAGCTGAATTTGAATGAGATCTTCCTGACCCGAGGGCCAGCATTCTATCCACTGTATCATTAAGGTGCCACTTGATTTTCTGGCTTATATTCTGTTCACTATATACTACTGGTTATTATTTCTTTTTAATTAGATTTAGGAAATAGAAAGAAGGAGGAAACAGTAATCCTTGTGATAAAATTATAAAAAGCACATAGTATCAAAAAATGAGCTACAGAATTGATCATTCAGGGACAAGGGATGATACACTGACCAATTGTATTTATTTAACACCTAATTTTGAACATAGCACTATGGGAACAACTCCTGTGAGAAGGAGGATGAGGTGGAAAATATAAAATTTTTCTCCAGATAATAATGCAAATTCTAATTGAGATTTAGATTCTAGCAGTGGGTTGGATATAGTTTATTCTCACAAACTAGTAACAGATGGAAAGTTTTGAAGAGGCAAATAAGAAAAGCCCTTTCAATAACTAGAACTATTCAAAAGTAGCATGGCCTCCCTCAGAATGCCATGGTTTTTCCCTCACTGGGGGTCTCTAGGAAAAGTTGAATGACTATTTGTTCAGTAAGAGGTAGTGGGAATTCTTGTTCTATTATGGGTTGGACTAGAATGAATGCATCTTTGGTTCTATGAATCCATTACTAAGGACATTGGCAAAGATCACAAGAATTTACATATGTACAACTTTTGTAAACCCAAATCTGCTCCTAAAGAATTAAATAGTTCTAGAAGAAAAAAAAGTAGAGCCCTCTCCACCCTCAGTTGTTTTGGATGAAATTCTCTTTCGATATCAATTGTAGGTGGCTCCTACTCAATTTTAGCATATAAAGAACTTATTATTTTAAGAACAAATTTAGGCTTAATGTAAAAAAAATATTTTCTAACAATTTGAGGTACTCTAAAAAAGGAGATGACAGGATTCCCTTCCTTAGAGATATTTTAAATAGAGGCTAGTGTATCACTTGTCAGTTATGGTAGAATGGGTATACAGTTTGTGATCGGATTGGACTAGACTTTCCTTTTAACCTTCAAATTCTCTAATTGTGTAATCCTATTGCCTCAAATTCTGAAAAAGCTAACTTAATGGAGATGACACACTGTCAGTAGCAAAATTCTGAAAACACAAACACAGATGACACAAATGAGGAAGAAATACTACAGTTTCAAGAGATGAATGAGAAGTCACAGGGAACTCATTAACAGATTCAAATTTTTAAAAGATATTCTACAAATATGTAAGCAAAAGCAAGAAAGTGAAGATAATGATAGCAATAATTCATACTTATATAATGCTTTAAAATTTGATAAATTGTGTGTGTGTGTGTGTGTGCGTTTGTGAGTGTAATCTTATTTCAGCCTTTGAGGTAGAAACTATAGATATAATTAGTCCTATGAATTTCACAGAAGGAACTAATGCTTAGATAATTTATGCAGCTTGCCATTATTGCATAGTGAAATGTATAGATGACATGAAGAGGGGCATTATTCAGTAAGAAAAATGTCAGGGCAATTAAAGTTAGGAATCTGTGGAAAATGTAGAAAATAACTGAGGACTGCATATTGTAAGATATATTCAGGACAAGAGAAAGATCACACAGGAGATAGGACAATTGATCAGCTAGGATGTAGTAATTCTATCATTGAGACATAGTCAAACTGTCCTCAGAGCCTGAGCCCTCCTTCTTTTGGAATTCCACCTATTTCTGTGGCCTCCTTATCCTAGTATATCCCTCCTCAATGCCTGCTCCCTTCTCCATTGATCAACTGATCATGGAGCCTCCATTTTTTGGAGGAGAGTAAGATTAGTCTGCCTTAATTGCCCTCCCAGGGCTATTCTTGACTTTCTAGACTTCAAAACTATGACCTCATGCTGTTGTACCTTCACTGCCTATTCTTCCTTAACATGCCACCTTCCCCATTTTCAGCTCTCTTAGTGTGGCCTTTCTTCATTAGAATGTAATATCCATGAGGGCAGGAATTAACTTTCTTTTTCCCTGTATTTGAATCCCCAGCATTTAGTTTACTACTTGGAAATAGTAAGTACTAAATAAATATTTCTTCCCTTCTTCCTTCTTCCTTCCTTCCTTCCCTTCCTTCATTCCTTCTCCCTTTCTCAAAAGACAAGACAGCAGAAAAAGAAAAAAAAATGACTATTCAACTTTTATTTTCTGTTTAGCATTAAGACTGCATGAAAGAAGCCAAAAGAGACCAAGATCTGACTTAATAAGCAAATAAATGACCAATTTTCTAAGCCCAAAAGTTATAGAAGTAAAGTTAATCCCAGTTAAAATTACAAAATATTTTGTAATATACATTAGACTTGGATGAAAATATTTTTAGAATATCACTTCCTCATAAAACAACAACAAAAACATGAAATTTAAAAAAAAGATATAGAAAAATTGGCATGAAAATCAACTAAGCAACTCATTCAAAGCACATTCAAAAATCAAAAAAAAGTATGTATTATGAAGACAAAAATAGACCAAAAATTCAAGAGGTCCATCAGCATTTGCGTATTCTGTTTTTTATAACAAGTTACAGTGAATCCAAGTTAAATTATGCTTAAGATGAATTCTGGAAGATAGTTGTCTGGTCTGGAATCTGGAAACCTCCACAGCTTCCCGCAATTCAGTCCTCTGAGGCCTGCTGCTACAGGTTTGCTGCGGCCTGCATGCCCACGCTGCACTGAGCTCCACTCCCAGCCCTGTGCGATACACCTTTCTGATCAATCATCCAGGTTGTCGTGGGCTGGAAATTTGTTTCACTCTGTTTTTTTGTGGGTTCTGCTGCTTCAGAATTTGTTTAGAGCCATTTTTTATGAGTATTTGGAGGGGTTTGGGGGAGAGCTCATGCAAGTCACTGCTTTCACTCCGCCATCTTGGCTCCACCCCCTGGAAGATAGTTGAAAAGGAAAAAGATTCCATAAGAATGTCTGTGCTAGAAGTAAAACAATCTTGCAAATATTGAGGAACTGATTTTCATGCTACCTCAAAGATGTAAAGATATGAAAGTTGGAAAACTATGAAGGATATTATTCATCTCGTCATTAGAAGCACAGACTGTGTGTATATTTGTATATACATACCTTTATACTTTCAGACATATTTGTTCAACTATGTACTCTCTCAAAATTTCAAATTACATTAATTAGTCTGTGCTTGAGAGAACTTTAGTAGCTATCAGTCAATATTTCATATTTCTATTTTCTCAATTTTATAATAACTTTTATAATTATGATCACCATGTGTATTAAGTATGTATAGATACATAATGTATATGTATATATATGATGAAAATTTGAGAAAGGAAGAGACTTTAAAAGTTAATTGCTTCCTACAGCAGATATTATCATTAGGCTCACTTATATGTGTAGAGAATATAAGATGCTATTGTGTTAATTCTCTAAAGAAAAATAATTCAACAGACACAATATATGATTAAGTGCAATATAAAAAATATCATCTATATATTAAGATCATATGAGATTCCTGATAAATATAACAAACAGAAAACCTCTATCTAGACAACTTCTGAATCCTACTATCATGCAACCTATAAAGTAGGGAGGTGGTTGCTTTGTGAAACTTAAGTACTATGGCATTGTCATGTGGCATCAATGTGTACTTCAAAGGTCAAATGGAAGAGGAATTCCCTACCAAGTCTATGGTTTTTTGAAAGTTTTTATTATATTAGTCAGACTTTCAGTAGAGGACATAAGGGATAATGTAGTCAAGAATCTGATATGTTAAGAAGGTATAATAGTTCTGGGACTTTCAATAAAGTCCACACAGGAAATCATGAATCCTTTGTGGTAATAAAAAAGGAGGGGAAAGGCATAAGCATTTATTAAATGATTACTATGTATCATGCGCTGTGTTAAATACTTTACAAATATAATCTCATTTGATCTTCACAATAACCATGTGAAGTAGGTGCTACTTTTGTTCCCCTTTTACAACTGAGGAAACTGACATAGAGGTTAAGTGACTTGCCCAAGGTCAAACAGCTGTTAAGCATCTGAGGCTGGATTTTTGTCTCACATCTGCCTGACTTCAAGTGTATCACTTTATAAACTGAGCCACCTAGATGTTGTTAAGAAAAAGATTTATTGCTCTATGAAGAAGAATGGTGTTCAGACTAAGGAAACATATGAGAAAAAAAATGTTAAAGGGATTTCAAACCTAAGTATGTCAAGAGAGAGTAAAAGAACTTCTAGACCAAGAAAAATAAGTCTAAGTTGTTGAAAGAATTGATGGATATAGTTATTAAGTAAATGTCAGTAATGACTGAAAATTCAGGAGAGGAGCCTGAGAGAGTAAAACATCATCCCATTTATTAAAAAAGAGAGATGAGACACTTTAAAACTATTTGTTCATGAGTTTAACTTAGAATTCTGGAAGAATAATATACAAGTCTTAAGTAAACTGTTGGTTTCTGAGTATTTATAAAAGTCTGAGGAACTAATACTAGATTAGGATCAGTGGAATGTGAGTTCAAATCAAAGCTGTGCTTTTTAATATCTTTTTTGAGATTCACTAAGTCATTTCCACATTCTGAGATTTGGTAATTTTATCTTTCACCTGGTCATTTATTCTCTGCCTCAGTCCTCATACCTGAAATTGCATCATCAAGAACAGATTTCCAGATATCCTAGGGGAGGCAATCCAGTGATTTTTGGACCTCTGTCTTGGGGTTTTGCTCTCATTATACCAATGAGTGATTGAGTATAGAACTAACCCAATATATCTATCTGGTCCCAGAACACCATGTTCCGTATCCATTAACTCTGAAAATCTTGCCCTCTCTCACAATGTATGTAACCACAATCCCCCTCCCCACCTATTGCTAGGTAAATAATAATCACATTTATACTATAGTTGGAAATACCAAAGAAAAAAATGCTATATTATTTCACTCAGGAATACTGTAATTCCCCAGACAAAATTATTCTCCTTAGATATTATTTTGTATACACACACATATACATACACACAAACATGCATATATGTATGTGGAAAGAGAGAGGAAGGGAGGAAAGGAGAGAGAGAGATAGATAACATCATTCTTATTTTTAGATATATCAATGAATCAATGTAATAAAAATACATCATTATATGTCAAAATGTATCAAACCACCTACATATACATAATGTCTACAGAAACTTTTAAGCACATATATGTATATGTATATCTATGCATATGTGTGTATATTTGTATATACATACCTTTATACTTTCAGACATATTTGTTCAACTATGTACTCTCTCAAAATTTCAAATTACATTAATTAGTCTGTGCTTTTAATGACCTTGACTAGATAAAACATCTATTAAACAGAAATATATGATTCCCAAGTGTTCCCTCAGAAAAACTAAAATGCTAATCAATTAGGATATTTTGATTTAGGATCATTCTTTTGGAAAAGATGTTAAAAGAAAAATATGGCAATTCCTTTGAGTCCAATACCAGATTAATGATTAGAATGTTGAGTGTACAAAATTAGAATTAGACTTTTGAAGGAGAGGAGACCTGTTAAGCTTTTTGGCCTGTCTCCTGGATAATAGAAGAAGCAATTTAATCAGACACTGTGAAGAGAGTGAAGGATAAAAAGCACATTAATCCCAGTAGGCCCTCCATGGCTTAAAAGCAAGATTATATCACACTGGATTATAAAGCACTGTGTGGAAAAGAAATAGATAGCAAGAACTGATTTACATCCACAACATTTCTGAGGTAGGCTGAGACCACAGTGGCTTACGTTGTAGAAAGAAGGATGCACATTACTGTATGAAGTGTTTGGCTATGCTAATCTCCAAGCTCTATCACTTAACATACATAAATACTGTCCCATACAACCTACAGTACCTGTTTTGAGCACATTTGCTGTTAGAAATGCTGTAGAAAAAGGTTAGGCATAGTACATTAATTTCAGTATGTGTCATGGCTGGGCTGGAGAATTTTAGAATTTCCATTAGAAAAATCCCCCCAAAGTTACTTAATTTGAGCACCAAGATCTGAAAAATGGTGATAAAGATATACCTAATGTGCACAATGGGCATTGTTTTCAAGATGTATTGGCAAAAATAATTATCAATCTTAAAGATAAGTATCCTTATATGTTTTCAGTATTCTCTAAATTAGAAACTCTGGTTTCTGAACTAATTGAGCCCATGAACACAAGATTTTGTTTAGGCCAGTATGTGATGTTTTTTTCTGTGCCAAAACTTCCTTATCTTTGATATTCTCTCTTGCTTCATGTAAACAGATAATTCAGAAGTGGAAGGACAAATAGTAGTGTTTAGAAGTAGTAAACGTCTGTCTAACAAATTACATAACACAAGTATAAAGGAAAATCTGAAAATCAGGAAAAATAAGATTATTGAAGGTAAATTTTTAGATCAAAGAATGTCAAATGTCAGGATGTATTCATTTAGAAGCAAATAATGTTAAGTTCTGGGAACTTTCACGTAACAGAGAATCTTTAAAAGTTAGCAAAAGACTGTGGTTTGCAAAAAACAAAGAAATAACTTATTAGAAGACAACTAAAATACTTTAATTATCTTAAAGGATCTAATAATGAGAACTTTGCTTCCCTAAAAAAAAAAGATTTTCAATTATTACAATTAATTCCTGAATGTATATATGTATCATGTTTGCAGATTTGTGTATATTAGTGTCTCATTTTTATACTCCTGATAACCCTGTGAAGTAAATACTATTATTATTCACATGATTTTTATATTATGAAATTTGGGCAGAGAGGTTAAGTGATCCCAGATGAATTGAACCTAGGTCTCTCCTGAGTATTGGTCCTTAGTTCTTTTCAGCATATTATTCCCCTACTCACAAGAGGAAGATTCAATACTCACATCTTTTGATCCCCGAACTGGAATTATATAATATTTTGAAAGGAAGACTTCATCAAAAATGATTATCAGAGGGGCGGGTAGGTGGCACAGTGGAAAGACCACTGGCCCTGAAGTCAGGAGGACCTAAGTTCAAATCTGCCTCAGACGAAACACTTGACATATACTAGCTGTATAACCCTGTTCAAGTCACTTAACCCCAATTGCTTAAAAAATGATTATCAGAGCAAAATATTTAACCAAAAACACTTCAAAATATGTTTTTGGGAAAAAGAGTTGTATTAGCTTCTAAGTAGTTTGGAGGATTCAAAATTAGAGAAATGCATGGCCAGTAGAAAAATAGAAAAATGAATTTTTAAAAAATTAACACTTTTAACACAGATTTGACATATTGAGCCTCCCAGATCCCTAGAATAATTTTTTTATCTTAGAAATCCTAAATATAGAGTGAAAAAGATATGCATACATTTTTCTTTAACTTAAAGTAAACATACTAAGATTCAAAGTTATAGCATATTTATGAAGCACTTCTTTTCCCCATAGTTTTTTTTAATATTCTTTTCCTGTTTTATAAAAACTGTATAAGCAAAACTCCTCCTAAGCAAATTATTGATGTACATCTGTAAGTATTATTGAGTAAAGTGTTATAAAGTTAAGTATTAAGTAAGCTATTCATGTACATCCAAATGATATAAGAACTAAGAAAAAATGGTCGAATAGCCATTAGGTTTTACTTGCTTGCTTTTTTTCTCCCCTTGACAAAAATGGATAAACATTCTCTATATTTTCATAATTATATATTTAAATTAAAAAAAAATCAGCCTTGTCTAACACTAACTTGGTCATCTTGGCTAGCTTCCTAAATCACTGTAGGCCCCTCATTAAGTACTCTCTCCCCTCTTTCTAGTTTTTTTTTATGTGTTGATTTTGCTAATTAGATTGTTGCTCCTTGAGAGCAGGGACTGTGCTTTGTATTTTGCCTACAGTTTAGCACAGTGCCTTGCACAGTGCTTCATAAATGTGATGTTGTGCTATGGCTAACTTTAACAGACTTAGCTCTTCTCAGCAATGCAAGAATCTAGGATATCTCCAAAAGTCTTGTGATGGGAAATGCTATCCACATCCAGAGAAAGAACTATGGAGTCTGAATCCAGATCAAAGCATAATATTTGTTCTTTGTTTTTCTTCTGTTCTGTTTAGTTTCTTCTTTCTTGTGCTACTTCCTATATTTTCTAATCCTTCTTTACAACATGACTAAAGTGCTAATATATTTAGGAGGAATGTATATGTAGAGCCTGTATCAGATTGCAGGCCATCTTGGGAGAGAAGTGGGGGAGGTAAGTGGAAAAAAAATTAAAACTCAAAATCTTATGGAAGTGAATGTTGACAGAGAAAATGTTGACATAGAGAAAGTGAAAGTGAAACATGACAGGTCACCACTGAATGATCTGTTAGCTTTGTTTGAGTCTCCTTTCTAACAGATCAGCTATGCTGTGGCTACTTATCATTTAGCTTTTTTGGTTTGGTTTGGTTTTGGTTTTGATTTTGGTTGCTCTAACCAAGAAAGTCTTGGAATTTTAGTAACAGACATGCAACAAATCTTCCCTACCAATACACAGACCATACACTTTAAAACATAATCAGATTTGTTTACAAGTTAATAAAAATAGATAAGAAATATATTCTATAAAAGTTATTCAATATATGCTAGTGAACACCCTTCCCTATAGTGACATTTTCAGTCTTAGTGATTTGTAGTACAGCCCTGGGTAGGCATTCAGGAGGAGATAATTGGGCTTTGCTTGTTTGCAGAAATTCTTGCCTCTGGGTTTACACAGCATTGTTTGTTTTTCTGAAGTTCTCAATTCACTAACATCAACAGATATCACCTGTTACTGTTCTTCACCATTCTCCTTTCTAAGTATCTCTTCCTTCCCAAGTGATAGCCCTTTTGGACTTAGCCTTCCTCCTTTTCCCTCTTTAGCTCTCTTCAGCCTTCAGCAAATAGCATCATGTCTTCCCTAGAAATACATTCTCCTAACAAGTAGTTTTTATGAGAAGAACTTTGGTTGTATTTATAGCTCAAAAAGCACAACTCTGTCATTTTCAAACTTTTTTTTTCATACAACCTTCAAAGATCTAGTTTAAATAGGTCATATTCAGACATGGGAGGTCTTTTTTTTTGCCAAGTAAACTTTATTTTAGATTTAAATTTTAAAGAAATATCAAAAATTATGGTAAAGCAGGAAGAAAAGAATACAGAAGAACATAGAGAAATAGGAAAAATAGGGAAAGTACAGAGAACATTTAGTATCTATTTGCAAAGATCACAGAATCACCTCCTTCTAAAGACTGCAATGAATTTAAATACTTTCTCAATTTAAACATGAAGAAACAGAGGCCCACACAGGTAAAATAAGTGATCCAACATGACCTAAGAAAGCAGTTTAGCCTAGAGTCCAAATCTTTAGATACCAAGATCCAATTTTTTTTTCTTCCACCATTCTCCTTCCTGAAATGATCTATCTCATTTACTGAAGTCATTGCTCTGACCACAGTCATGTTTGTTTGTGCCATTCATATTGGAAAGAATGGTACAAGACAGTTTTTCCGCTTTTATGCTGTTTAGTCATTTTAGTTATACCCAAATCTCTATAACCCCATTTGGGATTTTCTTTTTTTCTTTTTATTTATTTATTTATTTTTATTTTTTATCATTCACTTCCATAAGCTTTTGAGTTTTAAATCCTCTCTCCCTCCCTACCCATCTCCCTCCCCGAGACACCCCAAGACAGCATCAATCTGAAATAGGCTCTACTTACACATTCCCCCTAAACATATTTTCACATTAGTAATATTGTAAGGAAGAACTAGAATCAGTAGGAGGAACCACAAAAAAGAAGAAACAAAACAAAATAGAAGAAAAATAAAAGAGCAAATATTATGCTTCAATCTGCATTCAAACTCCATAGTTTTTTTTTATTATAGCAAATTCTTAAGGTATTGATGACAATGAGAAAATAATAGTATTAGACAGCTATGTCATAATGGCATAAAATTAAATTTTTATGAAAAAATTAATTGAATTACATGAAATTTCCTAATAGACTGCGATCATTGAACATATATATGAAAAATATATTGTAAACAAATAAGAGTCCTGGTCTTTTGAGATTGTAAGGATACTTACTTTTTAAAAGCAAATTTCGTTCTCTTGTCTCATGGTGACTCATTATCACTTGTTTGTCTCCTACCTCCTTGTACCTAGGTAATGTGGGTCCTACTCATGCCATAACTTCATGCTGGGTCAAGAATATATCTTACTCTTTTACAAATATCTCTAGATATTTCAAGAAGTAGTCTTTAGTAATTTTGAATCATACACACTAGCTAAATTGAGTGAAGATGGAACTGTGGGTAATATTCCCTCACAAAAGTTAATAACAATACCTTTTGAGGGGATGATTTTGTTGTATATTTGAAAGGAACAGCAAGTCGTACACAGTAGATTTGCAATTTCATGAGTGATTGTCTTTTATTGTGCTATGTTATGAAAATGTTTGTTTTATTTCACAAATTAAAAATAAAATTTAAGAAAGAGAAAAAAATTTTAAATCCATAACTCAGTTGCATAGGCTATTTCTCACTTTTGAATTCTAATTTTTGGCAACGTAAATGTAGGTGGGAGCTTTCACTTAAATGAGTTGGTCTTTACTCAATATAAGTTTTATTAAGCATTGTATGTGATTTATGGTAGTGGGGAGGGAAGAGGGACACATATGGAAATTAATAATACTACCATTATTCCCAAGAAGTATATAATCTAGGAAATGGTTATACTACCACAATATATTTTGAGAATTACTAAAAATCTGACTCAATGGGAAGACAATATTTAAAAAAAGATTCAATGACTGCGCGCTTTGCTTTTTCACATTCAGGTTATGTTTATTACATCAACAAAGGAGTAATTCTTTAAAAGTTTGGAACCTGTGCAAACAAATGTATTTAACATGTGTTAGGTTCAAGGCACTGTGCGACATTCCTTAAGAAGCCAACTGTGCTAGAATCAAACTTGCCTAAGAGCTTTATTAAATATTTGGGAGTTAGGATGTGGGATTTTGATCCCTCATCACATGTTAATTATTGAAGGAGAACTAGAATTCGAAAAGGAAACACAGGTTAGAAATATAGGGAATGTTTTACAATAGAAATTTTTAGGGTCACAGAAGTACTAAATTCAAAGAAACCATTAGTTTCTTTGGAGATTCTCATTTTAATTTTTAAAGTAGTCTGACTTTTTCCCATGGCCCTAAGCACAAGTATCTAATAAATTCAATAATAAATCCAAAAGTGATAGACAATTCTCACCATTGGGAATTGCAGATGCCACACAAAAACATGGTGGACTGAGAGACTTTAAAATTCCAAACAAAATGTCAAGGTTTAAGTAAGTTTGAAATGATAGTTATATTTAATTAACAGCTAAATTATATTTATTTAAAAGGACATCTAACTGTTGTAATAGTAGCAGGGGTGGAGGAGGAGGACATGGGGCAATATTAAGTTTTAAAAAACATATTAACCAGTTCTGGTAGCTTGCTGTGATTGCAAAAATAAAATCTTGGCCATTGTCTATTGTCAAGCATTCTCTGAGTTTGTTCTAAAAAGAGATGAATGAAATTAGGTTGGCCCACATTTTTAATTTCTCTCGCAAGCTGGCAACATGCATTAGGTGGGAGTTACAGTCTAAAACTGGGCCTCTCCTAAGGGGGCCGCTCCAGAACTGGCTCAATTTTGTGTTTGGGGTATCCATACAGAAGCCACAAGTAAAGCATGAACAAAACTCCTGAGAAGGAGGTACTGTTCACCTCTTGTGAAAGAAGGTGAATTCTTCTCCCCACTCCTCATCAACTGTTATGTTTTACAGGAGAAATGTGTGTCATTTTGGAAAACTGTGCAACTGGAAGTGACTGGTGGAGACACGTACCTGTAGAATGACACAGATAAAAAAAAAGCAGTGAGAAAGCAGTTTCAAAGAGCCCTGACAGTCAAGAAAAGAGCCTACAATATATTCAGTGGAGGCTTAATCCTGAAATGAAGAGGTAGAAAGACATGTTTAAGCATGATCACTCAGTCTTCTATCTTGCTCTTCCTCCTTCATTTATTTTTTTCTTTCCTTAAACCAGTTTATGTGCGTTGTTCTACTTATGCTTTCTTCAAAGTCTTATTCTATTCTTTACACCCATCATAGTACAAGCTTCTGAAACCCCTGCCATCAAGTTTACCCTGTATGTTCTATTGCAATTATCACTGCCAGGAATGTGAAGTATATTTTAAGACCACAGAGGTGAATGTGCTTCAGCTATCTCCTTCAGCTAATTTTTTAGGCAAATGTACTTTAAGAGGTTGAACTCAAGTACTTAGTACTTTCAACATCTCATGACACAGACTTCTCGTTATTTTATTTTCAAGATAGCCTATATAGAAGGGAAAAATAACCTGGATGATTTAAATATGTATTATACATGCATAGTTTACTATGATTCTATTATGAAAGGATTAACTTATTATAATCAATTTATTTCTGTGTTTAATGGATAAGTGACACCACTGATATGGCCATTCATTTGACTGGGTATAGAATTCAACCCATTCACACCTTCATATCCTATGTGATTCTTGTCCAGACCCTACCAAAAATTCTTCCAGTAGATATTACTCAGGCAGGCTATTTGTGCTATACATTTGTAATGTGCATTTAAAATCTCCATATTATTTTTACTCTAAGGCCAAGCTACCTATGATTCTTGTCACTTTTTTATTGCTTCTTTGCATTGATTTTTGCCCAGATAATATGGTTAGGATATTTGTAATAAGCTGAAGCCTACTGAAAAAATTGTACAGATTTTTGACATGCTTATTCTTGACTTTGTTTGTGATACTTCACTTGATTTCTGGTTATAGATAAGAAATGGAACCACATTTGAGTGAGTTTCTCTTTACTTTTATTTGGCAGCAAGATCAATCACCTCTGTCCTGTGTTTCTATAAGAGTCAGAGTGGAACTGACATTTGCATTCAAGAATAATACTGTCCCTTTTCCCACTATCTATGGTTGTGATACTAGAAAGCAGTGATTAGTGGTCCTGGGAAAAATGACTAATAAAACTTTCCTGTCAAAGGCTTTTCAGATCATCAGTTCCCTTGGTGAAGCCTCAGGAGTTTTCTTTCTGTATTTCCTAAGTTCTGAATTCATTTGGCAAATGCCTTATATATTGTAATGTGATTGTGTCTTTTGGGAAATATACAATTGGAAAAGAATAATCTTATTTTAATAAATAGTATTTTTTACAATTACATGTAAAGATAGCTTTCAAGAGTCATTTTTATAAGATTTTGAGTTGCACATTTTTCTCCTTTCCTTCCTCCCTGTCCCCATCCACAAGACAGTTAGTAATCTGAAATAAGTTATATGAGTTTAATCATGTTAAACATATTTCCATATTAGCCAGTCATAAAAGAAGAAAGAGTATAAAGGGGCAAAAACACTGAAAACATGAAAAGTGAAAATGGTACACTTTTATCTGCATTCAGACTTCATAGTTCTTTCTCTGGATGTGGATAGCATTTTCCATCATGAGTCTTTGAAATTGTCTTGGATCATTGTATTGCTAAGAAGAACTAAGTCTACCATAGTTGATCATCACACAATGCTGTTACTTTGTACGATGTTCTCCTCGTTCTGCTCAGTTCATCCAACAATACTTCATGAAAGTCTTTGCAGGTTCTCTTGAAATCCATCTGCTCATTTCTTTTTTATTTTTCTTTTCTTTTCTTTTTTTTTTTTGGTGAGGCAGTCGGGATTAAGTGACTTGCCCAAGTTCATACAGCTTGTTAAGTGTCAAGTGTCTTAGGCTGGATTTGAATTCAGGTCCTCTTGACTCCAAGGCTGGAGCTTTATCCACTGTGCCACCTAGCTGCCCCATCTGCTCATTTCTTATAGCACAGTAGTATTCCATTACATTCATATAGCACTGCTTTTATAGCCATTCCCCAATTGATGGGCATCCCTTCAATTTCTAATTCTTTGCCACCACAAAAAGAGCTGCTATAAATATTTTGTACATGTGGGTCCTTTTCCCTTTTTTATGATCTCTTTGGGATACAGAGTTAGCAGTGGTATTGTTGGATCAAAGGTATGCACAGTTTTGTAGCCCTTTGGGCATAGTTCCCAATTGCTCTCCAGAATGGTTGTATCAGTTCATAACTCCACAACAATGCATTAAAGTCCCAATTGGGAAAGAGCAATCTTATTGGGAAATGTTGGAAAAGATGAAACCATTTTAATAAATTAATGAAATATGTGATAATGATCTTACATTTCAAATCCTAGAAGAAGAGTAAGGTGTAGTAGAAATCTAGGACAAGAAACTAGAAGGCAGGTTTTTTTATAGTAGGCTCCTGGCCTTCGGTGTTCATGCACATATCTTTCTACACCCGATGACATAATAAAGGAAAGGTATATCAGTGCAGAGAAAAACTTCCTCTGCTTCAATTTATAAACAATCCTCACCTTCCATGTATGATGTATCAAATTCTTCTAAACATTTAGACAAACGAGTTTCATTTTAATTTCCATTTTCAATTTTTATTTGAAATTGTTAAATCACTATAATCAGTTTATATATATATATACTTAATTTTTTAAATGATTACCACAGGTATTTAAAAAATTGGTCCTATTTCTAATAAACACACAAAAAACATGCAAATAACTGCACATTCACCACTTTCATCAGGATATATAGCCCAAAACTTTAATACATTCTTCTTCAAGGGATATTAATCTACATGCATCAAAAACTTTTCAGGTTATCCGCTATTTAAAATGCAAAACTCTTATTGGAATTGCCCATGTTTCCAATTTGAACCATGTCATATTAAAAAAATCGATATTCAAATGTTTGAAAGAGTCTTAGTGTGCTGAAATTGCTTAATGAATAATTTTGATCTATCATTACCTTGTGAATAGAAAAATGTACCAATCATGCAAAAAAAAAAACTGGCATGCTAAATCAACATAACTTGCTTATTTCATTGCTGTGTGGAAAAAGAGGTAAATGAAAATTCATCTATGACACTTAAGTTTAACTAGCTATAATTTTTTTAATGTTTAATGGGATAGTAATAGAATTGCTATAAAAAGCAAATTTTCTTTGCAATAATTTTGACAAAAAACATATCTTACCAGAATTAATGAGCCAGAATATATAATTTAGAGGAAATTTTGAAAATGCTGTCCACAAAGCTACTTTTTCTTATAGATACACATTCTGCTTGTAGTGAACTATCATCTGCTTTCCTCCATACTTCTTCTTGATTTTTATTTTTTTTTCTACAGCAATCACAGCCAATGCCAGTTTTCTTTCTCTGTGTCTTATAACTTGTTCCGCATAATGAATTCCACTCACCAAGCATGTATAACCATTTTCCAATTACACTTTTTATTCTGAGTTTCACAACAATATTGATTCAAGAAAATATCTAGACCCAATTTGATAAAATGGTCAAACAATCAAAAGAGGAATAGAATTACAGAGGAAAATGATGATGTAGGGAAATTATCTAGAAAATAACTAGTTAGGTAGGATTTCAGAATGCAATTGAATATGGCACACTAACAACAGTATCATTTTCATTAATATCAGTATGTTTAACTGTTGAATAACACTATTATTTAATTTTACTTCATGTATACCATTTAATCAGAACCTAAGGAAGTTGACTGGAATCCAAATTCATTATGGAAGTGATCATATTCTCAGCCAGGGAAAAAAGTTAATGTGCTTAAGTAAGGTAATAATTTTACCATAATTCTAGGCAACTGAAGAAAATTAAGCACTAAAAGAAAATAAACCAGGACTAAGAAGAAAATTGGGTAAAGTTTAAGATAATTATTTGTAATATATATGTGCAAAATGTACCTTTTAAAAAATTAAAATGTGAATCCAGCTAGTTTTATTCATTCACCTCCCTCAATAGCTCTTATCTGGCAAATGAAGGATTAAAGGACAGGGGAAGGGGGAAAGTGTGTACATGGTTCCTATGCTTGTTTAGTAAATTCTTGCAATTCTCCATAAATCAGTTTTTGAAATTCAAACACTATTTTAATTCAGAAATGACCTACTCACAAATAAAACAAAGATACATATTTTTTAATCTAGATATTTGAACAGTTCTTACTGGCCTTAGAGATTAACATTAGAGTTGCCCACAGGGTAACAACAATGCACTTGTTGCTTGTGAGCAGGCTGTAATACATTACCAACCAATAACTCCTCAAGAAAATCATCATAAAGGATGCTGTAGGAGAGATTTTGACTGAGAAAGAAGATGGATCAGTTATGAAGTTAGAGCAAAGGATAACTGACAAACTCCTTACATTCTAGTTGTATGCAAATAATGTCAAGAGGAATAGTGGAAGACGTGAACAAGAGTCATAGAACACAATGGTCATTAATGAGATATAATCTACATCTTTGGAGAACACTTACATTGATGAGATCACAAAGCTCACATGGTATACATTTAAATATTTTTCTTGCATTATGCCTAGTAAAAGAAACAACTAAAAAGTACTACACCATTTACATATATAATATATGTGTATATAAATTCATATATAAATATAAATTATGAGTGTGTAATTGTAATTCATGTGAAGGTGCCATGTGTCTTGAGAGAGACAGAAACAGAGATAGACAGAGAGAGATAAAATCACACAGAGACACAGTGAGAGAATGAAGAATGAGAGATGGCAGAATGATTTGCTTTATAATCTGAAAGAAAAGTTCATTATATTTAGGATTTCCATTTAAGTTTTAACTTTAAGTAGATTCAATTTTGAGGTAGATAAACTGGCTCTCCAAGCTGTACTCATTGTTTCTATGTTTCTTCATTGGATTGAAGGTATACTGAAATGGCTTTTAAAAGCCCAGATAAGTTACAACTCATCTTTTCTCTGCCCAAGTCTGTTTAAAACCATTTGTCTACCACTTGCTAAACTGGGTGCCCACAAGCTTTGCATCTTATACCTTGTTGGACAGAGAAGCAAATGAGAGTTAGGTGGGAAAAAAAAAGAGGTGATTGGGGGAAAGGTATTTTGAAATGACCTCCTCTTCTAAGATACTACTTCATCTCATGGCAAATGCTTAGAATTACTTTGTATTATTTTTAATTAAAGATTTATCTGCTTTAAAACTTTTTCAAATATTTACTTAACTTTCCATGAATGATATTCTCTAAGGAAATAATGGAAACATAAAGAAAATAAGTAAAGAAATTTTTGTTTTCTTATCTGGGTTGCTCTGCTTCCAACTGTGAAACTGCTTGATGACCTTTCCACTCCTGTTATCCCTCAGGATGCTATTTTGGTTGTTTTAAATTATATATTTAAAATGTATGTATATGTATATATTTTTTCCTGATAAGGAAATAATGTGAGAAATATATGTTTTTATTCAGATTTTAATAATACAGTTCCAAGTCATTGTGAATAGCAAAAAGTCCTATTTAAAGGATAATTTTAAAAGGCACATGTAATTTTGCTACTTTGAAAAGTCCATTAACTTAAACTATTGCCCAGAAGAGATCCTTAGGTGACCTGTCTTAATTCAGATATGATGGATTCATAATTAACATAAAAATTGATTGGTTATAGTTTTCCATATTCTTAAAAGCAGTATATTTACTTAAGCATCATAAAAATAGCCCCTAATATTTAAGGTATTTTGTATATGCTTTTAATTTGCATTGTAGAGAATAACTTTTCTAATTAGACATAAATGTCATTGTGGTACTACTATGAAGATCAAAAATTTCAAATGAGTAAATCCTGAATAGGGAAAGTTGCATTGGCTAATGAGGTCCACAAAAAATGGCTACTGCTCCCTGTTAGAAGTTCAGAGTTTAACCTTGTAAAGCAAGGAAGAGTACAATCTTTCTAATGCTATTGTTTGTTAAGTCTCCACTGGTATGTTTCTCCCCACAATTATCAGTTGATGTCAATTAACCACTAAGACTTATGTTTTAAAAATAGACATTTACTAAGTTAGCACAGTTGATAAATAAGCAAAAACAAACTTCCCGCAGATAGAGAGAGAACTCAGAGGAAATTGAATTCAAACTAAGAACACATGTGGAAAAAGTGGCAATTCATTGTAACGGCAATTTTTATTTTTTTTAAATCCTCAAGATGTATTTTTTCAGGTATGCTGCAGATGTTCCACTTGGCTTCTTAAAGAGACTCAAATATGCCTTTCAATATCACATCCGCTATGTCTTATCTTCCTGATATACACAATGTACCAGATCTTCCAATGATTGCTGCTACGTAGCCTGTGTGAAGTCCAAAAATACTCTAGATCCTTCACATATCACAGGATTTTCCTATAACCAGGTAAAGGGTAGGAAAGACCTGCAACTGAGGATAAGTTTAGGGCTCTCTTCCTTGTACTGAGTAATTATTTTTGAGGGGATTTCAGATTCCCTCACAGACTTCAACTCTAAGCTGCCAGATGCTCAAAACAACTATTCCAAATTAAATCACTGGTTTTATAAAACCCACAAAAGTAATAGCCAAAGTTCATCAATGAATCAGAACACAAAGACTTTCATTCTGTTCAATGGTTTGATGAACTTTTCATGTGATCAATGACATTTTTCAATTAATCAGAAACCAAAGATTCTTTGATATAATAGAGATGTTCTCATTTCCTTAAGATTTCTTGTTGTTGTTGAGTTATTTCTGTTGTGTCTAACACTTTGTACTCCCCACCCTCCTTTTGTGGTTCTCTTGGCAAAGGTATTGTGCTATTTCCTTCTCCAATTCATTTTTACAGATGGGGAATTGAGGAGAACAGGATTAAGTGATTTGCCCAGGGTCAAACACTAAGTGTTTGAGATTGGATTTGAACTCATGAAGAGGAGTCTTCCTGATGCCAAGCCTAGTGCTCTGTCTACTGTACCACAACCTGCTTTCTACTTAAGATAATCAGTTTTAGGTAGAGTGATTGATTTAATCACTGCAATCATACAATAAATTAGACACACACATACATATGTGGACATAATATATACATATGTACAATATATACATACATAAATAAGTAATAAATATATAAATATGCATACATACATATATTATATATGTGTAAATATGTCTGTGTGTGTATATATAATTTGGCAATGTTGGTAGTGAGAACTAAAGAGAAGAGGGGAGGTACTGGATGTTATATTTTAAGAGGACCATTAATAATATAGTCCAGAGCAAGATAATCAGGGTATGTTAGAGTCCAAAGATCATGTGAACTTAAGCCTCAATTGAAGAAATTGGGAACATTTCATTTGGTGAAGATATTCATAAGAGATATGATAACTGTCAAGTTATTGAAAGATTGAAACCTAGAAGAGAATTAATCAACCAATTATTCAGTAAACATTTATTGTGTCTATTTTGTGCCAGTCAAGTTCTGGAGATAAAAAAAGATCCAAAAGACAGACCATGTACTCAAGAAGCTCACAATCTAATTAGAAGAGTTTACAAACCATTGGGTGAAATTACTCTAGTTTGATTTTAATCCAGAGAGCAAAACTTTGGTCAGTGTCTACAAAGAAAAATAAAATCAGATTTCATATTGATGTAAACAAAACTTTGTAAAGATAAAATCAACCCAAAGTGAAATTAGATAACTTCAGAGGTCATAGGTTCTGTTTCATTATACTTTTTTTCTTTTTAAATTTCTTTTTTATTTATTTTGCTAAATATTAGCCAATTACATTTAAAAAAATTTATTTCCAAATAATCTTCCTCCTGTTCATCCTCTCAGCTCTTGAAAAGGAAAATAATATGATTTTAATTTTCCATGTGAAGTCATGTGAAACATAGTTTCATATTAGCCATGTTGCAGAAGAAAATAACACAGAAAAGAAGGCCAAAGAAAACTCTTTTCAAAGTATGCTTCAACAGGCACTCAGAGTTCATCATTTTTCTCCCTAGAGGAAGACAGCATTTCTCATCACAGGTCTTTTGGCATTGCCTTTGATCATTGTCTTGATCTGAGTAGCTAAGTTTTCCACAGGTGATTATAATTACAATATTGCTGGTTATACATTGTTCTGCTGGTTCTGCTTACTTCACTTTGCATCAGTTCATATGATATTTACCAAGTTTTTTTCTTAATTTTTTTCTTTATTTACATTTATTTATTCTTAGTTTTCAGCATTTACTTCCCAAGATTCTGGGTTTCAAATTTTCATCTCACCCCTCTCCCCACCCCAAGATGGTATACATTCTGAATACCCCTTCCCCTAGTCTGCCCTCTCTTCTATCTCTCCCCTTTTCTCTTATCCCCTTCCCCCTCTATTTTCCTGCAGGGCAGGATAGACTTCTGCACCCCATTTCCTGTATTTATTTCCCAGTTGCATGTGAAAACTTTTTTTTTTAAACATATGTTTTTAATACTTTGGGTACCGAATTTTCTCCCTTCCTCCCTCCCCACACACCCTCATTGAAAAGGCAAGCAACTCATTATAGGATATACATGTGAAGTTATGCAAAACACTTCCATAGTAGACACCTTATGAAAAACTAACTCTATTTCCCTTAATCCTATCCTGCCCCACCATTTATTCTATTCTTTCTTTAGACCCTGTTCCTCCTCAGAAGTATTTGCTTCTCATTACCCCCTTTCCCAATCTGCCCTCCTCTCTATCATCCCCCTGCTTCCTTGTCCCTTTCTCCCCCACTTTTCCTGTAGGATAAGACAGATTTCCATACCAAATTGAATGTGTATGTTATTCCCTTTGTAAGCCAAAACCTATAACAATAAGATTCTCTCATTCCCTCTCACCTTCCCCCATTTCCCCTCCCTTGTAAAAGCCTTTTCTTGTCTGTTTCATGTGAGATAATTTATCCCATTCTACCTCTCCCTATCATCCACTTCCAGTATAATCCTCTCCCACTCCCTAATTTTATTCTCCAGATATGACCCTTTAATCGTGATCTCACACTGTGCATCAATCTATCTATCTATCTATCTATCTATTTATCTATCTATCTATCCATACGTAATTTTTTTTCCCTTCAAATACCCTAATCCTGACAAAGGTCTTACGAGTTATAAATATCAACTTTCCATGCAGGAATGTAAACAGTTCAACTTTAATAAGTCTCTTACGATTTCTCTTTCCTGTTTACCTCTTCATGTTCCACTTGAGTCTTGTATTTGAAAGTCAAATTTTCTATTCGGCTCTGTTCTTTTCATCAAGAATGCTTGAAAGTCCTCTATTTCACTGAATGACCACTTTCACCCCTGAAGGAGTATACTCAGTTTTGCTGGGTAGGTGATTCTTGGTTGTAATCCTATCTCCTTTGCCCTCCAGAATAATATATTCCATGCCCTTCTTTATACTTTTCTTCACTGTTTTTTTTGGGTCTCCTTTAGCAAGCCATTGACTTGTTTTTTATGATTTTCTTGCGTCACTTTCATTTCTCTTCCCAGTTTTTCCTCTACTTCTCTTACTTGCTTCTCAAAATCCTTTTGAGCTCTTCCAAGCCTGGGACTGATTCATATTTTTCTTGGAGGCTTTATATGTAAAAGCTTTGACTTTATTGTCTTCTTCTGATTGTATGTTTTGATATTCTTTGTTACAAGAAAAGATTCTATGGTCTGACAATTCTTGGGAGGTTTGCTCATGATACCAGTCAATTATTTGAGTAATAAACTCTTTATTAAGGTAGAGGTCTGCTTCCGATGTGGAGTTATGTACTGGAGAATGTACTTTGGGGGTTTGTACATCTGTTTTCAGAGCTACTTCTAGGGACCTGTAAATTTTCAGTTCTTCCAAGGTGGTGTGATGAGAGACAAGGTATTTACTCCTTTCCTGGCCTGTGCTGTGGTCTATGAGTGACCACAGGCACTCTTTTCTTTCTTGGAATTGTGAGGAAGATTTCCTCTCTACAGCCACTACAAGCTCTACCACACCAGTGCTCCTTCTCCTCCCAGGACTGCCCCTCAGATCTGTGACCTAGATCCAAGCATGGGCAAAGCAAGAGATTCCTGCCTCAGCACTGGCAAAGAGAACCTTGCAATCCCCCTCTGATTAGCCACCAGATTCCCTCTGAATCTGGAGGGTGGGCTGGAAGCTCAGGAGGCAGCCACCACCCCAGGGACAAGCTAGCTCAGGAAATGAGGCTGAGACCTAGCTTCTCTCTCACCTCACCACAGAAACAGACTTTTCCCACTGACCTTCTAAGTTGTCTTTGGTGGTCATGGGTTGAGAAGTCTGGAAACACCACAGCTGCCTGTGATTCAGTCCTCTGAGGCCTGCTTCAGGTTTGCTGTGGCCTGTGTGCCCAAGCCAAACTGTGCTGCTCTACCAGCCCGCCTCCATATACCTTTCTGATCAACCATCCAGGTTGTCTTGGGCTGGAAATTTGTTTCACTTTGTCTTTTTGTGGATTCTGCTTCTTTAGAATTTGTTTAGAGCCATTTTTTATAGGTATTTGGAGGGGTTTGTGGGAGAGCTCAAGCAAGTCACTGCTTTTACTCTGCTATCTTGGCTCCACCCCAGGTTTTTTCTAAAACCATCTTGCTTGTCGTTACTTTTACCAAGACAGTGGTATGCCATCACAATCATATACCACAATTTGTTCAGCCATCTCTCAATCGATGTTCATCCCCTCAGTTTCCAATTCTTTGCCACCATAAAAAGAGCTGATATATAATATATATATAACATATATATATGTATATATATATATATATATATGTAGAGTGTGTGTGTGTGTGTGTGTGTGTGTGTGTGTGTGTATTTGCATACATATGTCCTTTTTCATTTTCTTTTATATCTTTGGGATACAAACCAGTAGTGGTATTGCTGTGTGTCAAAGGGTATGCACAGTTTTTATCCCTTGTTTTCTCCTAATTGTTCTCCAGAATGGTGGGATCAGTTCATAACTGCACCAAGAATACAATAGTGTCCCAATGTTTCCACATCTTCTCCAATACTTGTCATTTCTTTTCTGTCATTTATGATACGTGGAAGGTAGTATCTCAGAATTCCTATAATTTTCATTTCTCAAATCAATAGTTACTTAGGACATTTTTATATGACTATTGAGAGATTTGATTTCTTCCTCTGAAAACTGTCTGTTCACATCCTTTCATCATTTATCAATTAGGGAATATCTCTTTTTTATATATTTAATTCAGTTTCCTGTATATTTGAGAAATCAGGCATTTGTCAGAGAAATTTGCTATTAAATTTATCCCCCAGTTTCCTCCTCATGTTGATGTCACTAGTTTTGTTTATGTAAAATCTTTTTGATTTCATATAATAAAAAAAAAAATTTTACTTCTCATTTTTTTCTGCCTTTTGTTAAGTCATAAACTCTTCTCTTATCCATAGATCTTCCATGTACATTTTTCCATGCTCTCCTAATCTAATCATATCATCCTTTATGTCTAAATAATTTATTCAGTTTTACCTTATTTTGGTATATAATATGAGATGCTGATCCATGCCTATTTTCTGACAAACAGCTTTCCAAGTTTCCCCAATAATTTTCATCAAATGGCTCAAAGGAAAGTATGGGTGATGAATTCAGATATTGGAAGTAAAATTATTTAGTTATGGTCTGGGCTTATTACATTTTTGAGATGCCTTACAAATCTGAGAGTCTATTAGATCATGGTGTTAAGTAATTTGTAGATTTAAAGTATAAGCAAGGTTATAGTGATTTTAAAACATTGACTTTTTTAGTAGGGAGAAAAATGGAAATATTGAAAATTGTGTGTAGTTTTCCAAACGCAACCGATGTTCAATCATTTCCTATATCTGTATAATATATCTGTGTGAAGTTTATTTTTCAGATGTACAACCTGAGAATAGAATTTGTGTTCACAAAATATTAAAAGTACCTGAGGAGGTTATCTACTTTTATGCATGAATCCTCTTGGGACAGTTTATGAGAAAAAAACCCAATAATACAGATAAAAATAATACAAGATTGGGACTAATGAAGAAAACTCATGTAAATGGAAAGACTAACTACAGTAATGAGTTAATGGATCAATTTATGTACTGGGTGAGTATAAGCATAAATTAAATCACTCCATCTTTTTGTTAGTCATCCAAAAATGAAGATACTTCTGGAGAAATTATTTTCATTTGGAATGCCTTGAAAACTTTATTTATATATTTGACTACTTATTATCTTTGTAACATAGATATCAGATAATTATCAGATATATTTCATTAAATGATTTTTTCCCTCAAGCAACACATTCTCCCCTTACTTTAGTTGATATATTGTGTTTTTAAAACAAATTTAAACAAAAATCTGATAAAGTAAATGTGACATATGACATGTATTATCTATATATATCCATATATACTCGTAGATATTTGTTATGAGACATACTTAATGATCATTACAACATGATATAATTGAGAGTTAGTCTTGAATCTGGTAATATATTCAAATCCTATCTCTTCACATTCTGGCTGCAGAACCCTAGACAAGTCATTTTACCCTTTCATGCTCTAGCTCAGTTTTATCAGACTCAAATAGAAGCAGATCCCTGAAGGCTGCATATTGTAGTAGAAAAACACAAATTAATATTATCTGGGTTATATTGTATTTTATTTACCTTGTTAAACTTATCCAGTTATATTTTTATCTGGGCAGAGACAGGGGAATTTATTTTGGAGTTTGATATCTTTGGTACATAATCTCTAAGTTTATAAAGTTTCAGTGAAGGTGCCTAATTGTACTGGGAGCTATTGCTTCAGAGTTTTTCTGTAACCCATAGTTAAGAAAGCTATCTCCTTCAGTTATTCCTTTATATCATTATGATGTGATATTTCATAATCAATACAGAGTTCACATGGTCATTTGGAGTTTAGTTTGGTATACATGGTCCACTCTGGCCCCTCTCTCTCAGCACCAGCCTGGTTACCATTTATTCAAACATTTTTGTAGCACTCTGAAGGAATTAAAAAAAAAAACACAAAAAAAGTTTCCTCTGCAATCAACTTAACCCTAAGTTTACTGTATTTCCTGATTTTTAGGGCTTCAGAGACTAGCAACCCAGATCCATTCAACCACAGATTAGCTTTTAGAGGGGAACATTTCCCTCAAGAATGTAACAAGAAAAAAAAATACACCTATTGTGCATAATCATTCCATACTACCTCACTTTCTGGGGAGGTGGGAGGAACATGCTTAGGGCCATGCTTAGCTCAGTTCCTACATAGCATTAGTCCCAAGTTCAAGTCTGAGGCCCAGATGGGCTGTAGTCTCTGGACATATATTCTTCAAGGATTGCTGAGGGGCTGGCTATAATGGGCACACTAGCTCCTTTTATTCCTGGATCCCCATAGCTCTACCTTCTTGAATAGATTGGAGACTCTCTTCCTTCCACTAAGAATGAAAGACAAATTGGAAAAGAATAAAAGAAAAGGTAAAATCCTTGGCCTGTTTCTTGGGCCAAATGACATATGATTGGTTTGGGGAGAGGAAGAAAACAGCATGGTTTGTCTCAATGGCTGCTGCTAAATACATGATAGTCAAACACAGGTATCTTTGGTAATCTAAACATGACCAAAACTGCCATTACAGTAGTATATGATGTAAGATGGTTGTTTAAAGCAGTTTTATAGAAACTAGTTGAAATTCCACTTTTGATACTTTTTTGCTATTTGACTTTGGGTTTATCATTTAATTTTTTTAAGTCTCTACTTCCTTATCTCTATTAATTAGAATAATAACAATGATACTATCTAACTCATGATGTTATTGTTATGCTTAAGTGAAATAATGTACAGAAATGCTTGGAAAACAAAAGTGTTTTATAAATATAAATTGTTATTTAATTCTCTTTTATGTAAAGTATATTATCTTTTCACATAGCATGGGTTAAATCAATATAGTGACTTTACTATGTTAGATTTAGATCAGAACATAAAATACTTACTCTTATTTTTAAATCAATTTATTAAAACCACTAGAATGTAAACCTGTTTATTAAAACTATTCTCAGTACATGATATTCTATTTTTCAACTATGTACCTTTGAAAAAAACTGTCCCTCTTCCCTCTCCCTTCATAAGCTCCCAGCTCAAAGCCTTGATGTTTTTTCCACTTAACTGTCTTTTGCAATCTCTAGAATACTTTTAGGCTCAGTTCCTGTGTCATCTCTTACACAAACACTATACTATTTCCTACAGATGTTAGTGGTTCCCATTCTCTAACAAGGCTTTGAGTTTACTTCATACATACATTGCATTTTGTCATATGAACATGCTGTTTCCCTTCAGTAGCATGTGAACTCTTTGGTGACAGAGACTGGTTCATTTTTCTTGTAACCCCAGGACCTACTGCAGTGCCCAGGATGTATAATGGTCATTTAAAGTAGTGACAGTCATTTTAAAAATTAGCTATAGAATTAAACTTGAACCATCAAATACTCTGAAAAATTAAGGATATCTTCTTTCCCAGACCTATGTCAAGTATTTTCTGTTATGACTTATCATTTAAATTATTCAAAAACATGTGGACACAAGCCTTTTAACTACAAAGACGATTCAGCACAAACTGAGATACAAACTACTAAGAGCCACAAATTCCAGGACACAGTTTTGGGAAAACAGGAGAATGTTACCAAAAGTAAAGAAAACAAAAACAAACAAAAGATCTTCTGATCCCCCTCTTCTTTAGTGTTCTGTTAGATCACCTCTTAATAATGACAGCACCAACAGCAACAATGACAATGACGACAAAAATACTAGCTAGCATTTATATTGAGCTTTAAGGTTTTAAAGCACTTTACATTTTATATCATATGTTCCTTACAACAACCCTGGGATGTAGGTACTATTTTATTCCCATCTACACATGGAAAATCAGGCTAAGTGATTTTATTGGCTTTCCAAGAGTCTCACAGTTGATAAGTTTCTGGTCTTTCTGAGTCCAGCTATAACACTATTCAATGAGCTATGTGGCTGTCATTGATTTATTCATATGAGGACATGTTCTATTTCCTTAAGATGAAAGGTCCATAAGAGCAGGAACTATTTGGCCTTTATCTTTGTATCTCCACTGTTTAAGCAGTGGCCTACATACAGTGTGTGATTAATAAGTAAACTTCAAAAAAATGAAGCAAATATTCAAAAATTGGAGATTTCAATGCATAAGCATATGTCCTAGAAAATAATGTTGAATATTTCTTAATATATTATTAAACATAGTAAAGAGCAAGCTTTCACTGAGACATGAGTCAGAGAGTTCACTTGTGATCTTGAAAAATCATAGCTTGAGTAAAATATTGTAGTCTTAGTGTACATGATTTTCACTAGGCATCAGAGAAATGTACAAGTTTGCTCTGCTCAGCAGTGAGTGGCTTCCCATCCCTATAACACACACACACACACACACACACACACACACACACACACACACACAAAACCAAACCAAACAAAATAAAACACCAACAGGTGATGTACATAAAGGCCTTAATGGGAAGGACAGAGACTTCATTTCTACCAGTCTTTATTTGGGGACAACTAATATATCATTACAAACAGTGACTGGGAGGTAGGACCAATGTACCTGTTTTCTCCAAATTATACATTGTCCAGAAACATCTGCCTTTTTAGTATTCTGGAGAAAAGTGTGAGATGTCTCAACAACAATTTTCAACAGAAAAATCATATTTTTACTAATATTTATTAACCAAATAATCCAAATAGTGGAACATAAAACAGAAAATTTTATATCTTCATGCTGTCACTGAAATTTTTTCAATTTTTTTTTTAATTATCACTTCTGCTTTTCTATATCTACTAAACTAAATCAAGTTCTCCTTTGGAGGTCAGCTTTTCAAAATTCTTCATTGTCATCTTTATACACATTTATATATATATATATATATATATATATATATAATTATTACTATTATTATTATTATCTCATTTCACATTCAACCTCAAATGAAGATAATCTGGGTATTGTGATCAATATTTTATAGAAGAAATTGACCTTCAGAGTATAAGTAACTTGCCTGAGTCACAAAGCCAATAATTGTTAGAGTTTATTTTAACCCAAAGCACTTCTGAATTCAAATACATAGCTCCTTTTTTTATGACCTTGACTTTCTTAATGAAAACAAAACAAAAGAAAACAAAACTAATCTCTTAAAGTTTTAAAAGTGTTTTACATGCATTATTCCTGATTGCTCCTCAATAGAATTCTATGAAATGTGTTTGTGTGTTTGGGGGTTGGAATGTACCACTATTATCTCCATTTTAAGGAAGACTTAATAGACTCATAGATTTAGAGCTGCAAGAGATGTTCAAGGGCACCTAACAAAAAGCATACTTTTTACATGAGAAGAAAATAAATTTCAGAGAATTCAAGCCACTTTCTTTATGTCTTTCCTGAGGTCCAAACATATTTTACTACCTGCTTGACAACTCTACCCAAATGCTAACATAGCCAAAACTTAGCTTTCCTGCTACATTTATATTTTTTTCTAATATCACTTCTGTTGATATCAATGCTATTCTTTTACTATGTAATCCTTCTATTTCTATTTCTATTTAATTCATATATATATATATAATATATATAATGTATAATATACACATACACAGATATATTCTGATTAATAATTAGCTGTCTTTCAGTATCTCAAACAATTAAAAAGTAATCAACACATATATGTATGTATGTATGTATGTGTTTTTGTGTATATTCAAACAAAACAAATTTCCACTGAATCATATCCTAAAATGTATGTCTTATTCCTCATTCTAGATCTAACTACTATCTGTCAGGAGGTGGGTATAATGCTGTATCTTTGACACCATGGAATATAGTTTGTCATTAAACTGATCAGAGTTCTAACATCTCCCAGAGATATTTTTCATTATGATGTTGTGGAATAATTATTCTTTTTAATCTTCTTAGTTCACTCTGCATCAGTTTAAAGACAGTGTTGCAATTTCCTGTGAAGCTGTTTATTTAATCATTTCTTGTGTTGCAATAACATTTTGCAACATTCATGTATGATAGTCTTTTTAGCCTTTAAATTTTTTTCACAACGTAAAAAGAGCTGCTGCAAATATTTTTGTACATATTGCTTTTTCTCCTTCAACATCTTCTTCTTCTTTTTCTTCTTCTCCTTCTCTCTTTCTCCCTCTCTCTCTCTCTTGCTCTCTTTACCCCCCCTCATCTCTTTTTGATATATGCCTAGTAGTGACATTAATTTATAAAACCATAGTGACAATTTAGTGACTGTAGGTTCATGTCCCCAAATTATTTCCCATAAGGCTACACAAATTCACAGCTCCACTAGGCACTGCCATTTTTGCATTCACCCACATTTGCAACCTGGGAGGGGGCGTCATACTCTTTTCTATGCTTTTAGTCCCTATATTTAATAAGCTTACAAGACAAATTGATTTTATTTCCTCAAAAATTCTTTCATCCATTTCTTTCTACTCAAATTATGAGCACCCAAAATTCAGGCCTTCAACCCCACCCCACAACCAATATAGACTGTTGAAATAACTGTTTAACTGATCTCTTTGTATCTAATTTCTTCCATCTCCAATCCTTTCTCCTCACAGTATCCATCCAATTAACAAATATATGTTTACAATGTACCTGGGATTGTGCTGTGTACTGGAGAAACAAAGAATGGAAAACAAAAGTACATATCCTGAAGGAATGTATTTTTTAATGGTGGAAACAACATGTATAAATAATAAAATAAGAGATAAATAGGCAGATGGAAAATGATCTCATATGGGGATGATAACAGCAGCCTCACAGATAACAAATGATCGGCGGCAGAACGTGGATTTGAATAGTCTTTTTTTTTTCAGCCATAGACAAGGTTTATTAGAACATCTGTCATACTGGGCAGACTCTTAAGGAGTCTGAACAGTAGTAAGCTATTGGCTAGATTATAAGAATCTGACCAGTGGCTAGATTTTAAGAATCCTAGCCTCTTAATGGAGTCCAGATGGATCTTATATACAGAAAGACTGTGGAAGGGATCTAGGAGTGGCCAAGTATTCTATGAAGTAATAGAATTATTAAGGGTGGGAAGTAGCCTGGGGCCATAGGGAGACAAGACAATGGAAGGGAGATTGGGTGTAGCTACAATTAAAGGCCAGTTAATAGGATTATAGCCTCAGGTGAATGCCAGAGATTTGGCCACTGGGAAAGTCCAGGGTTTTTCCTTTCTGGGATTTAGATCCCAACCCCATCATTTCCCCCTCAAATAAATGGGACCCAAATTCTTTTGGTAAGGGGTGAAGGTCTCAGCTTCTGAAACTGCTTCCTGCTGGCAAGGGGCGTGGAGCTGTCCCTGCCTCAAGGGGGTCCCAAAAAGGAGGTTGACTATAACCAAGCACAGGCTGCATCCAGGGAATGATGGGGGAACATTGGCTGGTACTTGCTGTTACCAACTGTAGGTGAATGGCCCATATTCTGGAAGACACAAATCTGACCGAAAAGACTGTAGGGCCCAGATATAAAGCAGGGACTAGATTTAGGGCCCAACTTTTAGATGATAAAACATCCTTAGCTCTGTTTGGATTCAAATAATTCAGTTTTCCAATCATGCAGTATCAAATCTACCTCACAGCCAGACTCAGGAATAGCCAAGTGGGTAACATTCCCTTTCAAAACAATATAATGGGGAAACTGAGACAGGAGGATCCCATCTCAGACCTAAAATTGTACTCTCAGCTTTTCCAAATGCTGACTTCCCACCAGTATCACCTTCTCTGAGTAGCTTGTAGCATTTTTTTCAGGTGGTAGATTATTGATTATCGATGGATTATGACCCAACAGACAACTCAAAATGAAAGCCTTTGAGTTTTTACCACAAACAGCAAGTTTTTCTAATCACAGCTTAGGAAAAACTTTTCCAGAATTTATATCTGCAGCTTAATTTTGCCCTGGTGTAAAAAAGACAATCATTACAGATTTCTATACATTAGCAAATTCTCAGCAAGCCATACATAACCCAGACAAACTTTTTGACTAGTTTACACATTAAAACAATAACCAACAATAGGTAGATTATTTTAGTAGTAACCAAATTATGAAAAGTTGCTTGATATAACTGACACAGAAAGTTCACCAATTTGAAACTTGAAACAAACCCATTACCAATCACTAATAATTAGCCAATACCATTCTTAAAATGCACTTCCAAATTACTTTACACAGAAAATCAACATCTCATCATTAACAGTTAAAAGTACAAATTTAAAAGAGCATGTTTAGCTAAGTTTGGAGGCTAGCTTCATTACCTTGAGCATGATGTGCTGAACCTGGGTGATGCTTCCAGGTGAAGGTTTCCCTAGAGAGCAAGGCCATTTCCAGTGGGACCCACACAGTAGCTGATGCCCCTCCCCTCTCCTTCCTTTCCCAGGTGGGGGGGTAAAATCAAAGGTGAAGGGTAAAGGGTGAAACTCTCTTCTCCTATGAGAGAGGTTAAGAGACACCTTCTTGACTCAGTGGAAAGGAGTGACCAGGTTGTACAGTTGTTTCAAAACTCCCTAATGATCAATCACAAAACCTCCAGAATCTGCCAATATATTTTTAGCTGTTCTAACTTTCCCTGTAATGTTCATGAAAGAGGATTCAGAAATGCAGAGGGAAGAGAGTACGTAAGCCTGAGAGAATAAAAAAGCAACTGCAGTTTTCCCCAATTCCCTAGTGCTGAGGCAATTAACAGAATTGAGCATACATTTCCTTATAGGGTGTCCAACCTTGACCTCTGTGCTCCGGAAGGTGTACCCAGGTCCTTGACCTTGAACTGACCCAGTCAACTGGGAGCCTGAGAGCATCAGGCCAACTGAGAGACAGCCTTGTAACTGTCTCCCCAAAAAGCAACTCCAAGCCTTGATGCTTGGAGAGTGACCCTGACTGCAGAGCAGGAAAGGAGGGAGGAGAGGCTTATATGCCTTCCAGTCTTGGCTGGAGAACAATTTGGGGCTAGGAAGTTTCCCCATATCGGCCACCAATATAACATGGTTTAGGGATTTAGGGGTGCTGGGACCCCAAAACCACAAGACATGGGTGATGCCCAAAAGAATTTGACTCAACCCTTCTTTCAGCCAAAGACAAGATTTATTAGAACATCCATCATAATGGACAGACTCTTAAGGAGTCTGAACAAGTGGCTAGATTATAAGAATCCCAGCAGTGGCTAGATTATAAGAATCCCAGCCTGGATATGAGTGGTGTTAAAGGAAGTCAGGGATCCCAGAAAGCTCTGTTTGGGAGGGAAAGCATTCTAAAAGAGGGTGGGACCAAGATCACAAAGAAAAATCAGGAAGTTGCCTGAGCTTTCTCCAGTTTCCCTCTGGTGGGAAAACAAACAAAAAACAAACAAACAAACAAAAAATCAAATCAAGTTTTTAAATAGATGCTCTAGCAACAGAGGCTACTAAAAAGATAGAGTGAAACAATTTTACATGTTAAGAAAAGTTATAGAGGTTTCAGGCAAGGTCTGTCTCATTTAGGGAAAAAAGGAAAAAAGCCCAGTGCAGATGGTGTTCCAGCAAGCCAGTGGGAGGCTCCAAGCCACAGCACCAATCAGCAACTGAGGACCCTTGGGCCTTGATCAGAAGGCCAACTGTGAGGCCTCAAGCCCAAGCACAGAAGGTAAATTACTGGTCCAGGAAGCTGGGCAGAAGAGGCAAGATTAGGCTGAGCAAGCCAACTACAGTGGGCAAGCCACCAGCACCTGTGGTTCTGGCACAGAAAGCCAATGACAAGGACACTGGCCCCTAGCAAATGAAGTTTGGGGCAATGTCTCCTGTGCCCTAGGAACAGAATTCATCTTTAAAAGTCATAAAATAAGCTAAAAATGTGAAAATGGAAAACAGGAAAAAGCCCTAACTCTTAAAAGCTACTATGGTGACAGGGAACATCAAAAGGCAAATGTAGAAGATGAAAACAATGTCAAAATACCTAAATGAGAAGCCTCAATGGGGAATATGAATTGGTGTCAAGTCCCAAAAGCCTTCTTGAAAGAGCTGAAAAAGAATTTTAAAAATTAAATAAGAGGGGTAGAAGAAAAATTGGGAAAACATGAGAGATTTGCAACAGTCAACAAGTTGGAAAAAAGAACAATAATTGGCTTAATAAAACAATTTCTTAAAAAAATACTAAACTAAACTAAACTAAAACTAAAAAAAAAAATCACCTAAAGAAAACAAGTTCTTAAAAAGTAGAATTGGCCAAATGGAGAAGGAGGTGCAAAAGTTCACCAAAGAAAATAATCCCTTGAAAATTAGAATGGAATAAATGGAAGCTAATAACTTTATGAGATATCAAGAATCAGTCAAAATCAAAAGAATGAAAAAAAATAGAAGAAAATACTTCATTGGAAAAACAACTCACCTGGAAAATAGATCCAGGAGACATAATTTAAGAATTATTGGACTGCCTAACAGCCATAATTTTAAAAAAAGAGCCTGGACAGCATCTTTCAAAAAATTATCAAGGAAAACTGCCCTGAGGTCTTAGTACCAGAGGGTAAAATAGTCACTAAAAGATTCCATCTATCACATCCTGAAAGATATGCCAAAATGAAAACTCCAAGGAATATCATAGCTAAATTCCAGAATTGCCATGTCAAAGAGAAAATACTGCAAGCATCCAGAAAGAAATATTGTGAAACCACAGTCAAGATTACACAGGGCTTGGCAGGTTCTACATTAAAGCACTGGAGGGCTTGGAATATGATATTCTGGAAAATAAAGGAACTTGGAGGACAAAAAGAATTAACTACCCAGGAAAATTGAACATAATCTTTCAGGCAAAAAGATGAAAATTCAATGAAATAGGGAACTTTCAATCATTCTTGATGAAAAAGAAAAGCTGTACTGAAAATTTTATCTTCAAGTAGAAGACTCAAGAGAAGCATAAAAAGGTAAACAGGAAAGAAAAGAAGAGAACAAGCTATTCAATTAAGGTTAAACAGTTTACATACCTACATGAGAGAATGATACTTGGAATTCTTGACAATTGTATCTTTATTACACAGAGGGTATACATGGAAAGCATGGATATAAGTGGACTTTGATATAAAGATGTTAAAAAAATAGACGTCAAAAAGGGATTGTGCTGGGAAAAGAGGAAAAGAAGGGGGAGAAAAATGGCAAATTACATCACATGGAGAGATGCAAGAGACCAATTACCATAGACAGAAAGAAGGGAGGTGAGCATTGTTTGAACCTTACTCTTTCTAGATTTAGCTGAAAAAAGGAATAACATACACATTCAATTGGGTGTATTAATGTATCTAACCCTAAAGGGAATTAAGAGGGGGAAAAAAAGAGGGATGGATAGAAGGGAGGGCAAAAGGGAGGGAAGAAGTAAAGGAAAGGGGAAAGAAAAGGGGGATGATAGAAGGGAGGGCAGAGTGAGGGAGGCAGTAGTCAGAAGCAAAACACTTATGAGTAGGGACATGGTAAAGTAGAGAAAGAAAAGTATAAATGGGGAAAATAGGATGGAGAAAACACACAGAAATAATAATTGTGAAAGTTAATGGGATGAACTCTCCCATAAAATGGAAGCTGATAGCAGAATGAATTAAAAAAAAAAAGAAACATAATCCTACAACATGTTGTATATATGAAACACATTTGAAGGAGAGAGATATACACAGAGTAAATGGGAAAGCCTGGAGCAGAATATATCATGATTCAGCTCAGTTTAAAAAAAAAAAAGCAGAGGTAGCAAATGTAGATGTAATTTAAAGAGAAAGGCAGGAAACTACGTGTTTCTAACAGATACCATAACTAATGAAATAATAACAACACTTAACATATATGCACCAAGTGGTATAGTATCCACATTTTTAGAGAAGTTAAGAAAGTTACAGGAAGAAATAGACAGCAAAACTATGCTAGTAGGGGACCTCAACCCCTTCCTCCCAGACCTAAATAAATCTAACCACAAAGTAAGGAAGAAAGAAGTTAAGGAGGTGAACGCATTTTAGAAAATTTGGATATGATGAATATCTGCAGAAAACTGATTGAGGGAAAAAAAGAATATACCTTTTTGTTTTTCCTCAGTGGTTCATGACACCTACCAAAAATTGACCAAGTATTGGGGAATAAAAACCTCAAAATGCAATGCAGAAAGGCAGACATATTAAATGCATCCTTTTCATATGATGATGCAAAAAAATACATAAAATAAAGGGTCATGAAAAGATATATCAAAATTAATTGAAATTTAAATAATCTTCTAAAGAATGAGCAGGTCAAACAGTAAATCATAGAAACAATGATTTCTTAAAAGACAGTGACAGTAATGAAGGAACATACTAAAATTTATGGGATGCAGTCAAAGAACTACCTAGGGAAAATTTTATATCTCTAAATGCTTACATGAACAAAATAGAAGAGAGAGTTAATGAATTGGGCATACAACTAAAAAAGCTAGAAAATGAAACAATTAAAATGTTTGATTAAATACCAAATTGGAAATTCTGAAAATTAAAGGAGAGATTAATAAATTTGAAAGCATGAAAGCTATTGAACTAATGAATAAAACTAAGAGTTTCTTTTATCAAAAAGAAAACAATAAATTAGATAAAACTTTGGGTAATTTGATTTTAAAAAGAAAGATAATCCAATAACCAGTATCAAAAATGAAAAGGGTGAATTCACCACCAATGAAGAAAAAGAATAAAGTGAAAAAGTATGCCTCAATTTGTAGTCAAAGTCCTTCTGTCCTTTTCCTGGATGTGTATATCATTTTCCTTGTGAGTCCTTTGTACTTGTCATAAATCACTGTGTTGTTGAGAAAAGCTAAGGATTAACAGTTGATCACACAGTGTTGCTGATACTGTGTACAGCATTTTCTTAGTTTTGATCATTTCACTTTTCATCATTTCATACAAGTGTTTTGAGGTTTTTCCTGAAATCTGCCTGTTTATCATTTCTTACTGCACAATACAATTCCATTACATTCATATGGTACAACTTGTTCAGCCATTTATCAATTGGGAATTGGCATGTATTCTAATAAATTTGATTCAGTTCTTTATATATTTGAAAAAGGAGGCCTTTATCGAGATATTTTCTGTAAAGTTTGTTTCCTAGCTTTCTGCTTTCCTTCTAATCTTGATTTCATTATTTCTGTTTGTATAAAAGTTTTTCCCTCCTTCCCATTTTTTTCCTCTTTGTCCCCTTTCTCCTTTCAACCTTTCCCTACTCAGCAGTGGTTTGCTTCTGTATACCACCTCTCCTGGTCCGCCTTCTCTCCTATCAGTTCCCTCCTCTCATACTTTCCTGTAAGGTAAGGTAGATTTCTATATTCAACTGGTTGTGTATATTATTCCCTCTTTGAGCCAGTAATGAGAGTAAGGTCCAAGTGATACCCATTGCCTGTTGAGGGCAAGAACTGAGAAGTCTAAATATGGGGTAAGGAATTTAGGTTAGAGCTTGACTTCTTTCCTTTTTCTTACCCATAAGGGCTTAATTATTCAGAATCTTTGGCTCACCAATTTCTTGTGCCTGAAGGTATTAGAATACTCTGAGTGATCCTTGAAACTTGATAACAAGCAGGTGTGTATAATTAAAGTAACGCCTGAGGGCTGGGATTAGCCACAAACTCTTCTGGGGTGATTGTTAGCTTTCACTATTTAAACTGGACTCTCAGAATAATAAAGGGCTCAGTCTTTAAGCTGACTCTCCTGGCCCAAGTCTCTTCATTTCACACTCCTCATTTGATGCAATACTTAGTCTCAGTCCACAGTTGCCCACCTTCTCTTTTTTTCACTCCACTGTGATAGGTTTTTCTTGCCTCTTCATGTGAAGTAATTTACTCCATTCTACCTCTCTGCACAAAGGCTTTTTCATCCCTTAATTTTTTTGTGTGTCATTCCCTCAAATTCCCTGAATATTTGTACCTTTTCTCTATGTATATTCCTTCTATCTGTACTATTGGTGGTATAATTTTTAGGAATTACAAGTATCATCTTTCCATACAGACATGTAAAGTTCAGCTCCATTGAATCCCTTATGTTTTCTTTTACATTTTCAGGCTTTTCTTGGCTTCTGATACTGGAGGTCAAATTTTTCATTGGTCTTTTCCTTATGGAAACTTGAAATCTTTCTAATTCATTAAATGACCATTTTTTCCCTTGAAGTATTATGCTTAATTTCATGGGTAGATGATTCTTGGTTGTGATCCTACTCCTTTGCCTTCCAGAATATCGTGTTCCATGACCTCTGATCCTTCAATTTTGCAGCTGCTATGTCCTGTGTATGCCTGATTGTGGTTCCCCAAATTTAAATTGTTTCTTTCTGTCCACTTGCAGTATTTATTTTTCCTTGACATTATTATTCTGTAATTGGGCTATAATGTTACTTGTCATTTTTATTTTGAATCAGTTTCCTGAGGTGATTGGTGTAGTCTTCAATGATTATTTTGCTGTCTGGTTCCAGGACATCAAGGCAGTTTTCATTGATGATTTCTTGAAAGATACTGTCCAGGTCCTTCTTTCGATTATGGCTTTCAGGTAGTCCAATAATTCTGATATTTTCTCTCCTGGATCTGTTTTTCAGGTCAATTATTTTTCCAATGAGCTAAGTTTATATTTTCTTCTATTTTTTCATTCTTTTGAATTTGTCTGATTGATTCTTGTTGTCTCATAGGGTCATTAGCTTCCACTCACCCAGTTCTAAATTTTAGGGAGTTGTTTTCCTCAGATTTCATATTTCATTTTCTATTTGGCCAATTCTACTTTTTAAGAAGTTGTTTTCTTTTGCCAAGCTATTGACTCTTTTTTTTTGTTAAATAATTCTCTTTCATCACTCGTTTCCTTTCTCAATTTTTCTTGTGCTTATCTATGATTTTAAGCTCTTTTTTGAGCTTTTCCATGAGTTATTTCTGGGCTTAAGGTAATTTCCAATTTTTTTTGGGGGGTATTGCCCAAATGTGTTTTGACATTGTCGTCATCTTCTAAGTTGTTTCTTGATCTTCCCTGTCACCAAAATAACTTTTTATGATCAGATTCCTTTTGTTCATTTTTTTTGGCTCATTTTTTTTGCCTTTTTCCTTTCTTTTAAATTTGAGCTGTGCTCCCAGGGTCAAAGGGGCACTGTCTCAGGCTTTTTATACCAGGGGTTGAAGACCCTGTCTGTTTACCTAGTGCTGCACTGATGTTGCATTGAGGTCTTCAGGCTACCCTCATATTTGTTGTTGTGCTGAATGGGTGGGGATGGCTTGTGCTGCTGGAGGCTATTGGGGTCTGCCAGCTTACCTGGTGAGGAACAGGCTTCTAGTGCTGGTATCTGACATGTGCTGAGTGAAGTGCATGAATGTCTGGCTATTGGCAACTGTCTGTTAGCCTGGGGCTAAGCTGAAGAATATGGTAGTTCACAACCTAGAGACTACCCATTCCCCTGGATATGCTAAGGCACATGGCAGAGGGTAGGCGGACACTTGTCTTGGTGTTTGCCTGCTTCAGCACACTGGGGTTGAGGATGTCTCACTGGTTTGTTGAGGTAGGGCTTGTTGCTGGCTTCCTGGGATGCTTCCTATCTTGGACTGCACTCCCTTTTATATGAGTAAGACAGACTTTTCTTGCCCATCTTCCTAGTTTTTTGGGGGGCTAAGATATTATTTCAACCAATTTTTTGGATTCTTTTGCTATTGCAAAAATTTATGATCATCAAGAGGTGAATATGGGAGAGTTATGGCAATTTACTCCTCTATCTTGCCTCTAGGAGGTTGAAATGCTTTGTTTCAGTTTAACTCTTTTGTTATAGCAATGTTAAAATTGTAGTCATAATGCTTAAATACTTGCAAATGATTGCAACAAAGATCACAAATAAACCAGATTTTCACCTGTGCATCCTTTCACTCCTTAAGATTAGTGAGTGTCTTTGAAATGTTATGCCCAACATCTGCCTGTAGTGAACTGAACATATGAAATAATGAAAAAATATTATTGAACTTTCTCAATATGCCATTTAATATGCCTTTCAACAACCTTGTCCCATCTGGCTGTTGAGCAGTACTCAATAATTTGAATCACTTTAATTAACAATCTAGCCCTAGATTCCTTCTGTACCACAATATTCTCACTTACGTATTCTTGGTCAAAGACCAGAAGCCACAACCAACTTCTTATCCAACTATTTCTGAAAATAGTCTTGAGTCAAAAGAATTTTATTTTTCTGCAAAAACATTGATGAACAGAATACAAAAAGGGTATTGGAATATTAGAGATAATTTATTTCACCCTCTAAGAGAATAGCTATCTACTCTATATTGTCACTGACAAGTTGAAAACCAAACTTTTGTTGAAGACTTCAGGTGATACAAAACCAACTTCCTCCTGAGGAAAACCATTTCACTTTTACACTCTCATTTCTTATTCCTAAGAGACCCAAACCATCTTCTTCTCAATTTCTACCCACCCAATTTCTTCCACAAGGAGTCAAGGAAAACATTTTAGTTTCTCTTCCAATTGACAGCTCTTAAAATCATTGCAAAAGGATCTGATAGCCATCCTCTTCTCTCTTCATGTTTTTTTTTTCTTCTTAGCCAGACAAATGTATCCAAGTTTATCGATGTGCCCTCATATATCTTGGTTTTCAATCCTTTCACCCTTTTCACCTTTTTTTGGATATACTTTAGTTTGTCTATTTTTTTCCCTAAAAGATGAAAGCCAGAATAGAACATAATACTCTATATCTATAGTGTTACATTCAAACAGGAAAAGGGACATTAAACCATGCATATGAATTCCTGATTGCCACATATTGACTTGGATTTAAAATTTAATATTATGTATGTTTTATTATATTTTTATTTATGTGGTTAAATGTTTCCCAATTACATTTTAATGTGGTTCTGGCCATACTCTTGGTGTGTGTGTGTGTGTGTGTGTGTGTGTGTGTGTGTGTGTGTGTGTAGGGGCCCTTTGCCATAAGTTTGACACCTCTGTTTTAGATGTTAACATTAGCTCAGGGTGTAGTTATTCATTCCATAGTCTTAGGACTGGTTAAGTATTTGTTTGTTTGGGGAAGATGAGGAGTAGGGGCTTATCTTTAGTGACATAATGAATAAAGAAGCTGATTGAGTCCTAATGTGATGGAAGCAAAAGGCCTATCTCCATTCCATTGTAAAATGATCAATCAATTAATAAGGTTTTATTAGATACCTATCATGTGACAAAAATTGCACTTCTTATTGTGAATATAACAGTAATGAAGTAATCATTGATCTCAGTAAACTTATATCTCAAGAGACAATAAGTGAGTGTGTGTGTATGTATGTGCATGTGTGTCAGTGTCTGTGTGTGTATTAAAGTGTGTGTATGTGCAGGTGGTGAAGTAGATAGAGTGCTGAGGCTGGAGTCATGGAGAGTGATCCTCAGTACAAAACTGGCCTCAGATACATAGTAGCTATGTGACTCTGGGCAAGTCCCTTAACCCTATTTGCCTCAGTTTCCTTATTTGTAAAATGTCTTAGTCTCATTCTCTGTAGTGGATCACTTGATGCCATGTTTTACATTCTTTTTGTATCACCTTCAGTACAAAACACAGTGCTCTGAATACAGAAGGTGTTTAATAATTATTTCTTCTTCTTGTGTTCTGAGTAGTCACTCTACACAACTGAACATTGGTTTCTTCATCTTCAGAGTAGGGCTAATTATTCATATCCCATCTACCTTACTGAAATTTGTATCAAAAATAGTAACTTGTGAACTATAATGCTTGGCATAAAAATAAAACAAAAAAAAATAAATGCAATTTAAAAATAAAAAGTAAAAATATTATTTTTAAGATTATGGATTATTGAACACTCACTGTTAACAGAAAGCTATGGAAATTTACAATGGAAATAATGCTTGGCTACCACCCCCCTAATAAAGTTGTCTATCATTCAGAAGAATGAGGAGGTGTGTGACAGGCCCCCCCTGCCATGGCCCATGTGGTAAATTAGTATGTCTAGGAAGATTTTTAATCACCAGCCTAAAATCTGCAGACTCGGGAAACACCTTGAGTGAGGCAAATTATCTTGGGATTTTTGGTGATAAAGGGACCCCTTGCTGTTTTTCCATGCTTTATTCTGAGTACTCTGATAGTTCTTTGCCAAATTGATTCTTGTTAATGTTATACACAGGTACCTCTTTCACCACTGTTTCTCTCACACTCTGGTGTGCACAACCTGGCACTCTTCTCTTCATTAACAAGCAAACCCCCTTACAATACCCCTGTACCAGTGTCTATCACCTGCAGCCAAATCTAGGATTATACACCTTGAGAAGCACCAGGTTTTACTAACTTATCTATGCCTGCCCAAGGTTTTCTGTAGGGGGAAAACATTCCTACTTTTAAGCATGAGATATTTGGATGTCTCCTGATGATAAGGCTAATAGAATAAATCTTGACAAAGAAAGATTCTGCACTGAGTTTCCGAGGAAGAGAAGAACATGGGTCACCAGAGAAAAAGCTGGAGGGTTTCCTGAGTGTAAAGTAAAAAAAAATAAATAAATAAAGGCATACAGAAAATTGAGTTGGTAGTTTGTCCTGTTTAAGAACTATAAATAGGTTTGCCTTCTGGATAGCTTTTGTCATCTGTTTAGAATTGCCTTAAGTTTTACTGTACTTCTCCCTTCATTAAAATTCTGGATTAGATGATCTTTTTTTTTCTTCTCCTGAGAGCACTAAGATATTTTAAATGTATTTTAAGTTAAAAGGAACATCACTTTATAGATCAACCTTTGGCTTTTGCAGCACATGTGATATTTTCAGACTGAGATTTTCATTCATATTCAAAGCAAGTTTTCATCATAACTGCAGCAGAAGTTGCTAAAATAGAATTTTTCATTCTAGTGAAAAATTTACATTATAACAAAGGTCATATTATCTATACCATGACCACTATTTCCTCTCACCAATTTGGAATGTTAGTTATCCAAATATTTTTCTTTTAAAGCACAACTACAACAGATTTGTGGCATTAAAATATTATAAATTCCTTTTGCAAAAGAATTAGCAAATTTTCACAAAAGTGACAAAGCCACTCCTAAAAATCAAGTAACTTATTCAATGATGTATTACTTTCTGTAATGGATAAGTCACTTTCTGAATGTTACTCAGAAATGATAATGCCTTTCAAAACTATATGAAACTCTTCTTGAGAACTAAAGAGCTATCAAAATTAGATCTCTTTAATATAATAAACATTTATCTTGATTGATTCACAACATTCCAACTCCTACCCTGGTGCCTTTGCATAGGCTGTATTCCAATCCTGGAGTGATCTCCTTCCTTATTTCTGTCTCTTACAGCCATTCATTTTCATTAAGGTCTAATTCAAATGTCATCTTCTTTAAGTGGTATTTCCTGATTCTGTCAGTTGTTACATTGAATACATAGATAGATAGATAGATAGATACATAGATAGATACATAGATAGATAGATAAATGGATGGATCACAGATGATAGACAAATAGCTAATAATTTGATAGATGAACTATAAAGGAGAAAGAGATTATATGTATGTGTGTGTGTGTGTGTGTGTGTGTGTGTGTGTGTGTGTGTGTATGCTCTTTTCTGGCAGGGAAAAAGGGAAGGGGTTGTTAGTTTTTTTGGTAATTTGTTTTTGACTAGTGTCTATTGGATGCTTCAAAAATACTTTTTGACTTGATTTGAAGTTGTCTGAGGATTCTCAAAGCATCATGTTTCCTGCAGAACTCCCCAACCAGTAGATCAAGATCTTGAGACCACCAAACCTGTCTCTGGAGTTTTACTCTTTATTTGATAACACCTTTGGGTAACAAATTATAGATAATTATAGAATTGATCCATTCTTCTCTTCCTACAGTTCAGAGATTTAGACTCAGAATCCTATATTCAGAGCTAGAAGACACTTTAAGTGACTTGCTAGGGCTATATATCCATAATAACAGGGATCTCAAGTCTTTGATGAAATGAAAAATATTATTTCTCTCAATCAATTAATCAATAAATAAAAGCCAAACACGTATACTCATGCATGCATACATGAGTAAATCCGAGACTATTGCTACATGGTATTGACATACGGATTTTTATAATATTAATAGTCATTTGACTTTTTGGAGTAATCCAATCAACCAACAAACACTGTATTAAGTACTTAATCTGTTCCAGGCACTTTACTAGGTGGTGTGTATAAATAAATCCTATGGGCCTCATTTAGTTCAGTTATAAATTGAATGTACTTCTGTAGATGATTGTACTGTGACTCCTTATATACCTCAGGTGTTGAAATTAAGAACAAGTTAATACTGCCTCATTTAATAAATATCCAAGAGACTAAACAATGCTTTCATTAGACAAAAGATACACAGTAGGAATATATGATACATGACACCGGAATTTTTGTTGTATGTAGAATCTCGTACATCCCTGAAACATCCACTAAGCAGCATATACCAGCAAAAAATTCAGAACTTAGTGCCCTGACTGAGGTTATCCAGAAGGACCAATTCTTTAATTTTTATGTACTTTAGGACCAATGGATGATCCAATGGGGATTAAGCACTACAGAATTATCAAATACAGATAAGCACTGAGTTTTGGCTCAAAGCAATATGGAAAGTGACTGGTTAGGATTGATCAAGACACACTTCAGTTCTTCAGTACAGGAAAAAAAATCTTCTAGAGGTAATAGATTCAGGAAGGCAGAAGAAAAATTCAAAACTGAAAAACAGATGCAACTTATCAAACAAAAGTCTAACATGACACCATAAGTTGTCTTATGGGATTTTGTTAGGTTAATTCCAACTCTAACATTCAAAGATCATAGAGTTAGTTGCAGAGGAACTGAAAAGGACTCCTTTTCCAACTGCATCATTTTATACATAAAACACCAGAGTCCCAAACTCTATGCAATTTTTCTAAGATGATCACATAGCTAAGATGTGGTATATCCAGTATTTTAATTCACACCCTCTCTAAATCAAGCTCACATCCCACTCTCATGTAACTAAATGATTTCTATGGCTTTTTTTCTATTTCCAGAGAAAGTCTATTCAGAGTTCCTTCCCTGTACAGAATTTTCTATTGAAATAACAGCCAAAGGTGTATTTATATAAATTGATAGTTATAGCATGAAAAAGGCAAGAGAAATTTCATTTAAAATGTATCAAAATTTCCTTTTGACTTCTGTCCACTGGGATGTTGTTAATAGATTAATCTCATTATGACATCCTTTATATCTTGTTTGGGCTCAATGAGTTTGGTCAATAGGTATTTTCAAAGAAGATTAAATGACATCTTACTTCCTCCTAAATGTTTATGAATCTTTTATTTATTTAAAATTAATTACATAGAAATGACATAGAGTTTTTTTTGAAGCATTCAATGAGATGATCTAATTACATGGTGCTATACCACAGAAATAAATTAAATTCTTCATTATAATAGGTTGGATACAGTTGTTAATGAATGGCTACTTAGCAATTGTAAGACAAAGCAAAATAAAAATATACAAAAAAGGAAAACTAGAAAACTTTAATAAATTTGCTACTAAATTTTAACAATTTACATAGAAAGTATGATGAAAATATGAAATCAGCTCTTTGTTTCATTGACCTGGTGATATTATGCATACATTAGTAAATGTTGCAAGTTTTTTTCCAATGACATGTAAAGATAGTTTTCAACACTCATTTTTATAAGATTTTGAGTTCCAATTTTTTTCTCCCTTACTCCCCTCCCCCTCCCTAACACAGCAAGCAATCTAATATAAGTTACACATGTACAAACATATAAAACATATTTTCAAATTTGTCATGTTGTGAAAGAAGAATCAGAACAAAAGAGAAAAACCACACGAAAGAAAGAAAATGGGGTGCTTCAATCTTCAATTAGACTCTATAGTTCTTTCTATTGAGAGTCTTTTGGAATTATTTTAGATTATTGTATTGCTAGGAAAAGCTAAGTCTGTGAAAGTTGATCATCCCACAATGTTGTTGTTACTGTGTACAATCTTCTCCTGGTTCTGCTCAATTCACCCACCATCAGTTCGTGTAAGTCTTTCCAGGGTTTTCTGAAATCCATCTGCTCATAATTTCTTACAGCACAATAGTATTCCATTACACTCATAAACCAAAACTTGTTTAGCCATTCCTCATTTGATGAATATCCTCATTGTAGTAGTGCAGCTCATCTTCAATCCCTGGATTTTAATAAAGCCATTGGCCCCCAAGTATAGTTGTGACTGCCTCTGTTCTCTTCTCTTCTGGACAGGTTATGGGAAGGAAAGGAGAGCAGGTTTGACAGTTTCTAGATGAGCAAGCTTACTCCAAACTTTCCAGATTCTAATGGAAGCAATAGACCTAAACCAACATGGAAAGACATGTATTTTTTAAAAGCTTTCTTTAAATGACATTTTATTTAATGCACTTTGCATTCCATAATTGACTGTAAAAATGTTATTCATTATTATTTTTGTGTATTTGTTCAATCCTAGCTATCTGTGAAAAAAAGTAATTCTAGTAATCCATAATGGTTCCCTATATACTTATCATTAAGTCAACTTATCAATCTTTATTTATTGTTTTTACATTTTACTTTTTCAGGAATCAAACAGACCTTTGAAAGAGCAAAGTAATTTCTTATTTCACAAAGAAAATGTCGAACTAGCAACAAAAGTCCCTTAAGATATTGTTCCCTTTATAATCAGTATATTCTTCGTCCCTTTACTGCAAAAGCTTGAGTACAGTCTGAATGTATTGGTTTGTGATAAATTGTTAGGGGTTTTGAGAAAAGTCATGCTGAAAAATATATTGGCTAAAAGAAACTCTACTATTATAGACTTGCTCTCTGGATACCAATAACCTTTTCAATGGGGTAATTTGGAATCAAAGCAGACTTTGGAATCTGCAACATCTTTCCCTTTTATATTTTAGTGGGTAAAAAGTGATGACAGTACTAACATTAAAATGACTTTAAAATGCATAGGGAGATGGAGATTTCAATTGTACCATTAAATTGTTGCTTGATGGAATAGGAAAAGGTTGCCTCCTTGACTGCCATTATCTTCTAATTGCTTCACATATACATAATGCACCTCCATAGAAATTTCTTGATGCTCAAAAGCCATATCTGATTAATTGTTTATGTAGTAGGCAAAAATCAACTTTAAAGTCAGGACCCTGTGAATACTCTATCAATCAATTAGCAAGACTGGTGAATCACCTTTTTTTCCTGGATATATAGCAGAAGTATGACTCATTTAGTAGCTGTTTGGGACTTCACCTTTTTCTCTAAGTATTTCTATTTGTCTTCATTTACACATCATCAATCAGTGGTATGATATAAATACTCATAGCTTAAATAAATGAATAAATCCCTCATTCAAAGTGGAAGCATTGATTTTCTACAATATTCAATTTATTTCCCATTATGAATTCCATTCATTCCCTCACAAGGCATTTGTGTATATACATACATATACACACATATATTCCAAAGTGTGTGTGTACATACATACACAGAGACACAGACACAGAGACACAGAGATATATATACTATATGTGTATTTACGTATACATACAGTATATATTACATGCCATATATTCTATATATTTAATGTCTTAGGGAGAAGCACAGAGCATTAGAAAGGGATCTGAATATATAGTCAAAGGTCCTGGATTAAAATCCTGGTTCTGTCATTTGCTATCTATGTTTACTTGGGCAAGTTATTTAACCAATTTAGACTTTAGTTTCCTCCTCTATAAAATTAGAAGTTCCTCTAAATTACCGCAATGTGCTCTTCTAATTCTATATCTATCATCCTATGATCCCATGCCATTTGAGTAATGAGAAAGGATTAAGTATAAATTAGAAACTTATACAAAATTGTGATTTTCAAAATTATTTAAGAAGATTCACTAATCCCATAAGCACACCCACAACTTTATGTTTATAAACTTGTGCACCATCATTCATGTGTAATCTATATTAAAATGTGGTGAATGGTAGGCTAAGGAATTAGAAAATTAGAGGTGTTTTTCAAGCTTTAAGGAGCTTCTGGTATAGTTTCAGCAGAATAATTAAGAGTTACTTTTTTGAGTCCAAAAGACCTGTCAAAATTTGATGACAAATATTTATTTCCTCTTACTTCACCTCCTCTGCTTGGGGAATATACCATTCTTTTGTAGCTTTAACTATTGTCTACCTATATGGTGCCATTCTGGTGGGGCAAAAGATTCTTATTAATTGTTTATGTAACAGGCATACAACCAATTCAAAGTCATGACCCTGTGCATATGACTATGAATCAGCAGGAGGCTGAGGGCATCAGATACTTTGCCCACATAACTATTTCTTTTTATTTTGCAAGCCTTAGTGCTATGACTAACTGAATATGTACACATTTTCTTTATAAAATAACTATGTGCTAATGAATAAGTTGTTGGGAGATAGACAGTTTATTCATAGTCAGAGTCATAACTTTGCCCTTTCACAGAATCATATTTGAATATGATGTCAAGGTAGGAAAATGGGATCCACTGAGTTCTAAGTTCCTTTTCAACACAGCTTAGGGAAAAGGTAGCAACAGGGTGAAAATTAGAGGAGGGGTCTTAAGGGATGAAATTTGGTGACAAATGGTTATGATCAAGAACTTCCTTAGAATACAAATTGATGAATGGAAATAAGAAATGATCAAGAATAGGTGGGTGGGTCCTATTGTCCTCAAAGAATTCACTCAGTGTCTAAGTTTAAGAAAGGCATTTATTGGACCAACACACCCATTGGGCCCTGCAACTTTATGGGATGCAGAGACAACCCTACTCCCCTGTGGGAGGCAGAGCAATTAGGAAATTTAGCTGCCTAATCTAAAAACAGCTTAATGGGATAGCAGGAAGGGAAGCAGGAAAAGCAGAATAGGGACAAACATGCCTCTAGAATGCCTGGGAAATCAGGTAGTCTGGAGGTGTTTTTATCATATAGATTAGCAAAGGGAACAATAAAGTGGGAGGGGAAGAGTTGTTGTTGAATGTCAGGTAGTTAGGGAGTGTTTTGTGAAAGCACACACAAGTAGGCCCGTGGTGGATAATGCATAAAATGCACAATGTTCTTTGATCATTTTTCTGACTGGTCACATTCTGCATCTTGTCTCATATCTCACATCCTGCATCCTGCTTGCTCCATCTGCCTTGAGCACTCCTTTCTACCTTATTATGAAGACACTCGTCAGTCCTAAGTCCCCTATGTATTCATTGCTCTCCCCTACCCTAGTTTTCATTCCCTTCCCTCCCTTTTTTTTTTTTTTCTTACCTCTTTCCTTCCTTTCCCCTATTCTTTCTCTACATTTTCCTTCTCTCCCTTCTTTTCCTTCCTTCCACACCCATGTTTCAGCTTAGTCTTCTTTGGATACTTTACAGGTGCTTTATTAACATAGCTCAATAAAAGTTGCAGCAACATTAATTCTGTGTAGAATGGACAGCATTTTTCTGATTTTCTTATACCTAGGGAAACTTAAGACCATCTTAGAGTTGTGGTGCATCCTGAGATCTAGTCCACCTCAGAGATGTATGGTGATATTCTCAATGACTCTTAAGAGCATCTAGAAGTCATGTTTTGATATATTAGCAAAATCAAATGGGCAGAGCAGAATTAATATGAGAGAAAATTAATATGAGCCAAGATCTAGGTACAAGTCTGTGTATGGCTTAAACACAAATCAGACCTTTTTTCTAAAATTCAAACTTTCACTAATCACTCCATTTTAAATTTTTTAAATTGTCAATATAACAATTATTAACAAAACAGACATTTCAATATACAAAGGAGGAAGAGAAAGATTATAAAAGAAACTGGATTTCTATTATACAATTCTTAAAAGAAACAGATATTGCATTTGACAAAGTGTTAATAAAATTGCTCTATTTGTGTGCATTTCTGCACTTGTTATTTTTTTTTATACATTTAAAAAATGTTTCATTGATCTCCACCTCTTTGCATGAATATAACAAGGGGAAGCCAAGGGGCATAGTGGATAGAGCACTAGGCTTAGAACTTGGAAGACTTATCTTCATGTGTTCAAATTGGCCTTAGACTCTTACTAGCTACAAGATTACATGATCCTGTGCAAGTCACTTAACCTTGTTTGCCTTAGGTCCTCCTCTATAAAATGAGCTAAAGATGGAAAAGGCAAACCACTCTAGTATCTTTGCTGAAGAAAAAAAAAACCAAATGGGGTTATGAAAAGTTGAATACAACTAAAACAACTAAATAATAACAACAAACCCCACTCCAATAGAAACCCTACCTTGTAACAAATATATGTGTATACTTATGTATGTACTATACATATGCTATATACAGACAGATACACACATATGCATGTATGCATATGTGATATGCATATGTTTATTCAAGCAAAATAAATGAACATCACTGATAGCTTCATTCTGTACTTCATCTACATTTTTCCTACTGTTCTGCAAAGGTAGGGGGTATGTTTCACAGTTGGTCTTCTGAGGTTAAAAACAAGTGCTATGTAAGATCCAATAATACATGTCTAACAAAGTAAAATTGTATTTTACCATAGAATATTGCACAATACATTAATAATAATGACGATAAGGTAATAGTAATCTAAGCTTGATTATATGTTAATGTGCTCATAAATAGTAATATAAAAAAATCAAGTAATATTCTATAAGATTTTCTGTCCGCATTAAATTAAAATGAAAAGGGAATACAGAATTTTGAATTATATTCCCATTAAGAAATGATAATCTACCAGGATGGATACGAAATGTACACAAACAAAAAAAGTATGATATAGGTTATAAAGGAATGATTTAGAGTCCTCTAGAAAAATATAAACCTGAAAAAGTGATTTGCATTGGTTGACCTCCAAAGAGCATTCTAACATGTGTTGGGTGTATGATATCACTCTCAGCTGGAAGAATACTTTTCAGTGTCCCTTAAAAATATTTGTGAAATCAATTACCCTGCTCCAATCCCATGTTCCCTCTACACATGTCAAAAGTATTTTTAAAGTTACTGATACTGACACAGAAACACTATATATATTTTTTTGCTCCCACCACTTTTTTTTCTCATTATAAGAGGTTATACTTCAGTTCAATACAATTTTTTATATAAAGTATATATTAAGTAGCTAATATTTATAAGGCATTGTGCCAGTCTTGGGCATACAAAGACTAAAAGTAAAAGTGTGAATTAAAGGAGTTTACATTTTTCAGGTGGATAATCTCCTTAAGGTGAGTTGGGTATGGTCAGGGAAGAAACTTATATAAACACACTGGCATTTTCCAGACCCACATGATTTATTCAAAAAAATTTGAATCACCAAAAATCAAATGAGTGAGCTCTTTTTCTTTAAATGTCAGACAAGTGATAGGTGATGACATTAGGACTTGGTGTGTATTTCAGCCCCATAAAAATTCTTACAGGGGCAGCTAGGTGGCACAATGGATAGAGCACCAGCTCTGGAGTCAGGAGTACCTGAGTACAAATCCGGTCTGAGACCAGATATTTGATACTTACTAGCTGTATGACCCTAGGCAAGTCCCATACCCAATTGCCTTGGGAAAAAAAAAATCCTTACTCTCATTACCCCTGTGTTGTTCCTGACCATAACACTCCTCTCTGGCCACTAGTTTTCTATTTATGCTGTCATCTATGAGAATCAAAATTCCTGGAATGCGAGGCTCTCTTTTTATATTTATAGCTCCAGAGCTCATTACAATTCTTGGCATAACAGTGTTATTATTTTTCCTTTATCTTTCATCCTTCTTTCCTTCTCTCCTTTTCCCTTCCTTCCTTGCTTCCTTCCTTCCTTCTTTCCTTTTTTTACTTCTTCCTTTCTTTTATTCCAATCATTCTTTCACTCATTCACCATTCTATTTCACAAACAATATTCAAAAATGAGTTTTTAATCTAAATGCTGCATTATGTCCAGGAAATTGTTTTATACGTCTTCATTTTATTTCCCCCAGTTCCATGTAAAAACAATTTTAACATTCATTTTTAAAATTTTAAGTTCCAAAATCTCTCCCTTCCACCCTCCTTACCCCTCTATGAAGTGCTTAGGCTACATTCCGTAAGTTTTTGTATGTTTTCTCATTATTGTCATTCTCTTTAATGAAGTTATTGATTCTTGCTATGATTTGTAATGACCCACTCATTCTTTAAGATTAGATTATTTATATTCCAATTAATTTTAGTCTATCTTTTTATAACCCTTTACTATATGTGATTTTTATTGCATCATGATCTGAAAAGGATGCATTAAATATTTCTGCCTTTCTGAATTGTATTGAGGTTTTAATTCCCTAATACACGGTTAATTTGTGTGTAGGTGCCATGAACTACTGATAAAAAAAAGGTATATTCCTTTCTATCTCCATTCAATTTGCTCCAGATGTCTACCATACCTTAGTTTTCTAAAATCCTATTTCCCTCCTTAAATTCTTTCTTGTTTATTTTGTGGTTAGATTTAGCTAGTTCTGAGAAGGAGGAAGTTGAGGTCCCCCTGTAGTATAGCTGCCTATTTCTTATTGTGACTCATTTCAATTCTTTTGTAAGAATTTAGATGCTACACCGCTTGGTGAATATATGTTTAGTATTGATATTACTTCATTGTTTATAGTACCTTTTAGCACTTTCCTTCATTTCTTTTAATTAGATCTAGTTTTGCTTTTGCTTTGTCTGAGATCAACATTGCTTCCCCTGATTTTCTTTTCTTCTTTTTCTTTCTTTCTTTCTTTCTCTTCTTTCTTTCTTTCTTTCTTTCTTTCTTTCTTTCTTTCTTTCTTTCTTTCTTTCTTTCTCTTTCTTTCTTTCTTCTTCCTTCCTTCCTTCCTTCCTTCCTTCCTTCCTTCCTTCCTTCCTTCCTTCCTTCCTTCCTTTCTTTCTTTCTTCTTTCTTTCTTTCTCTTTCTTTCTTTCTTTCTTTCTTCTTCCTTCCTTCCTTCCTTCCTTCCTTCCTTCCTTCTTCTCTTCTTCTTTCTTTCTTCTTTCTTTCTTTCTTTCTTTCTTTCTTTCTTTCTTTCTTTCTTTCTTTCTTTCTTTCTTTCTTTCTTTCTTTCTTCCTTCCTTTCTTTCTTCCTTCCTTCCTTTCTTCCTTCCTTCCTTCCTTCCTTCCTTCCTTCCTTCCTTCCTTCCTTCCTTCCTTCCTTCCTTCCTTTCTTTCTTTCTTCCTTCCTTCCTTCCTTCCTTCCTTCCTTCCTTCTCCTTCCTTCCTTTCTTTCTTTCTTTCTTTCTCTCTTCTTTCTTTCTTTCTTTCTTTCTTTCTTCTCTTCTTTCTTTCTTTCTTCTTTCTCTTCTTCCTTTCCTTCCTTCCTTCCTTCCTTCCTTCCTTCCTCCTTCCTTCCTTCTTCCTTCCTTCCTTTCTTTCTTTCTTCTTCTTCTCCTTCCTTCCTTCCTTCCTTCTTCTTCTCCTTCCTTCTTTCTTTCTTCTTTCTTTCTTTCTTTCTTTCTTTCTTTCTTTCTTTCTTTCTTTCTTTCTTTCTTTCTTTCTTTCTTTCTTTCTTTCTTTCTTTCTTCAAATGAAGCATAGTATATTCTGCTGCAGCCTTTCCCCTGTACTCTGCTTCCAATATGTTTCTTGTAAACAACATATTGTAAGATTATGTTTTTTAATCCACTATGCTATCTGCTTCCATTTTATGGGACAGCTCATCCCGTTCACATTCACAGTTATGATTATTAACTCTATCTTTCTCTCCATCCTATTACCCCCTCCTCCATTTATGCTTTTCTTTATTTTTTCTCCCTTTCCTTCCTCATCAGTATTTTGCTTCTGACAATCACCTCAACAGTCTTCCCTACCTTCTATCAGCCCCCCCCTACATTTTCTTTCCCCTTTCCTATACTAATTCTTCCCTCCTTTCTGTCCTCCCTTCTGTCCATCTTACCATTTCCTTTTATTCTTCCCCTCCTACTTCCTATAGGGTAAGTTAGATTTCTATACCCAAGTGAGTGTGTATGTTATTCCCTCTTTAAGTCAAATCCAATGAGAGGTTAAAACAATCTCACTCCCTTCTGTCCCTCTACCATAATAGGTCTTTGTGCCTCTTCATGTGATGTAATTTATCCTCTTCTGTCCTCTCTTTTCCACTTCTCCCAGTACAATCATTTTTATCCCTTAATTTATCAATATTTTTTATTATCACATCAAAGTCAACTTATGCCCACAACATCTCTCTGTGTAATACCCCTTCTAAATGTCATAATAAAGATATAGTTCTCAAGAGTTACAAGTATCTTCTTCCCAATTGGGGATGTAAACAGTTTAACCTTATTAAGTGGCATGTGTTTTTTTTTTCCTTTCATATTTACCATTTTATACTTCTCTTGAGTCTTGCATTTAAAGACTGAATTATCTGTTCAGCTCTGGTTTTTGATCAGGAAATTTTGGAAGCCCTCTATTTCATAAAATTTCCATCTCATCTCCAGAAAGATTATCCTCAGTTTTGTTGGTAGTTGATTCTCGGTTGCAATCCAAGCCACTTTATCTTCCAGAATACCCCAGGCGAATCCCTCTGATTCTTTAATGTAGAAACTGTTAAGCCCTGTGTAATTCTGACTGTGGCTCCTTGATATTTAAATATTTTTTTTCCTCACTGTTTCAAGTATTTTCTCCTTGACCTGATACTTCTGGAATTTGGCTATGCTATTCCTTGGAGTTATTTCAGGATTTCTTTCAGGAGGTGATGCATTCTTTCAATGACTATTTTACCCTCAGGTTCTTGGACCTCAGGGCAATTTTCTTTGTTGATTTCTTGAAAGATGTTTTCCAGGCTCTTTTTTTTCCTTTTTTTTTTCTATCATGGCTTTCAGGTAGTCTAATAATTCTTAAATTATCTCTCCTGGATCTATTTTCCAGGTGAATTGTCTTTCCAATGAGGTATTTTACATTTTCTTCGAATATTCATTCTTTTGATTTTGTTTAACTGATTCTCAATGTCTCATAACTGTTAATTTCCATTTGCCAAATTCTAATTTTTACAGAACTATTTTTTTCAATATTTCTCTTATTCACTTCACAGCAGTTCATATAAGTCTTCCCAAGTTTTTCTGTGAACATCCTGCTCATCATTTCTTATAGCATAATGATATGATTTTATCACAATCATGTACCACAACCTTTGGCCATTTTCCATTGATGGGCATCCCCTCAATATCCAATTTTTTTGTTACCACAAAAAGACCTGCTATAATTATATTTGTACAAATATGTTTTCTCTTTTCTTTGATATCTTCCCCAAAGGCCTTCTAAAAAGGTCCTGAGGAATTATAATCCTTGGCATTAAAAATAAAGCCCATACCTGTAGTCATGAAATAACAAAGTATTTTTTAACATTACAGCAGTGTGCAAAATTATTGGAAATAGAATTGTGTGTAATATGAGATGGTGGAAAGGAGGAATGGGGTACAGGAGAAAAAGAGAAAGAGTAATTTAAGAACGATAAGTGGAAAGAAGAACAATTCCTTTGAAAATTTTTTGTCAGAAAGTTCGTTAAAATAAGTAGCCTATGACAGCAAAAGCAAATACTTGTGTCTATGTGTGTTTAAATCTATATAGCCATATGCCCACTCATATATGTGTATTTATGTATCTATGTATGTATGTATGTCTCTATCCATCTTTCTAAGTATCTATCTACCTCTATCAACTAGCTACATCTAAACTATACCAGAATTATAGAATGTAATCTTGCACACTACTCTGTCTCAAGTTCATCTGTTAACAAAAGATCTGCAATTCATATTGCATTTTAAGATGTATAAAGTGATTTACATATTTTTCTCACTTGATGCTTACAACAACCTATTAAGGAAGTAATATCATTATCCTAATTTTTACTAATGAGTAAAATACATATGAGAGAGGCTAGATGACTTGTTGGTGTCACATAAATATTAAGTATATGAGCTAGAATTTGAACTCAGGTCTTTATGGTATCAAATCTAACACTTCATTGACCAAGAAAAACTGACTGTATTACCCACATCATGTGATAAAATGTTTCTTATAAGTGCAAGTAAGAAGAGCTATTATAGTCTTAATCAAGGATTTACATTGTTCACAATGAGCAGTCTAGTGATTGATCGACAATTAGAATGCATTTGCTTATTTATGCACCTACATAACTACTTGCCTCATCCCCCTGATAAGTTATTGTGGATTAAAAATGTGATTAAATATTGAAATGTAGAGATAAATGAAGATTGATATCTGTATCTATCCTTTGTTGAAAATTTTGGTTCATACCTCCCAATACTATTTCTTTTCATGGTTCAAAGTTTATGTTTTCCCCATTCAAGGAAGAAATAAAATGTGAATTGAAGTCCTACACCATATTCTTCTTTCTAAAGCATGGTCTCTCCATGTCTCTGCCTCATTGTCTGTGTGTCTGTCTCTTTGTCTCTGTCTATCTCTCTCTGTCTGTCCCTCTATCTTACTCTCTCCTTTTCATTACATACCTAGAACTTCATCTCCAGCATTAAATTTTAGGATACATATTTGCCTACAATTAGACAAAATCCTCAAGATATTTCATCCACCCATCCATTCAACAAATATTTATTGGATATCCATCATTTGCAAGGTACTATTATCCTAAATAGCATAACTTCTCATTCTAAGGTAAAAATGACCATTCAACAGCATGCCTTTTAATGAATACCATTTCCCTGGAAAACAAATGTTAGATACTTTTCTCAAGGGGCAAATTTAAGATGATTTTTAATCTTGCCTTAGATGGTTTTTTGGGTCACCTTACTCCCTTCAAGATTGAGGGAAAAGTCTTTCTTTGTGCCTGAGTACTTGCCATAATCTTCAGTTATATTGTACTACTAAATTCGACATTTAATTGTGAGTAAAAATAGATTCATAGCAAATTCTTTTTAGAAGGGTCAGGGTCTAGTGCATTATGCCATGCAACTTGCTCGACTAATGAGGACTTACCACTATTAGGATAATATCCTTTATGAATTTTTAGTAGCATGCAAGTTTAAGTGGAGTTTTCCACCTGGATCTTTTTGACCTTAGGGCAGTTACTTTTCTGTTCATTGTGCTTGCGTCCTTTGAAACAGAACATCTTTGAATCTCTTTTTGAGGGGTAGGGAATGGAGAAGAGGAATAAACATTTGGAGGTGGTACATGGCTAAAGTTTGCCAGAAGGGAACAATCCCAGCCGCTGTGGGGTAGCAAGAACTTTCAGGTCACAGCAGAAGCTGCAGCCAATAAAATTAACTAATAAGCATCAATAGATGACCTTTGTCAGCAGCACTGAGGAAACCAGGGAAATAACCACAAAGGTTTCTATAAAAGTTCTCAAATAAAACTTGGATGAGAAATGTCTATATAATATTCACATCAAAGTTATCTCAAGTTTATTCAAGTAGAAGATGTAAAAAAGAGAAGAAGAAATAGAATAAATTCCTGGTTATAATAAATTCTGGTTTCTAAGCTGTATGTGTTTATGTTGAGATATATATCGTTTTTACTGATTAATTTTTGTTTTAACTTTTAATTTTAAATTAATTTTAGTTTTCAACATTCATTCTCAAAAGATTTTGGGTTCCAAATTTTCCCCCCATATCACCCCTTCCCCCACCCAAGATGGTGTGCATTCTGAATACCCCTTCCCCTAATCTGCTCTCCCTTTTATCACCCTCTCTTCTTTTATCCCCTTCCCCTTCTATTTTTCTGTAGGGCAGGATAGATTTCTATACCCCATTCCTTGTATTACTTATTTCCCAGCTGCATGTAAAAACATTTTAAAAATTTGTTTTTAAAGTTTTTTTGTTCCATATTATCTCCCTTCCTCTCTCCCCACCCACTATCATTGAGATGGCAAGCAACTTCATACAGGTTATACGTGTGTAGTCATGTGAAACACTTACCTAGTAACCATGTTGTGAAAAACTTACCATATTTCCCTTTTTTCCTATCCCACCCCATTTATTCTATTATCTCTTTTGACCCTGTCCATCTTAAGAAGTGTTTGCTTCTGATTACCCCTACCCCAATATGCCCTCCCTTCTATTATCTCCTCCCCCCTATTTTCCTGTAGGTTTAGAAAAATTTCCTTACCCAATTGAGTGTATATATTATTCCCTCCTTAAGCCAAATCTGAAGAGAATAAGATTCAATCATTCCCTCTCACCTTCCCCCACTTCCCAACCATGGTAAAAGCTTTTTTCTTGTCTGTTTTATGTGAGATAATTTACCCCATTCTACCTCTCCCTTTCTCCTTCTCCTAGTATAATACTGTCTCATCCATTAATTTTATTTTTTAGATATCACACCTTCATCTTCAACTCACTCTGTGCATCTATCTATCTATCCATCTATCTAATCTATCTATCTATCTATCTCTACATACATACATACATACACACATACATACATAAATACATACATACATTTTCCTTCCAACTACCCTAATACTGACAAAGGTCTTATGAGTTAGAAATATCATCTTTCCATGTAAGAATATAAACAGTTCAACCTTAATAAGTCCTTTATGATTTATCTTTACTTTTTATCTTTTCATGCTTCTCTTGAGTCTTATGTTTGGAAGTCAAATTTTCTACTCAGCTCTGGCCTTTTCAGCAAGAATGCTTGAAAGTCTTTTATTGCACTGAATGTCCATTTCCCCCCCACCCCTGAAGGATTATGCTCAGTTTTGTTGGGTATGTGATTCTTGGTTGTAATCCTATCTCCTTTGCCCTCCAGAATGTCATATTCCAAGCCCTCCAGTCCCTTAATGTAGAAACTGCTAAATAACTCTTAGCATTAAGTCTTCCAGTGTTTAACAGGTTGAGGAGCTGATCATTTCTTCTCTTCCCACAATCCCCACATAGGGCAACATCTAGTAGAACAAAATGCAGCTCTGAATCAAGAGAGGACACAAGAGAAATCCTGCTGAATTATGGAACTGATTTGTAGGGAGAAGCAGGCTGAGTGTCTCAGATAGCTTAATTGTTCAGGAAAACAAGTAAAAAAAATAAAAACAGTATAAAATCAGCACAAGAAGAGAAAGAACAATGGCATGTGTTAATTCAAGATAATTTGCTTAAATTCAGTGATTTGGTTAGAGAGCTAAAATGTGGTAGTACATGAAAAGTGAAATTATATTTCACAAAATCATCAATATCTCATATTCTTTGTTATTTGACTCTTACATTCTTTAACTTAAGGAAAGGCTGAATTACCATGGCCACATTTGTCCTCCAAATGTGTGCCTTTCTTCAGTCGACTCTCTGTTGGTGGCCATTTGTTTATTAGTACAAAGTTTGTTGCTATTATTCAGAAAATGTCTCTTTCTGACCTAATTGTCTCAATTTGTTTAACATTTAAGAGAATAGCATCAGTGGGGGCTCATGACTTTCAGTTTTAAGAGCTATGAACTCTTAACCTTGAAGACCTAAAATATCAGTATGAATTGTGAGGGGTTCCCTTAGAAAGAATCTATACCAATATTATCTAAGAGGATATTTCTTCATGTTGGGTATAAAAAAATATTTTCTTGAGAAATCTAATTTAAACTTTCCAACACTGGGTGCTTGCTTTTTTTTTTAAGGTTTAAAGGTTGTCTTTTCCTGAAAACTCTCTGTTCAAAGAAAAAAAAAAATGAAGGCAAAGGCCAGTTAAAGACCCAAATTACAAGCATGTACAAAGCATTCTAAATAAAATAACTTTCTGCACACACAGAATGCTGAAACCTCCCTTTTGCTTCCCAGAACTCAAACATCTACCCTGCCAAACAATTGCTATGAGTTGGAAAACATTCCGGATATTGATATTCAATATTTTTAACCTTTTGTCACTAGGTGATGAATTAACTGAGCTCCAAGGCTGTTCCAGTTGACAGTGAGAGCTGAGCTAAGTCATTTCTCACTGTGGGTAGAGTACTCAGTCCAGGGAGAACAGCCAATTCAACAAAATGCTGAGGGGAAGAAAAATTCTTAGTGCACTAGTGCTCCAGCCTTCTTAGTCATTTGAAAATCTCAGTGTAATTAGCACTCAATATAAAATATGGATGATATGTAATATTAATGGAGAATCACAGTAAGAACTGACATTTAATGTTTCCTAGGAGCCTCCTAACTTAGCAAAAAAAAGTTCCAGCACAATAGGAGTTTTATTTAATATTCAAAAGTCTTAAAGACATTTACTCAGTGCTGGCTTAACCCTCCAACTGAAACATGAATTCAAACTAATTATCTTCTGTTAATAGGCTAGAAGATACTTCCAAATAAGCTATATCACATAAACCAGTTAAGCTTAAAGAGCTATATCACTGCCACTTGCATCTTTTGTCATAACATTTGAGAAAAAACAGAATTCAAGGCTGTGATCTTGACAAACTCCTATGACTAGATGGAATGGACAACAATCTGAGGAAGATTAGGAAGGTGAACCTACTACAAAGTATCTTCTTCTTTCATCTAGAATAGGGCCTAAAATGCTAACATACTTGAGGTTCTTCTTGAAGGCCTTTCTAGGCCTTATTTTCTGAAATGGAAATACTTCTGAGAGGTTTCAATCATTGTATCACTAATAAAGTAGTGTGAATGAATTTGTCAGTGTTTTATTTGACCTGAAATGTTAGGTCACTATTGAATGACTAGATTATATGATGCAATGGAGGCCTAGTTGGTGAGAAAATAAAGGAATTTGGGAAAAAAAATTAAAAAGAGCTGGGATTAGAGGTACAGAAACCATATTTTCTCTGCTTAATATTCATTCCACCCCACCCCCAGGATTCACCTTGCTTAATCTCACCTATCAAAGTGGAAAGAATGGCAATATCATATATTCTAGAAGACTCCATATTTACCCTGTTGACTAGTGATCTCTGTCTATATTTTTATTATTAATATTTAATTATACATGTCACATAAAACAACAACAACAACAACAACAAAACAAATAGATAAAAGACAGAGTAAAGTTGGCTTGCAGATCAAAAAACACAAGCTCCCTTCTCAGGATTGCTTTGGCTGTTCTTAAGGTGAAAAACTGTGTTTAACGTGAAAGCTTTCTGGGATTTTAGAATAAGAAAAGCTGCTGAGAGTTGAGGTATGGAAAGAAAAACAGAGGGGTGGAAATTATGGAGAACTTGGCTACCCCATTATTATGAATTCTATATTGACAGCCCTTTCTCATTTTCTCCTATTGTCTTGTGGCCCACTGTCTTTGTATTATATCTTGTTAGCTCAGTCCCTATTTCAGTTGTTGATCTCTTTTTTTCCCTACATTTTTCTTGGAAAAATTCTCAATATTCATATTTTCTCCCTCTTCTAAGGGATACTTGCCCCCAACGGTTTCAACAACAACCCTTCAGGCCAAGTAGTCTTCTCAATTACCATATCCCCTAGGCTTTATCCGGTGTAAGGTCTCATTTTCCTTCTCTTATAGGAACATTTTTCCATGAGACACCCTCCTACATCTGAAGTAAAGCCTCATTCCTTTCTTTCTTTTTTGATCCTATCCCCCATCCTCCTTATCCACTCCCCTGTGGAACTTCTCTCTGAGACTACTGGTGTCCCTTTTCCCTTGTAGCTAGCCATAGATTTTACCCCAGAGCATTTCTCACTCTTCTGTATCCCCTAGTTTCTCTCTCCTCCCTCACCTTTCATGTAATCTCCCATATTATAATGTAGTCCCAGAAAAGAAGCATTCACCTGCAAGCAGGTTATCACCAGGATTTATCCATAATGCCCCATGTCTACCTCTTCACTTTCAGAGTAAAATTTCTGCAGTTATGCCTGTCTCCTTCTGTACTTTTAGAAAGAAATCTCTCACTGGTCTTTCTTTATCACTTTGTTGACATTGCTGTCTCTTTATATTGATATTATTTCACTCCTCCTGTATTTCTCTCATTTGGTGTATTTGAGAAGCAAATAATCTTTTCACTTCTGATTTTCTTTCTTATAAAAATAATTCAAAATACTCTTTATTATTGAAATCCATTTTTTGCCTTGTATGGTAAAGTCTAGATTTGCAGGATAAATCACATTGGGCTGCATCTTGACATCCAATGCTCTTTGGAACACATTATTTTATTTCCTTCTCTTTTTAATAGAGGGTGAAAATATTCTTGTGTTATCTGAATGTTCTTTTTATTTTATTTGAAGTTCTTTCTCCTGATGACTTATAAAACTTATTATTTTTTTAATTGAATTGTTTAATTTGACCACTACATGTCTTGGAGTTTGCAGATTTTTTTTTTCTGGAGGCAATCTATGTTTTTTTTTTCCAACTGTACTTTTATTTTGTATGTTCAGAAGTCCTCGGCTGTTCTCTTTTATTATTTCCTTCATGGTGGCATTAAGGTTTTCATCTGTCCTTTTTGGGAGGAAGAGGGAGAAGCCTATTGGTGGTTTTGCTCCTGGCCTTACTGGCTATTGACCCCTGAGGAAACTCTCACATCTTGGAGCAAAGGAAGGGTATCAAAAAGAGGGAGGGGGGACCACAGTCTAGCAGTGGTGTTCGAGTGAGCCTTGTCAATAGGTCTGTTAGTGCAGTGGAGGGCTTTGGAACTTAATACTAGAAAAAAGCCTAGCTAATCATAGGTATCCTGGAAGTGTTAAAGTCAAGAGCTCCAGAAATACCCTCTCCATGGTGTTTTCTTTGTTTACATTCAAGTCACTCAATAATTAGTCTCATTCCATAGAATTAAATATGTGAAGTTACTCCTAGCTACAACATTTCATTAATAATACATGTATGCCTTGTTTTATTGCACTTTGCTTTATTGTGCTTTGCAGATATTACTTTTTTTTTCAATCAAGGTTTTACGGAACCCTGAAACAGGCGTGTCTATTGGTGTAATTTTTTCCAACAGCAAGGACTCACATCATGTCTCTGTGTCACATTTTGATAATTCTCTCAATATCGCAAGCATTTTCATTATTATTATTGTATCTGTTATGGTAATCTATGATCATTGATCTTTGATGTTGCTATTATAACTGTTTCTGGGCACCATGCCTATATAAGATGGTGAACTTAATCTATAACTATTGTGCATTTTTTACTACTCTATTGACCAGTCATCCCCTCCATGTTTCTCCTTCTCCTTTGGCCTTCCTATTGCTTCAGATGTAATGTTATTGAAGGATATTATATAAGCTTAGTTGACAAAGAAGCAGCAGGGTTTGAGAGAATTGAATTTATTTTGAAAGTTTAACTGTGGGTAAAATGATATCAAAAATATCACATGCTACATAAAATTCCTTCAAGAAGGGAAGAATCAATTGCTGTAATAAACTTCCTTGTTGTCTTAAATTAAGAAATACCCACAAACACTCCAACATTCAGCAAACAACATCTTAATCAGTCACTGCCATCAATGCTGAGGCAACATCCTCCATGAGCTGAAGGCTCAGATGATGGTTAGCATTTTTAGAAATAAAATATATTTTTTAATTAAGGCATGTACATTTTTAGATGTTATACTATTGCACACTCAATAGACTACACATTATGTAAACATGGCTTTTATAAGCACTGGGATACCAAAAAAATATTCCTGTGATTTGCTTTATTGCAATATTCACTTTATTGAGGTGTTCTGGAGCTGAACTTGCATCATCTTTGTGTTATGCTTCTATATATTTAAATACAAATACAACAATAATTCCTCTAAACTATACTCTCCTCTGAACTTTCATTTTACTTCTCAGGACCCTAAAATCTCTTTAATCTCCTAGATTTGAGAGATCGGTATATTTCTTGACTGTTTGCATCTCATTCACTATATATTCAATCCATTGCCCAATGTTGTCATTTCTATATTCAAAACACATTTGCTATTACATATTTATATCTCCTCATGTGCATTAAGGCAATAGTAGTTCGGGTAGTCATCATCTTTTGCTTAGACTATTTCAACAGCTTTTAATTCATCTCTGCGACTCATGTCTTTTTTCTACTTTAAGCCATCTTCCCTGTGAATGGCAAAGTGATTTTCCTAAAGAATAGATATGTCCATATCACATCACTGCTCAAGGAAAACCTGGTTTCCTATTACCTCCAGAATCAAACATAAAGTATTCTGCTTGATAATTAAGGCCCTTTATAACTTGACCCCTTCCTTACTTTACAGTCATCTCACATTTTGATCCCTTCAAAGCCTATACTATTGTTGCCACATAACACTCTGCCATCTTGATGCCTCTGCACTGGCTGTTCTCTATGACTGCAGTGTTCTCCAAAGTCCCCTCTGACTCTTCATATTCTTGTATTCTTTGAAGACTCAGATCAATCATTTTCTGTAGTAGGCCTTCCCACAACTTCTTCCCTTGCTCCGCACTCTGCAGTCACTTGATCTTGCCCTTCTAAACTTACTTGATATCTACTTTATATGTGCCTTTGTATTTACAACTTAAGTACTTAGCAGAATTCCTGGCACCTAGTAGACACTTAATAAATGTTTGGTTTGTGTCTTATCTTCCCTAAGATATGGAAAAATAATAGACCTAAAGTTTAGTTTAGTCCACTAAAGGAAAACCACATTACTACTAATAGAAAATTGCATAATGTATGTCCTGAAAGGGCATAATGTAATCATAAGCACATCTATGTGGATGCATATGTGCTCATGGAAACTAACCTTACAGAGAGAAAACTTTTGTCCTCTTAATCATGACAAGTCTGCTACTTTTATACTCATCTAAGTGAATTTTGTTAGATGAAAAATAAATTTGTTAGATGAAAAGGAAGCTTATAAAGCCTATTTCTTAAATAAATCAGTAGGAAGAAGAGATAGGAAAGAATAAAGCTAAGATAAATGAAGGCTCAAGAAATCTGACATAGTACATGGACAGTGCAAATTTTCTCTCTAATGCATACATGTAAGAAAAATTTACCTGTGAATGCTTCATTTGGGAGAAGATAGAGAAATAGAAGCAGTGTCAGATTTTAATTTTTGAGTTCAAAGATCACTGCAAACCAGCCACTGAAGCCATTAAATTAAAAGACACTTGCTCCTTGGAAGGAAATATATGGTAAGTATTGACAATATACTAAAACCATAGACATCACCTGGTGGACAAAGGTCTGTATAGAAAAAGCTATGGTTTTCCAGTAGCAATGTATAGGTGTGAGAGTTGGACTATAAAGAAAGCTGACCACTGAGGGATCAATGCTTTCAAATTGTAGTGCTAGAGAAGACTTTTGAGAGTCCCTTGGACACCAAGGATGTCAAATAAGTCAATACTTAAAGGTTATTCATTGGAGGGTCAAATACTAAAGCTGAAGCTTAAATCCTTGGACCTATATTAAGAAAACAGGACTTACTTAAAATGACCCTGATATTTTGAATGATTGAAAGCAAAAGGAAAAGAAGATGGCAGAAGATTAGATAGATAGATAGATAGAGATAGATAGAGAGAAAGAGAGAGAGAGAGAGAGAGAGAGAGAGAGAGAGAGAGAGAGAGAGATGGATAGATAGACAGATAGACAGACAGACAGACAGACAGGTAGATAGATAGATAGATAGACAGACAGACAGACAGACAGACAGACAGATAGATAGATAGATAGATAGATAGATAGATAGATAGATAGATGATGTAATGGAAATAATGAACATGAACTTTGACAGAAGTCAAGAGAAAGTGGAGGATAGAAAGCCTGATATGCTGTGGTCCATGGTGTCATGAAGTATCATACATGATTGAACAGATGAAGAACAACTGTAGTCTTGTCCAAATGCTGTACATTTTCCAAAAGGACAATTTCCAACTCCTAAAGTATAATGGCAGTGATATAAACAGTGATAGGGTTGAGAATGGGGATAAGTATGCCGGTCTTTTTTTTTTCTTTTTATCTCTACTTTTAGCCACACTCACATGCATATCTATAACTAGAAATTTATAGCTGGGAGAGAGTAGGTATGGGGACAAGAGAGAAAGAATTTACCTCATATTAATAGCCAGCTGCAATGAAGTGTGAAGTGCCTTGTTGAAAAGTTCCTATATTATTTACTCAAAAGTTAGGCACATTTGAAGAAATAGCTTAGGTTAAGTGTACGTGTACTAGGGGGAAGGACTACACATAAGGATGAGGTTGCCATAGCCAGCAGTGGTATTTCAACACATTCTGAGAAAATGCTATCGGTAATTCTAAATTTCATTGTCTTGGTACAAAGCTCTGCTTGGCCCACTTCAGTTAGAGCTCTTCTCATAATGTCAGAGGCACAAACATGTTTTTTCAGATTGGTGCCATTTTTATCTCCATTTATTTTATAAATTATCTTATATAATGTGTAAGAAGATCATTAATGTTGCCCAAAGGCAGATGATAAACATTTTTCATGATTATTTTGGTCTTCTGGGGCACAAGAAAACACTGGATCTGTTGCAAAACAGTATCTATCTACTATGATTGGCACACATATTCCTCATATGCATATGTGTGCCTGTGTATACAAATTGTGCCACCATCATAGTGTGTTCAAAATAAAGTGATGCCAATTCTGCTAGGTGGAGAACAACAGGCATTTCAAGTTGGTGTGCATAAATTCCTTCTCTGTGAAAGTAAACTTTGAAGAACATGAAAGTAATCCTAATGCTGACTGACAACTTTGCCAGGTACTTCTCAATCAGGCAACAGAGGTATTCAACAGTAGCCAAGATGTGATGGAAAAAAAAGCATTTCTGTCTGCATGGCTCCTTGAAAGGATTCATATGGAAGAAATCTGAGATTTGAGAGAATTGCTCAAAGAGGTGCTTGACTTGACAGTAATCAAATAAATCTATAACTACATTTCTCAAGGAGACCTTCATCCAGTGTAATTTCATTACATCCTGCTAAATATTCTTTATTTTTTGCATTTTTTTTTATTTTTTGAAGGTAGTATTACATTTACTTTTTTAACTAATTTATTTTTAGTTTTCAATATTCATTTACACAGGATTTTGAGTTTCAAATTTTCTCCTCATCTCATCCCTCCCTTCATGCATTCTGAATACCTCTTCTCCTAATCTGCCCTCCCTTCTATCTCTCTCCGTTCTTTTATCCACTTCTCCTTCAATTTTCCTGCAGGGCAAGATAGATTTCTATGCCCCATTTCTGGTATTTCTTATTTCCCAGTTGCATGTGAAAACAATTTAATTTTTTTTTAACTTTTGTTTTTACAAATGTGAGTTCCAAATTTTCTCCTCCCTACCCACCCTCATTGAGAAGGCAAGCAATTCAATACAGGTTATATATGTGTAGTCATGCAAAACACTTCCATACTAGTCATGTAGTAAAAAACAAAGTATATTTTCCTTCATCCTATCTTACCCCCCATTTATTCTATTCTCTCTTTTGACCTTGTCCTAACTTAGAAGTGTTTGCTTCTACTTACTCCCTACCCCAATCTGCCCTCCCTCTATCATCCTCCCGATCTCTTGTCCCCTTCCACTTCCCCTATTTTCCTGTAGGGTAAGATAGATTTCCATACACAATTGAGTGTGTATGTTATTCCCTCAAGCCAAATTCTATGAAAATAAGATTCACTCATTCTCTCTCACCTTCCCCTCTTTCCACTTCTTGTCAGTTTTCTGTGAGATAATTTATCCCATTCTACCTCTCCCTTTCTCCTTCCCTTTGTATAATCCTTTCTTACCCTTAATTTTATTCTTTAGTTATCCTTTCATCTTCAACTCACTGTGTGCCATCTATCTATCTATCTATCATCTATCTATCTATCTATCTATCTATCTATCTATCTATCTATCTATCTATCTATCTATCTGTCTATCTGTCTATCTATGTATCTATCTATCTATGTATCTATCTATCTATGTATCTATCTATCTATCTATCTATCTATCTATCTATCTATCTATTTACGTACATACAATTTTTCCCTCCAACTACCCTAATACTGACAAAGGTCTCATGAGTTACAAATGTGTCTTTCCATACAGAATGTAAACAGTTCAACCTTAATAATCTCTTATTTCTCTTTCCTGCTTACCTCTTCATTTTTTCTCTTGAGTTTTGTATCTGAAAGTCAAATTTTCTCTTCAACTCTGGTCTTTTCATCAAGAATGCTTGAAAGTCTCCTATTGCACTTAATGACCATTTTTTTCCCCTGAAGGATTATATTCAATTTTGCTGGATAGGTGATTCTTGGTTTTAATCCTATCTCCTTTGCCCTCTGGAATATTATATTCTAAGCCCTGTGGTCCCTTAATGTAGAAACTGCTAAACCTTGTGTTATCCTGATTGTGTTTCCACAATACTTGAATTGTTTCTTTCTGCTTGCAAAATTTTCTTCCTGACCTGGGAACTCTGTAATTTGGTTACAGTATTCCTAGGAGTTTTCCTTTGGGGATATCTTTCAGGAGGTGATTGGTGGATTCTTTCCATTTCTATTTTGTCCTCTGATTCTAAAATATCAGGGGAGTTTTCCTTGATAATTTCAAGAAAGATGATGTGTAGGCTCTTTTTTTGATCACGGCTTTCAGAGAGTACAATCATTTTTAAATTATCTTTCCTGGATCTAATTTCCAGGTCAATTGTTTTTCCAAAGAGATATTTCATGTTGTTTTCTATTTTTTCATTCTTTTGAATTTGTTTTACAGTGTCTTGATTTCTCATAAAGTCACTAGCTTCCATTGTTCCATTCTAATTTTTAAGGATTTTTTTTTTCGGTAAGTTTTTGGACTTGCTTTTCCATTTGGCCAATTTTGCTTTTTAAGCTATTCTCCTCCTCATTGGCTTTTTGGACCTCTTTTGCCATTTGGCTTAGGCTATTTTTTTTTAGGTGTTATTTTCTCCATTATGTTTTGTGTCTCCTTTAGCAAGCTGTTGACTTGTTTTTTTATGATTTTCTTGTATTACTGTCAGTTTTTACTCAGCTTCTCTTACTTGATTCTCAAAATCCTTTTTGAGCTCTTCCATGGCCTGGGATCAATTCACATTTTTCTTGGAGACTTTGGATGTAGGAGCTTTGACTTTGTTGTCTTCTTCTGTTTGTATGTTTTGATCTTCTTTGCCACCAAACTAAGATTCTATGGTTTGACTCTTTTTGTACTGCTTGGTCATGATCCCAGCCAATTGCTTGAGTCATTAACTCTTTGTTAAGGTAGGGATCTGTTTCCAGTGTGGAAAATGTACTGTCCCAAGCTTCGGGGGTTTTGTGCAGCTGTTTTCAGAGATACTTCTAGGTTTCTGTAAATTTTCAGTTCTTCCAAGGAGCTATGACCGAGGGTGAGGTGTTTACTCCTTTCCCAGCCTGTGCTCTGGTGTATGACTGAACACAAGCACTGTTTTATATCTTGGAATTGCGAGGAGGACTTCTTCTGCACCCCCGCTACAAGCTCCACTACTGCAATGCTCCTCCTTGCCCTAGGACCACTACCCTGAACTGTGACCCAGATAAAAGCACAGGCAAAGCAAGAGAATCCTGAACCAGCAAAGAGATCCCTGAAATTCCCCTCTGATCAGCCACTGGATTCCCCCTCAGTCTGTGGGACAGAAGCTCAGGGAGAAGCCACCACCCCAGGGCCACACTAGGGTACTGGGACTGGGACTCCATTTCTCTCTCACTGCAGACACAGACTTTTCCTACAGACCTTATAAGTTGTTATTGGTGATTGTGGCTTTAGAAGTCTGGAAACCTCCACAGCTGCTTGTGATTCAGTTCTGTGAGGCCTGCTACAGGTTCACTGAGGCCTGCATACCCACCCTGAACTGCGCTTCTCTCACTGCCTAGCATGATAGACCTTTCTGATCAACCATCCAAGTTGTCTTGGGTTGGAAATTTGTTTCACTCTGTCTTTTTGTGGGTTCTGCTGCTTTATAATTTGTTTAGAGCCATTTTTCTAGGTATTTGGAGATGTTTGGGAGACAGCTCAAGCAAGTCAGTACTTTTACTCCACCATCTTGGCTCCACCCTCCTCCCTGATAAATACTCTGGGGGGAAATCTAAGGGTTAAAGAGAAGTCTTAGCAAACTCAATATCTGACCTTTTTAGTCTATGCCATCAAAAATGAATTGTCTTAACTTTGTACCCTATATTTTACAGGGCAAGCCTATTGTGTAGATATCCTAAAGTGAATTTAAATTCTGTCCAATAATGATTATTTTGGATTTGACTATTGATTTGACTCATTGTGCTCATCAATTGCTTCTTTGAATACAAGATTAAGAATCCAGTCTTCATACACACACATCATAACTCCCAATTACTCTTTATAATATACATACACACAGACACATTTACACACATATTTGATATGTGTAAGTTTGTGTCTCAAAGCTACTTTAATTTGCAACTCGCTTATCAATAGTGATGTGTAGCATTTTCATGTGACCATTGATGACTTTCATTTTGTCTTCTGAAAATGGCTTATTTATATCATTTGGCCATTTATCAATGGGGTAATGGCTTGTATTTTTATAAATTAAGCTCAGTTCCCAATCTATTTGAGAAATGAGGTCTATATGAGAGAAATACTATAAAGATGTTTCCCTTAGTTTCCTTATTTTCTTCTAATTTGGGGTGCATTGATTTTGTTTGTGCAAAAAAAAAAGTCATGTCATCAAAATGATCCTTTTTACTTCCAGTGATCATCCCTATCTCTTATTTAGTCATAAACTCTTCCCCTACGCATAGAGTTGAGAGGTAATTTTTCTATGTTCCCCTAATTGGCTTATGTTACAACCCTTTATCTCTAAATAATTTATTCATTTTGAAATCATCTTTGTATGGAGTGTAATGTGTTGATCTATTGCTAGTTTCTGTGAATGGCAAGGTATTACCCCTAAAAGCTTGAACTTTTGGTTTTATCAAATTTTATATTACTATGGTCATTTACTAGTGTGTATTTTATATCTAATCTACAGCTCTGACCCGGCACTCTGTGCCTTGGCCAGTACTACATTGTTTTCATGATTACCACTTTCTAGTATAGTTTGAAATCTGCTAATGCTAGGTCACCTTCTTTCACATTTTTTCATTGATTCCCTTCAACTTCTTAATCTTTAATCTTCCATATGAATTTTGTTATTATTTTTTCTAGCTCTACAAAATAGTTATTTGGAAGTTTTATTGATATTGCGCTGAATAAGAAAGTTGACAGAAGTAAAGTGGTTATTTTTATTACATATTGGATTGTGTTTCACTAATGATCAATTAATGGTTCTCCAATTGTTTAGATCTATCAATTGTGATATATATATATATATACACACATAAACATATATGTACATATATATACATATATGTATGCATACAGATGCACATATGTATAATATATGTGTTATATTTAAACTTACTGCATTCTTTCTCTCTACTATCTTTGGTTTAGGTAGCAAAACCATATTTGTATGAGAAATTGAATTTGGTAGGATTTTGTATGTATGTTTTTCAAATTGTTTATATAATAATGGATTTAATTGCTCTTTAAATATTTGGTAAAACTAACTTGTAAATCCATCTATTTGGGGGAATTTTGTTCCTAAGGAGCACATTTATGGCTTCTTCAATTTCTTTTTCTAAGACAAAGTTACTCAAGTATACTATTGCCTCTTTTAATCTGAGGAGCTTATCCATATTTTAAAAATATTCATCTATCACTTAGATTGTCATTTTACTTACATATAAGTGGGCAAAATGATCCTTAATCATTGTTTTGATTTCATCTTCATTGATGGCACATTTTCCCTTTTCATTTTGGTATTGGACATTTGTTTCGTTTTTTTTTTCCTCTCTTACTTTTTTAAATAAAATTAACCAATAGTTTATCTATGTTATTTCCCTCATAAACCAGCTCCTAGCTTTATTGCTTTATTAGTTTATTTCAATTCTTTTTTCTTTCAGTTTTATTAATATTCTCTTTGATTTTTAGGATCTCTATTTAGATATTAAATTGTTTTTTATTTTTTTTTTAAATTTTATTAATTTATTTTGATTTATCAACAATCACTTCCATATGCTTTTGAGTTGAAAATGTTTCTCCTCCTTCCTTCTGCCCACCCTCCCCAAGATAGTTCACAATCTGATATAGACTATACATTTACATTCCTATTAAACATATTTTCATGTTAGTGAAGTTGCAAGTAAAAATTAAAACCAATAGAGGAAACAAAACTCAACAGAAGGGGGAAAAAAGTGATAGCGATTCAACTTCAGTAGTTCTTTCTTTGAATATGGATAGCATTTTCTATCACGAGGCCTCTGGAGATGTCTTAGATCCTTGTAAGTGAAGTTTAACAATATTAGTCATCATACAACTTGGCTGTTATTGTGTACAAAGTCCTCTTGGTTCTGCTCACCTCACTCAGCATCAGACCATATAAGTCTTCCCAGGTTTTTCTGAAGTCAGCCTGTTCGTCATTTCTTATAGCACAACAGTATTCCATTACATTCATATACTACAACTTGCTCAGCTGTTCCCCAATTGATGGTCATCCTCTCAATTTCCAATTCTTTGCCACCACAAAAAAGAGCTGCTATGAATATTTTTGTACATGTGGGTCCTTTTCCCATTTGTTATCTCTTTGGGATATAGCCCTAGAAGTGCTATTGCTGGATCAAAGAGTATGCACATTTTTGTAGCCCTTTCGGCATAGTTCCAAATAGTTCTCCAAAATGGTTGGATCATTTCACAACTCCACCAACAACGTATTAGTGTTCCAATTTTCCCACATCTTCTCCAACATTTATCATTTTCCTGTTTTGTCATGTTGGCCAATCTGATAGGTGTGATGTGGTACCTCAGAGTTGTTTTGATTTGCATTTCTCTAATCAATAACGATTTAGAGCATTTTTTCATATGACTATAGATGGCTTTAATTTCTTCATCTGAGAACTGTCTGCTCATATCCTTTGACCATTTATCAATTGGGGAATGGCTTGTGTTCTTATAAATTTGTCTTAATTCAATATATATTTTAGAAATGAGGCCTTTATCAGAGAGACTGGTTGTAAAAATTCTTTCCCAATTTTCTACCTTCCTTCTAATCTTAGTTGCATTGGCTTTGTTTGTGCAAAAACTTTTCAATTTAATGTAATCAAAATTATCCATTTTGCTTTTCATAATGTTCTCTATCTCCTGTTTGGTCATGAATTCTTCTGTTCTCCATAGATCTGATAGGTAAACTATTCCTTGTTCTCCCAGTTTACTTATGGTATCAGCCTTTATATCTAAGTCATGAACCCATTTTGACTTTATTTTGGTATATGGTGTGAGATTTGGGTCTTTGCCTAGTTTCTGCCATACTCTTTTCCAGTTTTCCCAGCAGTTTTTTTCAAAGAGTGGGTTCTTATCCCAGAAGCTGGGGTCTTTGGGTTTATCAAATAATAGATTACTATAGTCATTGACTACTGTGTCTTGCATATTTAACCTATTCCACTGATCCACCTCCCTATTTCTTAGCCAGTACCAAGCAGTTTTGATGATTGCTGCTTTATAATACAATTTAAGATCTGGAATTGCTAGGCCACCTTCCCCTGCATTTCTTTTCATTAGTTCCTTTGATATTCTGGACCTTTTGTTTTCCAAATGAATCTTGTTATTATTTTTTCTAACTCTATAAAATAATTTTTGGTAGTTTGATTGGTATGGCACTGAATAAGTAAATTAGCTTAGGTAGGATTGTCATTTTTATATATTAGCTCGGCCTACCCATCAGCAACTGATGTTTTTCCAATTATTTAGATCTGATTTTATTTGTGTGAAAAGTGTTTTGTAATTGTGTTCATAGAGTTCCTGGGTTTGTTTCATAGGTAGACTCCTAAATATTTTATAATGTCTACAGTAAGTTTAAATGGGATTTCTCTTTCTATCTCTTGCTGTTGGGCTTTGTTGGTAATATATAGAAATGCTGATGATTTATGTGGGTTTATTTTATAGCCGGCAACTTTGCTAAAGTTGTTTATTATTTCAAGTAGTTTTTTACTTGATTCTCTAGGATTCTCTAAGTATATCATCATGTCATCTGCAAAGAGTGATAGCTTTGTTTCTTCTTTGCCTATTCTAATGCCTTCAATTTCTTTTTCTTCTCTTATTGCTAAAGCTAAGGTTTCCAGGACAATATTGAATAACAGTGGTGATAATGGACATCCTTGTTTCACTCCCGATCTTATTGGAAATGCTTCTAGCCTGTCCCCATTACATATAATGCTTGCTGAAGGTTTTAGATAAATGCTATTTATTATTTTAAGGAAGACTCCATTTATACCTATGCTTTCTAGTGTTTTTAATAGGAATGGGTGTTGTATTTTATCAAAAGCTTTTTCTGCATCTATTGAGATGATCATGTGGTTTCTGTTGGTTTTGTTTTGATATGCTCAATAACGCTGACAGTTTTCCCAATATTGGACTAACCCTGCATTCCTGGTATAAATCCTACCTGGTCATAGTGTATCATTTTTGTGATAAGTTGCTGCAATCTACTTAAAATTTTTGCATCTATATTCATTAGATAAATTGGTCTATAATTTTCTTTCTCTATTTTGACTCTTCCTGGTTTAGGTATCAACACCATATTTGTATCATAAAAAGAATTTGGTAAGACTCCTTCTTCACCTATTTTCCCAAATAGTCTATATAGTATTGGAATTAATTGTTCTTTAAATGTTTGATAGAATTCGCATGTAAATCCATCTGGCCCTGGAGATTTTTTCCTAGGGAGTTCATCAATGACTTGTTCAATTTCTTTTTCTGATATGGGGTTATTTAAGTATTTTACTTCCTCTTGGCTTAATCTGGGCAATTTATATTTTTGTAAATATGTATCCATTTCACTAAGATTGTCAAATTTGTTGGCATATAGTTGGGCAAAATAATTCCTAATTATTGTTTTAATTTCCTCTTCCTTGGTGGTAGCTTTGCCCTTTTCATTCTTGATACTAGTAATTTGGTTTTCTTCTTTCTTTTTTTAATTAAATTAACCAAAGGCTTATCTATTTTATTGTTTTTTTCATAAAACCAGCTCTTAGTTTTATTTATTAGTTCAATAGTTTTCTTAATTTCAATTTTATTAATTTTTCTTTTGGTTTTCAATATTTCTAATTTGTGTTTAGTTGAGGATTTTTAATTTGTTCTTTTTCTAGTTTTTTTAGTTGTATGCCCAATTCATTAATCTCCTCTTTTTCTATTTTATTTATGTAAGCATTTAGAGATATAAAACTTCCCCTAAGAACTGCTTTCACTGCATCCCATAGGTTTTGGTATGTTGTCTCATTATTGTCATTCTCTTGAATGAAATTATTGATTGTTTCTATGATTTGTTGTTTGACCCAATCATTTTTTAGGATTAGATTATTTAGTTTCCAATTATTTTTTAGTCTATCTTTCCATGGCCCTTTATTACATATAATTTTTATTGCATCATGATCTGAAAAGGATGCATTTAATATTTCTGCCTTTCTGCATTGGATTGTGAGGTTTTTATGCCCTAGTACATGGTCCATTTTTGTGTATGTGCCATGTACTGCCAAGAAAAAAGTATATTCCTTTCTATCCCCATTCAGTTTTCTCCAGAGGTCTATCATACCTACCTTTTCTAATGTTCTATTCACCTCCTTAACTTCTTTCTTGTTTATTTTGTGGTTAGACTTATCTAGTGCTGAGAGGGAGAGGTTCAGGTCCCCCACTGGTACAGTTTTGCTGTCTATTTCTTCCTGTAACTCCCTGAACTTCTCCTGTAAGAATTTGGATGCTATACCATTTGGTGCATATATGTTTAGTAATGATATTGCTTCATTGTCTATGGTGCCTTTTAGCAGGATGTAGTTTCCTTCCTTATCTCTTTTGATTAGATCTATTTTTGCTTTTGCTTTTTCTGAGACCAGGATTGCTACCTTTGCTTTTTTCACTTCAGCTGACACACAATATATTCTGCTCTATATGTTAAATTGGATGTTTTAATTTATTTTTCTATTTTTTTTCATTTTGTGCCCAATTAATTGATTTACTCTTTCTCTCTTTTATTGATATGTGAGTAGGAAAATATAAAATCTTCCCTAAGTACTGTGTTGGCTACATCCTACATATTTTGGTATGCTGTTTTCATTATATTTATTGTCACTATGTCATTTTTAGCATTATCTTTAATGAAATTATTTATGGTCCCTTGGATTTATGATTAGATTATTTAGTTTCCAATTAATTTTTAATCTGCACTTCCATGGAATTTTAATGAATGTTATTTTAGTGGTATTAAAATGGTGAATTTAATATTCTTGCTTTTATGTTTTAGTTTATAACGTTTTTACACTTTACCACTTGGTCAACTTTTGTGAAGGTGCGATCTATAGCTGAGAAAAAGGCATACTGCTTTATATTCCCATTATTTTTTTTTCTAAATGTCTATCATGTCTTATTATTTTAAGATTCTATTCATCTCCCTAATTTCTTTTTTATTTATTTTATGGTCAGTTTTATATGGCAGTTGAGGTCTTGTACTAGTGTAGTTATACTATTTCCTCCTATAATACAGTTTTCCCTTTTCCTAAGAATCTGTATGGTATTCCATTTTACGCATATGTGTTAGTATTGTTATTACTTCATTATCTCTGGTCCTTTGTAGCAATGTGTAATTTTCTTAATTATCTCTTTAAATTTGTTCTTTTTGTTCTTTTTGCTTTTTCTGAGTTCATGATGGCTATCCCTTTCTTTTTAATTTCAACCAAAATATAATATATTCTCCTCAGCCCTTATTATAACTCTGAGCATCTTTGTTTTTTAGTTATGTTCCTTGCGAAGAACACATATTTGGATTCTAGTTTCTAACTCATTCTCTTATTTGCTTCCATTTTTCTCAGTAAACTTATCCCATTGATGGCTAACTATTACCATCCATATTATTTTCTTCTGTTTATCCTTTTCTCTTTTTGTATTTTCCCTCTTCTAAAGGTTATTTTCCTTCTGACCACTTCCTTCCTTTTTCTGCCCTCCCATTTATACTCCTTACCCTTTTTCTTCTCCCATTCCCCTTCCATTTCCCTCTTTGGTAAGACAGATTTCTAGGCCAGCATCAGGGGTGAAGCCAAAATGGCAGAGTAAAACCAGTGACTTGTTTGAGCTCTCCTCCAAACCCCTCCAAATACTTATTAAAAAAGGCTCTAAACAAATTCTAAAGCAGCAGAACCAAGAAAAAGTCAGAGTGAAACAAATTTGCAGCCCATGACAACTTGGATGTTTGATCAGAAAAGTATATGATGCCAGGCAGTGAGAGGAGCGCAGTTCTACACGGGCATGCAGGCAAAACAGGCCTCAGTGAAGCTGGAGCAGGCCTCAGAGGATGGAAATACAGGCACCTGTGGCATTTTCCAGACTTCTCAAGCCACAAATACCAAAGATAACATAGAAGGTCAGTGTGAAAAGTCTGTGACTGAGGTGAAAGAGAAGTATGGTCTTAGCACCAGTGCCTAAGCTCAATCTCAGAATGGCAGCTGCTTCCTGAGCTTCTAGCCCACAGACTGAGGGGGAATCCAGTGGATGATCACAGTGAGATTGCAGGGATCTCTCTGCTGGTGCAGGATTCTCTTGCTTTGCTTGTGCTTGGATCTGGGTCACAGTTCTGGGTGGTGGTCCTAGGGCAAGGAGGAGTGCTAGAGTGGTGGAGCTTGTAGTGGTGGTAGAGAGAAAATTTTCCTCACAGCATCAAAGCAGAAAAGAGTGCTTGTGGTCACTCATAGACCAGACAGGCCAGGAAAGGAATAAACACCTCACCCCTTATTATATCACCTTGGAAGAACTGAAAATTTACAGGTCCCTAGAAGTATCTCTGAAAACAACTGCAGAAAATCCCCAAAGCTTGGGAGAGTGCATTCTCCACACTGGAAGCAGACCTCTACCTTAATAAAGAGTTTAAGAGTGAAGTAATTGGCTGAGATAATGAAGAAACAAAGGCATAAAAAAAGTCAGACCATAGAATCTTTCTTTGGTAACAAAGAAGATCAAAACATACAACCAGAAGAAGACAACAAAGTCTCAAAAATAAGTATCTCATGCGATATAAATAATATTAATTTTTCACTCTAGTTCTCTTTTCTTTCAAGTGATTTTGTCCGAAATGTCATCTCCTCTCCTCTCCAGATCTCTAGCAGTGTAATTGTTAATTCACAAACTTAAAGTAGGTGACCTAGATTCTAGCTTTGCTAAGAAACTTGAGATCATCTGGTATGATTACCCTGAAGCTCCCTGGACTATTTCTCAATGATTTCACTAGCTTTGTACTTAGTAGTTATTTTATGGTCTGCCACTTTTACTATTGTAGACCTCCCAGCTGCTTTGCCAAACATTATTTTCAGCATATGAATATTAATCCTTAGTTAGTCCCTAAAAGCTAATTTCTTTGTTCCTGCTCCAGGACAGCTGAATACTGATGGAGTAATTTAAGAAACTAACCTGATTTCCTCCAGTATAAATATGTTGCATAACATTAACTAGGCCTGTCCTGTTGTTGATTGTCTTTATAGTCTACCTTTATAATTAATTTGCCTTAGAAACTGTTTCATACATATTTTCTATCCTTCAAGTTGTAACCCTGTTATTTATTTAAACAAATGGTTTACAAAAGGAGTATCCTTTTTGAATACTCAATCCCCATTCAAGGGACTTAATATAAATTCAACTTGCTGTACTGTTTTTTCTCCAAAACATTCTTTAAACAGACATTCCTTTTCTCCTATGAATCTTAAATCTCTCATTTTTTATTTGCTTACATATGTGTTTAGGTTTTCATGGCTTAAATAATGTGTAAATAGTTCTGGCCAGAAACTCTCAGTCTTCTTCTCCCATTTAAATGGGGTACTAGACACTTACCAGTTTTATGACCCAGGGAAAGTTACATAACTTCTGCTTCAATTTCCTCAGCTACAAAACAAAGACAAAATAGTAAATGCTTCACAAGGACATTGTTTAACTCAAATAAGATAATATTTTTATGGGATAATAGTTTGAAAATACTTAGAAAAAAGTCCATCATAGAGTAAACACTTAAGAAAAAAATATTTCCTTACTTATTTAAAAGAAGGAAAAGAGGAATATGAACAGAATTTTAGAAAAGTCAATATAATAGATTTCTGGGGTTTTTGAATGGGAATAAAAGAAAGACATTACTGAGCCATGCATTGTAACTTTATAAAAAATTGACCTCTTTTAAAGGGATGAAAACCTTACAAATGCAGAAAAGAAGAAATATTAAAGACATCCTCTCCTGACCACAATACAGTTAAAAACAATATTCCTTACAGGGCCATTTGAAAAAGTCAGAAAAGGTGCTTGGGAGGCAGAACCAAGATAATGGATTAAAGACAGGGGCTCCCTTGAGCTCTCCCCTAAACCCCTCCAAATACCTGTAAAAATGACTGTAAACAAATTCTGGACCAGCAGAACCCATGAAAAGACAGAGTGAAACAAATATTCGCCAAGACAACTTGGAAGGTCAACAGGAAAGGTCTGTTGCACCAGGCTGAGAGAAGAGAACAGTCCACTATGAGCCAGGCCAGTGCAGACCAGCCCCCCGATTTTCAGACTTCTCAGCCCACAAATGCCAAATACAACTTAGAAGGTCAGTAGGAAAGATCTGTTGGACATGAGTGAGAGAGAAGTTCAGTCCAGCCCTGGCTGCATGACAGCCCCACAACAGCAGTGGTGGTTTCAATTTCAGGGTAGAGAAGTCAGTTGTAGTTTGCAGCCTCCTTAGGGATTGCAAGGAGCAAGGTTATTTGTGGGATAATGTGCTTTGGGACTCTAGCCATGGCTTAGGAGTGGAGAGGAGAACTCAAAGTTGAGACCAAGGACAGACCTCAGAATATAAAATAAGAAGGACCTGAGGCTTAGGACATCATTCCCTGTACCTTAGGACTAGAATTTGAGTACACTAATTGCTGCTAAAAGCTAAATAAAACAAAAATAAATAAAAATGAGTAGGCAAAGGATAAAGAATTCAACCATAGATAGCTACAGTAGGAATAGAGAAGATCTGGGTTCACATTCAGGGGAAGACAGTGAAGCTAAAAAAAAAACCTAGTCCTTATTCAGTGAGAAATATAAAATGGTCCCAAGCACAAAAAATAATTCTCAGAAGAATTTAAAAAGGATGTTAAAAATGAAATAAAATATATCAGGGACAAATTAGAAAAAAAAATAAGAACAATTTAAGAAAATCATGAGAAGAAAATTCAGCAACTTGACATAGAGAATCAAAAGCTAAAGGAAGAAAATAATTGCTTGAAAAATAAAGTTGGGCAAAGGGAAGCTATTGCTGTTCTAAAACACCAAGAAATAATAAAATAAAATCAAAAGAATGAAAAAAATAGGAGAGAATATGAAACATCTCATGAGAAAAACAATTCATCTAGAGAATAGATTGAGGACAAATTATATAGAATGGCTGGACTATCTAAAATTATGCTAAAAAAGAATTTTGATACAATATTACAAGCAATTATTAGGGAAATTTGCCCTGAAGTTCTAGAGCAAGAAGGCAAAGCAGAAATAGGAAAAAAAAATGTCTGATCACCACCTGAAAGAGATGCCAGGAGGAAAACTTACAGGAATATTATAGTCAAGTTTCAAAGCTTCCAGGTTAAGGAGAAAGTATTGGAAGAAACAAACAAAAATAAATGTTACAGAGTTAGAATAAGAATTACACAAGATCTAGCAGCCATTATATTTCTACAAGACCTATGGTCTTGAAATACTGTATTTCATAGATCAAAAAAGCTGGGGATATGGATAATAGAAACTTATCTAGCAAAGTTAAGCATAATCCAGGATGAAAAAAAAAGATATTTAACAAACTGAAAGACTTTCATGTATTTGTGACAAAAACAGCAGAAATTAATGGAAAATTCAACATATGACATCTAGGAGAAATATAAGTAAATATTAAAGAGCACTTATAAGGGACTCAGTAAGGTCAAATTGTTTACTTCCTATATGTGAAAATATCAGTATTTTTAGGTCTGTCATTATTTGGAAAGTTTGAAAGAAAGACTTGGGCTAAGCTGAATGTCATTGGGTCATTCTAAAAAAAATAAAACTCCTTATAGAGAGATAAAAAGAAATAATTATCTAATTTAAATGAGGCATAAAATGAAGACAATGATACAAAAAAAGCTAGTAAGGGTAGTAGAGAGTGGGCAGTGCTGGAACCTTACTCTCATTGGGAATGGGTTAAAGACTGAACACACATACACACACATACACATTCTTAAAAATTCAGAAAGACTGAGAGGGCAAGGGCATAGGATGGAGAGAGAGGATGTGGGAAGGATGGGTAGAGTAAGGAATAGAAGAGTAAGTTAACAGGTAGAAGTAAAACAGAGGAGTGAGGAAAGATAGGGATAGGGTGAGGATAGCTATAGCTTATAATGTAAATGGGATGAATTTACTCCAAAAATGGAAATTAATAGCAGATTCAAGAATATGTTTCTTTCAGGAAATGCTATAAAAAGGAGAGATACACAGAAATATAAAATATAGGTCAGGAGTAGTATTTATTTTGTAAAAAAGAGCTGTGGTAGCAATCATGACCCCAGGCAAAGTTAAAGCTAAAATAGATTTAATTGAAAGAGAAAAATAAGGAAACTATACTATGTGGAAGCAATATTCAACAGTGGTTTATATCATTTAAGATAGCTGCACAGTATAAAATACCTGAAAGTATACCTGCCAAAAAAGACACAAGAATTATATGAATGTAAATATTAAAACATTTTTATGCAAAAAAAGTCAGATCTAAATAATTGAAGTGATTTTTTTTTTTGCTCATCGGTAGGTAAACCCAATATAATAAAAAAATGACAATTTTATCTAACTAATCTATGTATTCAATGCAATCACAATTAAATTACTAAAATACTATCTTACGATGAAGAAAAATAATAAAGTTCTTATGGAAGAATCAAAGTTCAGGCACTTCAAAGAAACTAGGAGGGGAAAAGATATAAAGGAATTAGATTCAGCAATATCAGAATTTAAACTGTTAACACAGTTAACAGAAGTGAGAGCATTGTTGAAGTAAAATATGGATAATTTCAATTATTTTAAATTAAAATTTCCTTGTATAGAGTCTGCTTCCAGGAGCCAAGATGGTGGAGTAAGAAGTTATGTGCTCTTACCCTCTCCTATTAATCTCTGAAAGTGCAGAAAATATGGCCCCAGGAAAAACCCTGGAACAGCTGAACAAGAAGAAAGATGAGGTGAAGCAGTACAGGAGCCCAGGTAGTTTGAGAGATCAACCTGAAAGGCCCCTCTTGCACTGGGGGAATGGGAGCAGTACAGAGTGTGAGACTTCCCAGCAAGCTAGGAGAAAGCCCCACCTCAGCATACCAGAGGGAGATTCTGAATCCCAGGTGGTGGAGCAGGCATAAACCAACACTAAGACTGAGTTCCTCAGTACGTGCAGGGGAACCATTGGAAACCAGCTTAGAAAACCACCACCTACCTCATATTCTGTGGCATCCAAGTCTCCCAGTGCCACAGCAAAACTCTGGGAAATGCTCCAAGGGGAAAGTCTTCATCAGGGAAACATCCTGCAGCAGCAAAATATCCATCTGAAATTGGAGCCAAGGAAAGCAAAAGGAAGGAAAGGCCCAGGTGGGCAGGCAACCTCTAGGGGACAGACTACCAAATAGTACCTAGAATTTCAGTGTTGCTGATTCCAGCCCAACAGGTAGAAGTAAAGCAGGTAACCTGTCAGAACTGTCCAGTTTTCAATTGCCAGCCATTGAGGCCCCCTGCATAAAAAGCCAGTGACAAGGCCCTAGGCTCCCAACACAAGAAGCTTGTGTCAGTGTCCCTGTTCTGCAGCAGAAGAGCTCAATCTTTTTAAAGGCCAGGGAATAAGCAAACGCCATGAGGAAAAAGAAATGTAGTATAGATTCTTATTATGGGAAGAGAGAAGATCAAGGCAGAAATTCTGAAGAGGACAACATTGTCAACAAACACATCTGGAACCTCAAAGGGGAATATGAGCTGGTCTGAAGCCCAAAAAATCTTGGAAGAGCTCAATAAGGACTTTAGATATCAAATAAGAGAGGAAATAAGAGAGGCAGAAGAAAAATTGAGAAAAGAAATGAGAGGTATGAAAAAGAAAGTAAATAGCTTGGAAAAGGAAGGACAAAAATTAGCTGAAGAAAACAACTCCTTAAAATGCAGAATTGGCCAAACAGAAAAGGAGACATAAAAACTCAGTGAGGAGAAGAATTCCTTAAAAAAATAAAATGGGCCAAATGTAAAAGGTGGTAAAAAATCTAATAAATAAAACAATCTGTAAATAATTTGAATTGGAGGGGCAGCTAGGTGGCGCAGTGGATAGAGTACTGGCCCTGAAGTCAGGAAGACCTGAGTTGAAATCCGGCCTCAGACCCAACACTTGACACTTACTAGCTGTGTGACCTTGGGAAAGTCACTTAACCCCAATTGCCTAAAAGCCAAAAAAAAAAAGCCAAAAATTAGAATTGTGCAAATGGAAGTTAATGACTATAGGAGAGCAAGAATCAGTTAAACAGAAACAAAAGAATGAAAAACATAGATGAAAACATAAACTTTCTCCCTGATAAAACAACTGACTGACCTGGAAAATAGATCCAGGAGAGACAATTTAAAATTATTTATCTACCTGAAAATCATGATGAAAAAAAGAATCTGAACAGCATCTTTCAGAAAATCATCAAGGAAAATTGCCTTGATTTCCTAGAATCAGAGGGTGAAATAGCCATAGAAAGAATCCACTGATCACCTCTTGAAAGAGATCCAAAATTGAAAATGCCAAGGAATATAGTATCCAAATTCCAAAATTACCAGATCAAAGAGAAAATACTGCAAGAAGCCAGAAAGAAACTATTTAAATATCACGGAACCACAGTCAGGATTATGCAGGACCTTGTAGATTCTACAATTAAAGTTCATAGGGCATGGAATATGGTATTCTATACAGCAAAATAGCTTGGATTACAATCAAGAATCAACTGCCAGCTAAAATGGGCATAATCTTTCAAGGGAGGAGATGGATATTCAATGAAATAAGAGACTTCCAAAGTTTCCTGATAAAAGGACCAAAGCTCAACAGAATATTTGATCTTCAAATACAAGACTCAAGGGACATAAAAAGGTAAATGGTGCAGTGGTTAGAGCTATGGCCTTCTAGTCAGGAGGACCTGAGTTCAAATCCAGTATAAACATGTGACACTTACTAGCTTTGTGACCCTAGGCAAGTCACTTAACCCTGATTGCCTCACAAAAAAAGTAAAAAAAAAAAGATAAATGGGACAGAAGAAAAGAAAAAAACAACCCAACATGTTATTAATAAAGGCAAACTGTTTACATTCCCACAAGGGAAGATGACACTTGTAACTCTTGAGAACTATATTCTTATCACACCATTTTAATGAGGTGTACATAGAGGAGGTGAATATAAGTTGACTTTGATGTAATGATAAAAAAATCTAATCAAGTGGGTTAAATGGATCTAAGTTAAGTGGATTAGTCTGATATAACTAAGGAAATAAACTGGGAGAAAAGGAAAGGAGGAGACAGGGGTAAATTGCTAACATTGAAAGACTTGGCCCTTCTCAGCAATGCAAGGATCTAAGACATTTCCAAAGTTGTCATAGTGGAAAATGCTATCCACATCCAAAGAAAGAACTATGGAGTTTGAATGCAGATTGAAACATACCATTTGCAATTCCTCTTTCTTCTGTTTCGTTTTGTTTCCTCTTTTTGGTGGTTCCTTGTATTGCTTCTAATTCTTCCTTACAACATCACTAATGTGAAAATAAGTTTAATTGAAATGTAGATGTGTAACCTATATCAGATTGCATGCCATCTTGGGGAGGGAGATGGGGAGAGAAGGGGATAAAAATTTAAAGCTCAAAAACCTATGGAAGTGATTGTTGAATAATCAAAATAAATTGATAAAAAAAGAAATGATGAGCTCAATGATTTTAGAAAAGACATGGAAAAACTTGCATGAAATAATGTAGAGTGAAATGAGCAGAACCAAGGGAACATTGTATACAGTAACAGCAAGGTTGCTTTAAAAATGACTTTAAGAGAATAAGTTATTTTGACTACTATAAATACCCAAATTCACTATAAAGGACATGTGAAGACATTAGTCGTTTCAAGAGAAAGAACTTACAAATAGAACTATGTATGAAATACTTTTACAAATACACACACACACACACATATACACATATACATATATATGCATAAATACACATACATACATGCATATATACATACTCACCTATTTTGTGTCTAATAGTAGTCATCTCTAATGCAAGGAAGAGTAAAAAAAATACATGATTAAGTTTGTTGTATATTTGAAAGGGACAGCAAGTTGTGCATAGTAGATTTGCAGTTTCATATGCAATCATCTTTTTTTTTTATTGAACTACATTATGGAAATGCTTGTTTTATTCCATAAATTACAAATAAAAAAAGAACATAAGTTTATTGAGAAAAAATATCATTGTATAGATAAGACCTATGCAGCAAAGAAAACCTTCATAGACAATTTCTCAAATAGGATGTGATTGATTTGACATATTACATGTGGGGTAGGAAAGGGTTAGTTGGTTGATTTAGATAAAAAAGAAAAGGAAGACTTGAACTTATGAAGGAAAATGCTATCCACCTTTAGAGAAACAGACAACAAGTGAAAATAAGAATAATACAGTCTTACTTATACGTTTATGAGTGAATATATGTATATATGTGTATATTTGTAGGTATCTATGTATATGTTTGAGCTTAATCATAGCCTTGTTTAGGGCAGGGGTGGTGACTGGGAGGAAGAGAGGGGAAATAAAGTTAAAGTACACATAAGAGAACAAAAGAAAGCCTCAAAGAAAGCAAAGAAAAGCTGGGCAGCTTTGAAAACAATGTATAATATTTGTTATATAGGTTTTCTTGAAAGGAAAATGTATTGCTTTATATTGTTCTTTATATATGTTCTGTATATATGTTGTACTATGCACATGACAATGTTTTTCTTTTCCTTTCTCATTTTTATTTAAGTTTAAAATACAGAAAAGCTTACAAAGAAAGATTGTTTTGACACTAAAATATGAGACAATAAAAACAAAGAAAACTATAGAATAACACACAATAAACATTGAATACAAATTTTAAATGTAACATTATCAAAACTGTAACTATTAAAAAGATAATACATGTTTATTTACATGAAGAATACAAGACTGGTTTCATATTCAGGAAAATGATAATGATAAGTGGCCATATCACTAACAAGAACAAAAAAGTCTTATACTTAGATTAAAAAAGAAAGTGCTTGATAAAAGACATAACATATTTATATTAAAATAATATAACATATAGGAATAAACGGACTTTTTCATAATATGGTGAGGAGCATAAATTTAAAAATAAGAACTAGCATAGTAGATAATGGGAATAAATTAGTGTATTTCATGGTTACTGTTAATGGCAAAATGGATAAGGAAATGGCCATTCATTCAAGTATCTTTGACAAGGATATTATGGTCAATTTAGTCATGAAGAATCAGACATGAGTGAATGGCAGAACAACACCAACATTTTATACAGAGTGCTAGAAATGCTATTCTTCAGTATAGGAATAAAAAATAATTTCAGTGATTAAGAAAAGTGGAAACAAAATTATCATTTTTACAGATGATGAATTGTTTTTCTTAGAGAACTCTAGAGAATCAACTGAAGTGTAATTTAATTTTTTAGCAGGTTCATGGTATATACAATTTCCAATCAAAAGCTGTAGATGGAGAAATTTGATTTAAAATGAATATAGATATCTCACAAATATGGCAGGAAAAGCCAAAACTGAAAGAAAATTATAGACCAATTTTCCAAATGAATATTGAAGCAAAAATTTTGAATGAAATATTAACAAAGAGATTACAGAAATTTATCTCCATGATAATATACTATGACCACTTAGGATTTATTCCACAAATACAGGGCTGGTTCAAAATTAGGAAAACAATCAGCATATTTGACCCTGCCAATAACAAAACTAACAAAAATCATATGATTATCTTAGTAGATGCATTAAAAACTTTGGCAAAATGCAGCATCGATTCCTATTAAAAAAAAACACCAGAGAACATAGGAATAAGTGGAGTTTTCCTTAAAATGGTAAGCATTACCTAGCTAAAACCACTAGCAAGTATTATATATAATGGGAATAAGCTAGAAGCTTTCCCAATAAGATCAGGGATGAAATAAGGATGCCCATTTTTACCACTACTATTAAATGTTATACTAGAAATGATAGCTTTAAGTATAAGAGGAGAAAAAGAAATTGAAAGACTTAGAATATCAATAAGGAAACAAATCTATCATTCTTAGTAGATGATATAATGTTACACTTAGAGAATCCTAGAGAAACAATTAAAAAACTACTTGAAACAATTAACGGCTTTAGCAAAGTTGCAGCATATAAAATAAGTGCACATAAATCATCAGCATTTCTATATAATACTAACAAAGACCAGCAGCAAGGTATAGATAAATTCCATTTAAAAATAATTGTACATGATAGAAAATATTTGGTGTGCCTGCCAAGACAAACTCAGGAACTATATGAATACAATTACAAAACATTTTTCACATAAATAAAGAGAGATCTAAATAATTGGAAAAATATCAATTGCTAGAATGAAGAGCTGGAAAAATTGATAACAAAGTTCATCTGGAAGGACAAAGGTTGAGAATACCAATATCTGCAGATTGTTAAGCCCAAAGATTCTAGCTTCTGGCATAAGAGGTCACTGTTTGACAAAAAAGAGTGGGAAAACTGGAAAAATAATGGCAGATACTAAGCAAAGAACAACATTTCACATCCTTTCCAAGATAAGGCAAAAAGGGGTTCATGATTTAGACAAAAAAGGTGATACCTGCAAATTAGGAAAAAGGAATAATTTACCTGTCAGATCTATGTAGAATGGAAGAATTTATGACCAAACAAGAGATGCGGAACATTATGAAATACAAAATGGATAATTTTGATTACATCAAATTAAAGAGTTTTTGCACAAACAAAAACAATACAACCAAAGTTAGAAGGGAAGTAAACAGCTGGGGAAAAAAATTTATAACCTGATGAAGGCCTCATTTCTAAAATATATGGAAAAATTAGTCAAATTTATAAGAATACAAGTCATTCCCTGACTGATGAATGGTCAAAGGATACGAACTAGCTGCTTTCAGATGCAGAAATTAAAGCTACCTATATTCATTTGAAAAAATGCTGTAAAGCCACTGATTAGAGAAATACAAATTAAACCAACTCCAAGGTACCAAATCACACCTATCATGTTGAGTAATATGACAGAAAAGGAAAATGATACATTTTGGAGATGTGCAAAAACTGGAACACTAATGCACAGTTGGTGGAGTTATGAACTGATCCAACCATTCTAGAGAGCGATTTGGAACTTCCCAAAGGGCTGTAAAATTGTGCATACCTCTTAATCTGGCAATACCATTAAGTCTGTAACCTGAAGAGATCTGAAAAAGGGAAAAGGACCCACATGTACAAAAATATTTATAGTAATTCTTTTTGTGGTGGCAAAGAATTGGAAATTGAGGGAATACCCATCAACTGGTGTATGGTTGAACAAATTGTGACATAAGAATGTAATGGAATACTATTGTACTGTAAGAAATGATAATCAAGTGGACTCCAGAAAAACCTAGGAAGACTTTTATGAACTGATGCTGAGTGAAGTGAGCAGAATAAAGAAAACATTGTAGACAGCAACAGCAACATTGTGTGATGACTAACTTTGATAGACTTAACTCTTCTCATTAATACAATGATATAAAACAATTCCAAAAGTCTGAGGGTGGAAAATGCTATCCATATCCAGAGAAAGAAGATATGGACTCTGAATAAAGATCAGAGCATACTATTTTCTATTTTTTTTCTTACTTATTGCTTTTCCCTTTCCTTCTGATTCTTCTTTCACAGCATGACTAATGGGGAAATGTCTAATATGATTGCATATGTATAATCTACATCAGATTGCTTCCCTCTGGGCAGAGCCAAGATGGCTGAGTAAAAGCAGCGCCTTATTTGAGCTCTCCCCAAACCCCTCCAAATAACTGTAAAAAATGACTTTAAAATTCTAAAGCAGCAGAAACCACAAAAAGACAGAGTGAAACAAATTTCCAGCCCAAGATAGCCTGGATGGTTGATCAGAAAGGTCTATTGCACTGGGCAGGGACAAGAGTGCAGTTTGGCGGGGGCACACAAGTAAAACACGCTTCAGCAAACCTGGAACAGGACTCAGAGGACTGAATCATAGGTAGCTGTGGTGGTTTCCAGACTTCTCAACCCAATAATGCCAAAGACAACTTAGAGGTCAGAAGGAAAACTCTGTCCACAGTGAGAGAGAAAAGAGAGGTGTCACAACACCAGTTGCATAGGAAGACCCTGGTGCACAGGCTGCTTCCTGAGCTTCTGGCCCACAAACTGAGGGGGAATCCAGTGGCTGATCAGAGGGGGATTGCAGGATCTCTTTGATAGTGCAGAATTCTCTTGCTTTTCTGGTGATTGGGTCTGGGTCAGTGTTCTGGGTGGTGGTTCTGGAGTGAGGAGGAGTTCTGGCATGGAGGAGCTCATAGTGGTGGTGAGAGAAAATCCTCTTCACAGTCCCAAGACAGAAAAGAGTCTTTGTGATCACACATAGACCAAAGCACAGGCCAGTAAAAGAGTAAACACCTCACCCTTGATCATAGCTCCTTGGAAGAACTGAAAATTTACGGATCCTTAGATGTATCTCTGAAAACAGCTGCACAAAACCATCAAATGTAGGGACAGTATATTTTCCACACTGGAAACAGACCCTTACCTTAACAAAGAGTTTATAACTCAAGTAATTGGCTGAGATTATGATCAAGCAGCACAAAATAAGTAAGACCATAGAATCTTACTTTGGTGACAAAGATGATAAAAACATACAACCAGAAGAAGACAACAAATTCAAGGCTGCTACATCCAAAACTTCCAAGAAAAATATGAGCCAGTCCCAGACAATGGAAGAGCTCAAAAAGGATTGTGAGAAGCAACTAAGAGAAGTAGAGGAAAAACCAAGAGTGATGCAAGAAAATCATGAAAAACAAGTCAACAGCTTGCTAAAGGAGACCCAAAAAAATACTGAAGAAAATAACACCTAAAAAAAATAGCCTAACCTAAATGGCAAAAAAGGTCCAAAAAGCCAATGAGGAGAAGAATGCCTTAAAAAGTAAAACTGGCCAAATGGAAGAGGAAGTCCAAAAGTTTACTGAAGAAAATACTTTCTTAAAAATTAGAATGGTTATTGGAAGCTTGCGACTTTATGAGAAATCAAGACTGTGTAAAACAAATTTAAAAAAATTAAAAAAATTGAAAACAATGTGGAATATCTCATTGGAAAAACCACTAACCTAGAAAATAGATCCAGGATATAAAATTTAAAATTTATTGGACTATCTGAAAGCTATGATCAAAAAAAGAGCCTAGATATCTTCTTTCTTGAAATTATCAAGGAAAACTGCCCTGATATTTTAGAACCAGAGGACAAAATAGAAATTGAAATAATTTACCAATCACCTCCTGAAAGTGATTCCCAAAGGAAAACTAGGAATATTGTAGCCATATTAAAGAGTTCCCAGGTCAAGCAGAAAATATTGCAAGCAGCCAGAAAGAAGCAATTCAAGTATCGTGGAAACACAATCAGTTTCTACATTAAGAGACTGCGAGGTTTGGAATATAATCTTCTAGAGGGCAAAGGAGTTATGATTACAACCAAGAATCACTTACCCAGCAAAACTGAGTATAATCCTTCAGGAGAAAAAATGGTCATTCAGTGAAAGAGGGGACTTTCAAGCATTCTTAGTGAAAGACCGGAGCTGAATAGAAAATTTGACATTCAAATACAAGACTCGAGAGAAACATGAAGAAGTAAAGAGGAAAGAGAAATCATACGACACTTATTATGGTTGAACTGTTTACTTTTTGCGTGGAAAGATTGTATTTGTAACTCATGATTTCTGTGTCAGTATTAGAATAATTGAAGAAAAAAAATTATATGTATGTATGTATATATGTATATATGCATATATGTACATATATATATACATATACACATATTTAGATAGATAGATAGATAGATAGATAGATAGATAGATAGATAGATAGATAGATAGATAGATAGATAGAGGGCACAGGGTGAGTTGAAAATGAAGGGGTGATATCTGGAGAATAAAATTAAGGGGTGAGAGAAGATTATATTGGAAGGAGAAATAGAGAGGTAGAATGACATAAATTACCTCACATAAAACAGACAAGAAAAGACTTTTTACAGTGGAGGGGTAATGGGGTAAGGTGACAGGGAATGAGTGAATCTTATATTCTCATCGAATTTGGATTAAGGAGAGAATAATCAACTGGTTATGGAAACCTAACTTACCCTACAGGAAAATGGGGTGGGGGGAATGGGACAAGAGAGTAGGAGGATGATAGAGAGGAGGTCTGATTGAGGGAAGGGGTAATCAGAAGCAAATACTTCTACGGATGGACAGGTTCAAAAGAGAGAACAGAATAAATGGGGAGGCAGGATAGGATGAAGGGAAATATACTTATGTTTTTACAACATGACTACTATGGAAGTGTTTTGCATGACTACATATGTATAATCTACACCCAACTGGCTTGCCTTCTCAATGAGAGTGGGTGGGGAGGGAGGGAGAAAATTTGGAACCCAAAGTTTTAAAAACAAAAGTAAAAAAAATGTTTTCACATGCAACTGAAAAATAAGATATACAGGAAATGGGGTATAGAAATCAATCCTGCCACATAGGAAAATAGAAGGAAAAGGGGATAAGAGATGGGGGGAAGAGAGATAGAAGGGAGGGCAGATTAGAAGAAGGGTTATTCAGAATGCATACCATCTTGGGGTGGGGGGAGGGATGAGATGGGGAGAAAATTTGGAACTCAAAATCTTGTGGAAGTGAATGTTGAAAACTAAAAGTAAATAAACTATCAAAAAAAGAGAAAGAGAAAGCTAAAAATAGATAATTTTTAAAAAAATATATAAAAAAATGCAAAAAAAATTTTTTTGCCCTCCTGGGGAGAAGTGAGACAAAAATCGGAATTCAGAATCTTATATAGTGAATGTTGAAAACTATCTTTCCATGTAATTGGAAAAAAATATGATTATGGGGAAAAATGAGTGTTTACAGAAAGTATAAAATGTTTTAGAATGTACTTAGTATGACACAAACATGAAATACATGTATCAACTTTAAAATATTAATTACATAACTAAAGAAATAAATAATGGGAAAATCATAATTGCTCATGGTTCAGTGACCTAATAAAATTTTAAAAAAATATATTACCTATTCAATATCACATCAGTGAAACCTCTAAAGGGTTGCCCAATACATCTGGAGTGTAGGAACAACAATAAAATTCATACAGAAAAGCAAAATCTCTACAGAAAAATAATTAAATTTGTCAGAAGGAATGTGGAGAGAAGTAATATATAACAAAACATGTTAAAGTAGGCAGTGATAAAATCATTTTACAATGTTTAAGAAACTTTGAATAGTATACCATATTAAGTAGATAAATTACAGAAAGAAATAAAGGATACTCTGTGGTAAAACCAAAGATCCCATTTCTTGGTTTAGAGCTCAATATTTGACAGAAAACTCCAAAAAAACTGGAAAGCGATATGTCAGAACCTAAGCACATAGTAACTCCTCACACTATCCACAAAGGTAACCTTTATATGGGTATATGACTAGACATAAAAGGTTAATAGATAGGTAGGTAGGTAGGTAGATAAATAGATAGATAGATAGATAGATAGATAGATAGATAGATGATAGATAGATAGATAGACAGACATATAGATAAGAGGAAAAAGGAAGAAATTGACTCAAGAAAATTAAAAAAACAAACATTCTTTTTTTCATCCCCAGGCAATTCCAAACTCTCCAATCTCTAATTATTCAACTTGCCTTTCCATGCTTATTACTATTCTCCAAACACTGTAAGCCTCCAGAGAAAATAGTCTGGTTTTTTTTTTGTTCTCTAAATATTTCCAGGTTGACTTTGCTTGTCCTTTTTCATATTTCAAATGTTCTTCCTACTCTTTTTTCTTTACTCTGAACTTAAGAAACACTAATTAAAATGAACATTTACATACACAAAGTAGATCTGAAAGATGTTTCTTGCAAAAATGCAAATCTCTATTATGAAGAGATTGGTTTTTTCAAGGAATATTATAAATTAATTATGCCAAGTTCAATGCTGTTTGCAGTAGACGTTTTCTTCTGAAATTATTGTCTTCTTTTCTGTGCCCTTAAAAAAATGCTTCACTAATCATCGTTTTGTTTTTGTTGTTTTTGAAGAAGAGCAATGATGAGGACAGCAACAGTAGCAACAGCAGCAGCAGTACTTGAAATAAATATATGTAGTTAGGCAAAACAAATCCCCATAATGCCTATGTACTAAAATATATGTCATTTGTAACCTTGAGTCCATTGCTTATTAGCTTCATTATTTGTCCTCTGAGATTATGGTTAGTCATTGCATTAATTAGTTTTTATTCTTTCAGAATTGTTTTTCTTTGCATTTTTTGACTATTTTATAATTATTCTTCCTGATTCTGACCACTTCACTCTGAATCATGTCATTTAAATATTCCTCATGAAGTCTTTATCATTGCTGAAGCTACTTTTCTCATGGACACTGTCTGCTTTTTCTGAGTCTCCTTCTACCTATATGATTCCTTCTCAATCTTTTTTGTTGGATCTCCCTCTAGGTCACAACTGCAAATAATGTCTATCACTCAATGTACTGTCCTAGGCCCCTATACAATTTCACTTGGTTACCTCATTAGCTACCATAAATTCAATAATTATTGTTGTACAGATGACTCTCAAATTTTTCCAACCCTAACATCTCTAATTTTCAATGTTGCATTTTCAATTTCCTTTGGATATCTCAAATTAGATGTCTTGTAGACATCTTAATTAAGTTTAATATATCTAAAACTGAACTCATTTTTATTCCCCACCACATTCTTTCCTTTTCCTAATCTGCTATTATTGCCTGTAGTACTATTACCTGTCTGGTCAATCAGGCTCATATTCTAAGTGTCATGTATCAGTATTCATTCTCATCTCAGAAATTCAGCCATTTCCCAAGTACTGTTTTTCTACCTTCATAATATTTCTTCATTATATCCCCTTATATCTTCTGACACTTTACCTTACTGTAACAGGCTCTCATCATCTCATGCTTTCCCTATGCAATCAGCTCCTGATTGCCCTTCCTGCCTCAAGTCTCCAGCTTACTTCTGTGCTTCCTCCACTTAGCTGTCAAACTAATCTTCTTAAAGCATAACTATGAATATTTCACACATACCCCTACACACTCACACACACACACACACTCATACACACACACACACACACACACACACACACACACACACACACACCCTCTCTACATTCAATCAAGTTCAGTGACTCCCTTTTACCTCCAGAATTAAGAATAAAATAATAAAATCTTTGGTTTGCCTTTTAAAACACTTCATAACCTTTCACTTTTCTACCATTCTAAGTGTTCTTACACTTTGTTCACACACATAACCATTTACCCCATGTACTTTGATGCAGTGACAGTTATCTCTTTGCTGAGCTTCACATATCACACACCATCTTCTAACTTCATTCATTTTCCTATTCCTTGAACTCTCTTGCCTTCCTCATCTCTTCTTCTGGGTTTCCCTGTCTTCTCTTCAAGTCAAAGCTAAAGTTCCACCACCTGCAAGAAGCCATTTCCAATAGTGCTCTAACCAAATAAATGCTTGATAAATATTTTGAATAAATTAACTTACAAAATTAATGATAAGTGTAAATATTATAATGGAATGGTGTGGGGGGAAAACCTATTCAATTTTTTTTTGTTATTTGAATCTCCAGCTAGCAAAAGTAATGAGAAAGCTGGCTCCTAACGTAGGAAATATTTTTCACTAATTATTCATTCTTGAAACTGCCTTCAAGATTTTTTTTCAAGCTAGAAGGGGGAAAAAATCATATAAATCTGGACTTGTACCTTCTTACAGCAGATTAATTTACAATAAAATTTACATTCCTATGGATCATTGGGTAGCTTTTAGTCATCACAGATCAAATTAATAATGAATAGTTTTCTTATTTCTGGCCTTTCCTTGTCATTTAAGGAAAATAAAAGAGTAAAAATAAAAATTTGTTTAAAAATGAGGCAACAGGGTAGCTATTAAAACAAACACAACAGTAAGCAATTATGAAATTTAATAGGCAAAGTGGATGGATTTAGTTCCCTTAGGGTCTGATTATTTTCTATGAAATAGATTTTCATGAAACATCCTTATTGTTGTTAAACAATTTTTTCAAATTTGAATATTTTTATAACTATACAAAAATAATAAGGTTAATCTTGAGATGGAATGTGGTTTCTGATATGCATTTGATTTCATGACATACAATCTGACATCAAATCATTACTCACAAACTGGGTTTTTTATTTCTTTGACTTAAAATGAGAGAGAGAGAGAGAATTTGTAATAGATTGCCTTTAACTCTTCCAAGTCTAAATTAGTAAAAACGTCCAATTAGCATAGTTTAATGCAGCTTTGAATCCCCAAGTTCAACTGATCTGCCAGTCTAAGCCTCCACAAGTAGCACAGATTAAGTTTGTGTACCACTGTCCCGGGGTCAATTTATTTTCAATCAAGAGCATACTTAGAAGCATGCTTCCATATTCTTTGGTGTTTATCCTACAAGGCAAGTATATTTATAGCATGTGATCATTTTATTAAATTCACTTATTTTAAAGAACTACCTTGGCAAGCAATTGCCATTTTCCTAAGTTCAGTTACACATACAAAGCAAAATTGAGTCTAGAGTCTAGAATTGGGTTCTCCTGATTACCAGTCCATAATGTCCTAGCTACAGCTATGTGCTAATGCTGCAGGCTCTTTTGAATTATTACTACTAGTTCTAAATATCTAGAGAAACATCAGTAGTAATTTTCAAATTCATTTTATGGAAGAGTCAAGGAAGGTATGGATTAATGGGAAGAGCCATTATAGTGATATCAAAAAAAAAATTCAAGAAATCATTGAGGAAAACTGTCCCAATATCTTATAATTGGATGCAGAAATACTAATTGAAATAACCCACTGATCATCTCGTAAAAGATATTGCCAAATGAAAATACTTCAAAATATAATATTATGATTCCAGAGATCCAAGGTCAAGGAGAAGATCGTGTAAGCAACCAGAAATAAAGCATTCAAATATTTTGAGTCAGGGTCACATAAGATTTAGCATCCACCATGAAAAAGTTGCAAAGGGCTTGGAATATGATATACCAGAATTCATAAGAACTAGAATTACAACCAACTAGAATTACAATACAACTGAGTATAATCCTCCAGGGAAATACATGGATACTTAATGAAATACAGGACTTTCAATTATTCCTGGTGAAAAGGCCTAAGCTGAATAACTTGGTGTTCCAACACAAGACTCAAGAGAAGCATAAAAAAGCAAATAAGAAACAGAAATTATAAAAGACTTACTAAGATTAATTGGTTTACATAAGTATATGGGAAGGTGATATGTGTAACAGCCAAAAACTTTAACTTTATTAGGGCAGTTAGAGTCTCTGTATAGGGTAAGAATGAGAATTAATTTTGGTGGAATGATCTCAAAAAGAATTGAGGGGTAAGAAAAAAGGATGCCTTGGGAGAAGGGAGAAGAAAGAATAAAAAATGTTGAAAATTATCTCACATAAAAAGAATGCAGAGGATTTTTACAGTGAGGGGGGAAATGAGGGCATATAGGCGCTGCTTGAGCCTCACTCTCATCTGAACTGTTCAAAGAGTAATAGATATAGGAGGGGAAGGGGTTAAGTGAAAAAGGAAGTAATAAATTTAAAAGCATATTAAGGAAAGCAGGGGTCAGAAGAAAAATAGAATTTTGAGGAGGGTCAGGTCAAAAAAAGAAAGATAAACAGAAGAAAATAGATTGGGGGGAATACATAGTAATTATGATTGTAGAAGATGACAGATATATCTGAGCTCCCCCAAATTCCTCTCTTAGTAATATTAAACAACACTTCAAAATTAATTTTCTAAAGTCACAGAATTAAACAAAAAGATGGGGTGAAAAAATTTCCCAGCCCAAGACAATGTAAAATAGGGGCAAAGAAAGGGTGTTTTCACTGAGATGAGAGTGGAGCTCAGACCAGTATGGGACAGGCCACTATTGGCTGTTCCCCACCAAGCCAGCAATAGGGTTCAGGGGAGACTGAATGAGTGGTTGTGGCCACCTGAGCTCTCAGCCCACAGATGGGAAGGGGGTAGGAAGAGTGGTCAGAAGGAGGTTATAGGGAGCCCTTTGTTGACATTGGGAGTAGGATTCTGTTTCATTGCCCACATGTGGTTCTAGGATGCAGTCCTAGGGCAGGAAAAACACTAGCAATAGCAAGGACAGTGGTCACAGTTACAGGACAAAAAAAGTGCTTATTGTCACTCACAGACAAGAGCACAGGCCAGAAAGGCAGTGACCAGATCATTCATGAAATTATACCACTTTGAAAGAACTGAAAACTTTTAGACCCCCAGAACTAGCTCTGTAAACAGAGCCTTGAAAAACTTGAAGGTTGAGGTAGTGTCACCTTCACCCCGAGCAGAATCAAACTTTATCATAAACTTAAAAGTGAAGATGTAGGCTGGAAAAATGAGCAAGCAACAAAATAATTGCTTTGGTATAATTTCCATTGCTTGCATGTTCACTGTTTTAATTTTTAATGCTAATAATTTAGTTTTCTTAATACAGTTAGTTAAATTAACCAATGATTAGCTATTTTGTTGAGTTTTTGTGGAAGGAGTTTCTGATTTTATTTATTAGTTCAAAGCAAATAGTAGGAGTTATTTTGCCTATTTATATACCAATAAAATTGACAGTCTAAGTTAAATGGATAGATATTTACAAAAATATAATTGCCTAGATTAACAAAAGAGGAAATAGAATACTTAAATAACCTGTCTTAGGAAAAGTAATTAAACAACCAATAAATGAGCTTTTGAAGACAAACTCTGTAGGACTAAGTGGATGTACAAGTGAATTCTATCAAATATTTAAAGAATAATTCATTCTAATTCTCTATAAACTAAATATAAAAGGAGATAATGGAGTCCTACCAAGTCACATTTATGACACTTGTTTTAATATCAAAACTAAGGAGGCAAAAACAGAAAGGAAACTATAGGCATGTTCCTGTGATGATTATTGATGCAAAATCTTTAAATAAAATATTAACAAGGAGATTACAGCAGAGTGTATGTGTGTGTGTGTGTGTGTGTGTGTGTGTGCATGTGTGACAAAGATGCTATGCTATGACCCTGTGAGTGAGATTTATACCAGGAATATAGGCCTGGTTCAATAGTAGGAAAACTATAAGCACAATTGACCATGTGAATGATAATAAATCATGTGATTTTATCGATAGATGTAGAAAAAGTTTTTGACAAAATACAGTACTGATTGCTAATAAAAACACTGGAAAGCAGAGAAATAAATTTTACTTAACTTAAAACAATAATGGTTTGTATCTAATGCCACGAGCAAGCATCATCAATAACAGGGAAAATCTTGAAGTCTTCTGAATAAGATGAGGGGTTAATCAAGTGTGTCCACTTACACTACTAGAATTCGGTGTTCTATTAGAAATGTTAGATATTGCAATGAGACAGCAAAAAAGTTGTTGAGCAAATAATAGACAGCAAGGGGACAAAACTATCAATCTTTGCAAATGATAGTTTACTTACAAAATCCTAGAGAATCAACTGAAAACTAATTCAAACTATTAACAACTTTAGCAAAATCATTAGTATTTCATAGTATACTTAGTAGGAAAAGATAAAAAGAGAAATTCAATTTCAAATGTTTGCAGAGAATACCAAATACTTAGGAGTCTACCAGCCAAGACAAACCCAGTAACTATGTGTACATAATTAGAAAATACTTTTTGTACTAATGGAGACCTAAACAATAGGAGAAATACTACTTGCTTTTGAGTAGGCCAAACCAATAAAATAAAATGTCACTTCTACTCAAACTAGTTTACTTATTCATTGCCATATCAACCAAACTGTCAAATATATTTAATAGAGAAAAAAAGTAATTTTTAAAAAGTTATAGGAAAAAAAATCAAGAATATTGAGGGAATGGATGAAAAAAAAATATGAAAGAAGGTTACCTAGTAGTACCAGATTTCAAACTACATTATAAAGTAGTAATCATTAAAAAAAAAATTTGGTACTGTTTAACAATAGAGTGATGGATTAGTGTACCCAGTATACAGTAATAAATGATTATAATAATCTAATGTTTGATAACCTCATAGATTAAAACTTTTGTTACAAGAACTCACTATTTGACATAAAGTTCTAAGGAAACTGGAAATAAGTCTTTTATAAATTAGACATAGACCAATATCTCACACTATATACAAGATATAATCAAAATGGATACATGATAGAGATACAAATATGATATAAACAAATTAGGAAACCATGGAAAAATGTAGCTTTCAGATCTATGGATAGGGTAAGAGTTCTTGACCAAACCAAAGATAGAGAAGAACATTGGAGGTAAAATGAATGATTTTGATTTTAATTGTATTATTTTGGCGTATACAAAACTGATGCATCCAGACTTAAAAAGAAAGCTGGAAATTGGGGAAAATACATCAAATTTCTTTGATAAGTTCCTTATTTTTTCAATAAATAGAAAACTGGGTGGGATTTGTAAAAGTAAGAGTATTTTTCCAATTTAAAATAAAAATGGTCCACAGACAGAAACAAGACATTTTCAGAAGAGAACAAAGCTTTCAATATGCTCACGGAAAAATGCTCAGTCACTATTGATTAGATAAATACAAATCAAAATAACTCTCAGGTATCACCTCATAATTATCATATTGGCTAAAGTGACAGAAAAGCAAAATGACTAATACTGGAGTGTATGTGGATAACTTGGACAATAATGAACTGATCCAACCATTCTGGAGAAAAAGAGGAACTATACCCAAAGGGTTATAAAAATTTTTGACCTACCAATTAGGTCTGTATCCCGAAGAGATAAAAAAGGGGGAAATGGAGTATTTGTACAAAAATATTTGTAGAACCTCTCTTTGCATAGCAAAGAATTGGAAATTTAAGGTGTGTCCATCACTTGGGGACTGACTGAACATGTTGTTATATGAGTTTCATTAGATATTATTTTGTTATAAGAACTAATGAGCAGGATATTTTCAGGAAAAAAAAAACCTGTGAAGACTCATGCCCACTGATGCTAAGTGAATTGAATAGAATTAGGTGAATACTGTATGCTTTAACAAAATATTGTAGTGATGATTAGCAGTGAAAGAATTAGATACTCTGGTCAATACAATGGTCCAAGAAAATGACAAATAACTCATGAAGAAAAATGCTATCCACCTCTGAAAAGAGAACTGATAAACTCTGAGTGCAGTTTGAATTTGATTGAGGGGAGAGCAGGAGGAATTTTGCACTAACGTCTCAATTGAGAGGGAAATTAAAAGGGGGAAATGTTACGAATTTAACATTAGAAAAAGAACAAAAGAAAAAAAGGAATCAATGTCAAGTAAAACAACAACAAGGAAATAAGTTGATCAACAGAGGTAAAGGGTTGGGTTGAGGTTGAATAAAAGAAAAATTGTGGGTATAGTTTTGCCTAATAGTAGAACAACAACAACAACAACAAGACCAAACTAATTTTAGTGACAAAATATTGCCTTAGAGGAGGAAGTGAAACATACAAAAATCTTAATTCAGAAAAAAAGAACAATTGGAAGAAAAATTAAATCTAATTCTCATGACATCAAATATAAATGAAAAACATCTAGAATAAGAAGGCTAATGGGTCTTGTATTAAAAAATGAACAGTCAAATGAGGAACGAATTCATTGCATTACATATCTCTAATGAAGGTTCTCTATCTGAACTATATAGACAGTTTTGACAAATATGGACAGCTAACTGGCACAGTGGATAGAGCACTGAGCCTGGAGTCTGAAAGACCAGAGTTCAAGTCCGACCTCAGACATTCACAAGCTGTGTGACCCCGTATAGGTCACAATCCCCTATCCACATAAAACTGTATAAGGAAATTACAAACCACTCCGGTATCTTTTCCAAGAAAACCTCGAAGACAGTATTAAAATTCTAAAAGACATGACATCAGAAGATGAGCCTCTCAGGTCAGAAGGTCCTAGTTACTGTGGTCCATGGAGGTATGAAGAGTTGCATATCAATGAATGACTGAATAACAACAATTGCAAATGTAAAAAAAAAACAAAAAGCATTGCACACTATTTGAAAAACCAGGGGAAAATAAAAGTTCTCAAAAGAATCATAAATATATATATATATATATATATATATATATATATATATATATATATATATATATATATATAATATATATACATGTATATATATAACATATATATATATATACATGTACATATATATAATGTATGTATGTATATTAAATCAAATGATAGAAATCTTTAAATAACACTAAGGAAAATAGAAATCAAAGTAACCTTTAAGTTTTCTCTCACAGCTAGTAAATTAGCGAAGATAGCTAGCAAAAATAGTTCACATTCAAAGGGTTATGCAAATGCAGACACTAATGCATTATTAGGAGAACTGCAAATTAATATAACCACTTGAAAAAAAATATTTGGAATTATTCAACTGAAGTGTCTAAAACTTAGACATATACATATGCATACACATATACATATAAATACTTACAGGTACATGTATGTGTATGTGTATATATGTTTGTGTGTGTATAAATGTATATAATTTGACCTAGAGATTTTACCAGTAGGCCAATGACCTAAAGAGGCCATTGATAAAGTGAAAGTATGTGTATGTATATGTGCATGTGTGTATGTACACACAAATATGTATTATATTTGTGTGTGCATGCATGTGTACACATATGTACACATGCACATAAAAATATTTATTACAGAAATAACAATATTTTGTGTTAGCAAAGAACCAGAAACAAATTTGTTCCCTATTGACTAAAGAATTACAGTGGTGTAAGAATATAGTAGAATATAAATACTATTGTAAATGGTGACCAATACAGAAAATTAGCTTTATATTAACTGTTGAAAAATAAAACAAGCAGATCCAAGAAAATAATATGCACAATGACTACAAAAATAGAAACGAATATAACAACAAGTACAAAATAAAAAATAAAAATAAAAGTTGCAAAATTGTAAAGAGCAAGCTTGGTCCTAAATAAGAAATATATAAAAGACAATTCTCACTCCTTTGCAGAAGTGGGAACTCAGGTTTGAGAACACTGCATATTTCATCATTTTCTTAATATATGGATTGATTTTGCTGATTTCCTTATCCCCTTTTTTCTCAAATAACTTTGTTATGAATGATGACTAATTTGGAAGGTTGGTGGAATATAGGTGACATTTTAGAGAATATAAAAATAAAAGGTATAATTACAAATCTTTTGCCCCTCCTTAAGCATTCTGATGCCTCCACTCTGTTCCTAGGAACTCTTTACGTTGTTGCTAGATTTAGTGGAGAGTCTAATGGCAGCTCAATACTCTTGATTCCAAGAGATCCACCAGCTTTAGCCTCACCTATAGCAGAGATAACTTTTTCTCATGTCTCCTCTTTTCTTATTAGTTGTCTTGTATTGATCCTTTCTCTCCTTTGGTCCTCTCTTCATTCCCAACATAAGTATTAATCATAATAATAAACTATTCAGAAAATATTAACCACCATAGACTTCTGGCAGATGGTGGTCCTATTTCAGTCATCCACTACAGCATAAATATAAACCAAGTTCTAGTTAGTACCAATAGATTATAAGCCTTGTCAGTCCTTACCAAGTTTGAAATTCTTAATGTAAAGAAAGACCTAGTGATAGATTTTGCATCTTATGTGCAAGGACTGCCTTAGCTAAGTATGAAAATGCTCATGATCAGAAGATTGAGCACCAGTTTTCGAAAAATGTCTACTAAGACACAGGGAGTTGGTTATTTACACCTGTAGAGAGAATCAGCTGATGAATTTTTGGATTGTATGAAGTACTTTAAAAAATAACTAGAATATAAATTGGCTGCTAAGTGTCAGACACTGCTATAGGGGCAAGGCTAACCAGAAGGCAAAGACAAGGCAAAGGAAAAAAATGTTCCTTCCCTCAAGGATCTTACATTCTCCTGTGGGTAGATTGAGCAAAAATCATGAAGATAAGAAAACAAAATAAATACATATCAAATACAATGTGATTTGGGTAAGGAAGAGGGAAGAGGAAAAAAAAAAGAAGCAATTTCAATAAAACCAGTTTCTAATAAGGTGTTATTTAGCAACTGAAACCAGCTCAGAGCCTCAAGTCTCTCTAAGGCATTCCAATTATGAGAGGAATGATTGTCCCTGAAGCAGACTCCAGGTTCTTCAACATGGAAAAACATCATCAGAGGGGCTCTGTATATGTGCTATTTCCATTATCCAATTAAGCAAAATTTTTCATAGAGCATTTCATTAGACATGGTTATAGAAATATGTCTCAAACCATAGTCACCCTAATTTAATAAATTCCTTCATTAGCACATTGGAACGCACCTTGAACTGGTTTCAGTTGCTAACCATATGATTAAGTAAATAATTTTAGATTATTTTAGTAGCTCTAAAGTAGGGTTTTTTAAAAAAGGCAATAGTGATCAATCCTTAGACATATACTTTTTAGTTTCTCTCTTTTGTTCTTATTCCTTTGTTGCTGGCATCTAGTAAATCATTCAATAATTTTTTAACACTTACTATACTTCAGGTACTGTGAGAGAAAATACTTTAAATAAAAAAAAATGTAGTCCTTTTCACTTCTGAGATTGACATGTGGCCTCATGGAAATGAAATTTGGTTCTTTTTTCCTAACATTTCTTCTTCTCTGTTGTATATTGTTTTAGATTGTAGATTTGAACTGTCTGAGTTTTAAATGGTCAGGAGATTGAACCACTAGATATCAACAGCATTGAAATTTGGCAACTAGCCTAACATTAATGTCCAAGGAATAAGAAATGACATGTAGGGTTAGGAATTTTGAGAACTTTTTCAGCAGTAATTCCATATCTGAATGTGAATCTTGTGGGAGTGATGCAATATGGAAATGTTTCTGAGTGAGCCCATTATCCTAAAATCAAAAGGTGGGCAGGGCAGTAAGAGGCATTATGCTTTTAAAGTGCAATTGACAAATACCCCTGTCCTTTATATCTAAGAAAGAGCCAAGAGCCATGTCCTTTTGTCCACTTCTCACCTTTCCACACGTAGGAAGGCTTGGGTCGAAACCAGATAGGCTCTAGTGTAGATCTAGAAGCTGTTCCTTTAAGTTGGGCATTTAACAGTAACCAAAGTATTTTATATCCATACATATTTCTCAAGATTCAATTGAATAGAAAGCTCATCCTGGTACCCCTAATTCCCTGCTATACCCTTTCTTTTGCTTTGCTCATAATACATTGGTTGGCCATCCTCAAAAGCCAGAGTTTTGAGTGGATGCTGCCCCACAAAGCCCTACAAACCTGGGGTAGGTTTCTAGAAACAACTCTTTGCCACATTTTCCTTTCAGAATAGTTATGGTTTTCTTCTAACTCTCAACAAACGTTATGGAATAATATCTTTAATGCCAAATGGAAATTGTTTGCCACATGGGATAAATTATAAAAATGGTCTATGTTAAAAGAATTAAAGGTCTCTTCTGTCTTCTCTACTCTTTACCTTTCTCTCTCTCTCTCTCTCTCTCTCTCTCTCTCTCTCTCTCTCTCCTCTCTTTTTCTTTCTCTCTCTCTCTGTCCAGCAGAAATCCTTTAAAATAGGTTCAGATGCTTTTTCTGCCTCAACAAATCTCTTCTAATGCAACAGGAATTGGTTTTTTTTTACAACAAACAGTAAATATGAATATTTCAATGCATATGGTAGAACAAAAAGGATGGTTATACGTAAAAGTGATCTTCAAATGCATCATTCTTTTAAAGAAGTATATGGCAATTTTAATAAAATAGTGACAAAATTATCTTTCCTTTTCTGTTCACCTCTAAAGTGAAGGTGCTATTGATGATCTTTTTTTTCCTTCTGCTCCTCACCTCTATTCTTTTTTTCTTCCTCTTCTTTCACCTGCTTATTCCTATTCCTTCTTTATCTCCTCCTGTTCCTCTGTCTCCTTTTTCTTTCCTCCTCCTCATTCTTCTTCTTCTTCTTCTTCTTCTTCTTCTTCTTCTTCTTCTTCTTCTTTTCTTCTTCTTCACCCCTCCTCCTTTTCCTTTTATTCTACTTCTCTACTGCTACCCAACATTTGCTTCCTCCTTCAAATAGAAGTCCTACCTTATAATGAGTAAGTGCAGCCATGAAAAAAAAAAGTTAAAAAAAATTTGATTACTATACCGAAAAATGAAATGAACATTTCAAGACTTTTGTCCCAAAGAGAGAGAGCTAAAATGGTTAAGAGGTAGCGACTCACTTGAGCTGTCTCCAAAACAACTCCCAATATGGTTATAATGCCATAAGGAAATTCCTGTAGCAAAAGAACCCACAAAAGTATGGAATGAAATAATTTTCAGCCAAAGTCAACTAATTAAGTCAGTAGTAAAGGTCTGTCACACCTGGGTGACAGTGGAACACAGTCCAGAGCAGGCCATGTCAAGGACCTTCATCACAGTTCCAAACTTCACAAAACAAATCCTTTTATCAAGGAAATTTGTTTTGTGAAATTTACATTAAGTCAAAGGACCACACTTGAAGAACTTGAGGGCCACTTGTTGCCTCAAGGCCACAGGTTCCCCACCCACACTTTATGTCATACTACCTTGTAAGAACTAAAAACTTATAGGTCTCAAGAAGAAATCTATGAAAGCAAGTGCACAAAAACCCTGAAACTTGGGACAGTTTGTCTTCCACCCTGGAAGAAGGGCCTACTTTAAGAAAGAGTTAAAAGCAAAGAAATATGATGGGAAAATGAGCAAACAACAGAAAAAATTCTGACCATAGAAAGTTAGTGTGGTGATAAGGAAGATCAAAATGCATACTCAGAAGTAGATAACAAAGTCAAAGCTGCTACATCCAAAGCCTCCAAGAACAATTAGAATTGCTCTCAGGCCATGCAGGAGTCCAAAAATGATTTTGAAAAAATCAAGTAAGAGAGGTATAGGAAAAATTGAGAAGAGAAATGAGAGTGATGTAAAAAAAAATAATGAAAAAAAGTGTTAACAGTTTGGTAAAGGAGATAAAAAAATAACTGAAGAAAATAACACCTTAAGAAACAAATTAAGCCAAATGGCAAAAGAAGTACAAATATCCAATAGGGAGAATAATTCCTTTAAAAGCTTAACTGGCTAAATGGAAAAAAAAAAAGGCATGAAAATTCACTAAAAAAAAAAAAAACTTCCAGAAAAAGTAGAATTGGCCAAATAGAAAAGGAGGTATAAAAGATCACTGAAGAATTCTTTAAAAATTAGAGTGGAATAAATGGAAGTTAATAACTTTAAGAAATCAAGAAACAATAAAACAAAACTAAAAGAATAAAAATAGAAGACAACATGAACTATCTCACTGGAAAAAAATAAATGACCTGGAAAATAGCTCTAGGAGATACCATTTAAGAATTATTGGACTATGTGATAGCCATGATAAAAAAAAAAGGAGCCTAGATATCATCTTTTAAGAAATGATCAAGGAAAACTGCCCTGATATTCTAGAACCAGAGGTTAAAATTGTAACTGGAAAAATCCAGCAATCATCACCTCCTGAAAGAGATCCTTAAATGCAAACTCCCAGGAATATTTTACCCAAATTCCAGCAGTCCCAGGTCAAGGAGAAAATATTGCAAGAAGCCTAAAAGAAACAATTCAAATACCATGTAGCCACAACCACATAACACAAGATTTAGCAATCTCTTTATTAAAGGATCAGAGGGCTTGAAATATGATATTCTAGATGGCAAAGGAGCTAGAATTACAACCAAGAATCACTTGACAGAGTAAAACCAAGTATAATCCTTCAGGGGAAAAATTGTATATTCAATGAAATAGAGGCCTTTCAAGCATTCTTCATGAAAAGAACATTGCTGAAGATAAAATTTAACTTTCAAATATAAGACTCAAGAGAAACATGAAAAGGTAAACAGGAAAGGGAAATCATAACGGACTTCTTATTGTTAAACTGTTTACATTCTTACATGGGAAGATATTTGTAACTCATAAGTACTTTCTCATTTTAGGGCAGTTAGAAGAAATATATACAGAGAGCCCAGGTATAAGATTAATATGAAGGGATTATATCTAAAAATAATAAAATTAAGGGATGAGAGAAATGTACTGGGATAAAGGGAAAGATAGCAGTAGAATGGGTATATTATCTCACATAAAAGAGGCAAGACAAAGTTTTTACAATGAAGGGCAAGTGGGTGGAGGTGTGGGGAAGTGAGTGAACCTTACTCTCAACGTAGTTGGCTCAAAGAGTGAATAACATGTGCACTCAATTGGGTAATAGAAATCTATCTTTCCCTACAGAAAAGTAAGAGGGGAAAGGGGATATTAAAAGGGGAGAGAGAGTGATAGAAGTTAGGGCAGATTGGGGGAGGTGGTAGTCAGAAGCAAAACACTTTTGGTGAGATACAGGGTAAAAGGAGAAAGAGAAAAGAATAAAAGGGGGGGTATGTTGGAGGGAAAAGGCAGTAGTAACTGAAAACATTGAAAGAAGTTTCTCTGATAAAAGCCTCATTTCTCAAACATAAAAAACAGAGTCCAATTTATAAAATTAATAGCCATTTCCCAATTGATAAGTGATCAAAAGATATGAAGAATTTTCAGATGAAGTAATCAAAGCTATCTGTAGCCATATGAAGAAAAGTCTCTAACATACTATTTTTTGGAGAAATGCAAATTAAAATAAATCTGAGGTACTACCTCATACCTATTAGATTGGCTAATAAGACACTAAGAAAGATGACAAATGTTTGAGGATATATGGGAAAATGAGACATTAATGATTGTTGGTGGAGTTGTGAACTGATTCATACTTTCTGTATAATAATTTAGAATTATGCCCAAAGGCCATAAAACCATTCATACCCTTTGACCTAATAATACCAGTACTAGATCTATATCCTGAAAGAGACCAAAAAAAGGAAAAAGATATACAGGTACAAAAATATTAATAACTGCTCTTTTCTGATGGCAGAGAATTGGAAATTAAAAGGATGCTTATCAATTGGGGAGTGGTTGATCAAATTATGGTATATGATTACATTACATCTAAGTAGTGATGAGCAAGATGTTCTCAGAAAAAAATAACTTGGAAAGACTTAGATGAACTGAAACAAAGTGAAATGTACTGTGAGCAAAGTAACAGCAATATTGATCAACTATGCATGACTTAGCTATTCTCAGTATTACGATGATCCAAGACAACTTGGAAAGACTTATGATGAAAAATGCTATCCACCCCCAGAGATAGAGCTGATGGGTTCTGAGTACAGATTGAAACATATACTTTTAACATTTATTTTTCTTGAGTTTTTTTTTTTTGAGGGGTGTTCTTTCACAACATGAATAGTATGGAAATATTTTGCATGACTATACATGTATAATGTATATGGAATTGCGTGTCTTCTCATTAGAGGAAGTGGAGAAGGAGGACAGGATAGAATTTGGAACTCAAACATTTAAAAAATAAAAGTTAAAATTGTTTTTATATGAAACTGGGGAAAAATTAAATACTAAATAAAAGTTTAAAAACAGATTTTCTCGTTAGATCTTTGAAATTAAGTCATCTATTCACTAACCCCAGTTATTCTACAAAATTCACCCTCTTGGCCACCATAACAAGTACAATTTCAAATTAAAAAAAGTCTTATTCTTCAGTCTTTCCCAACTAGGTTAACACCATTCTCTCTGATACCTACTTGTCTTTATGTCAGCATGAGATTGCTAACCTTTCACTCTGCTTAATGGGGATGATTTCTCTTTATCTTTCTTTTCAAATTGTCTTGTACCAACCCCACCATTATCCCTATAGGCTTTCCCCTCTATGTGGGGCAATTTGATGTTATTCCTTCCCTTTTTCCTATTCAGGCAAAACCATTTACCATGTTGAAAATTTCCATAACATATGAAGATAAGAAATAAATTTTCTTAGGGAAAAATATTTTGTTTTGTTTTGTTTTTGTAATATGTTTGGTAGAAGAGAGGGTGAAAACAGGGAAAAACTAGAAGTAAATTCAGCAATGATATATAATAATGGTTTGCAATGACCAAACTTAAACATTTATGTCTCTGTGTACAAGACAAATTTAGAAATGTGAATATCCTATATATTTAGATATTAAAAAAAAACAGAATGCATATTACACAGATGATTTTTCATTCTCATTCTACAATTTTAATTTTATTATTGTCTTCATAGGATTTGGGATCATAAATTCAGTGTTTTATCCTTGAAACATTTCAGATATTTCCCTCTGTACTGTGAAACTATTTAACAAGGTTTTCTTAGCCTTTCAAGCTCAGTGAATTTGTAAGAGTTACAGCAATGTGGATTTCTAATTTTATCCTCTGAAAACCAGAAGGAATTGAGGTGGTTAGGGGCTGCAGGGCAGCAGTCAACTATTACAGCATAAAAAATAATAATAATAGTGTTTGCTCCACTGAAGAAAGTGACTGGGGAATACAAAGGCTGATTTGCAGCTGAGTACAGAAATATTGACTCCTCAAAAGCAAACAGAAGAAAGAAAATATAAAACATTTTAGAGAGCAATGCTGAGAGATTAGGTCAGCCTTCAAATCACTTACTACAAGTCAACTAAATTAACCATAGGAGACAAGCTACTGGGAGAAACTTCAGGATTTTGTTCAATAGGTGGATGGTTTTGTACACTATTCTCTTCTTTATTCTTTCAAGGATGCCATTTCAGGACCATTTCATATTGTTGAAGTTTCCATGGCTTTATTTTGAAAGAAAAAAAATGTATTGAAAATTCCTCACCGTCAAGTTTCTTATAATTATAACTTAACAAAGTAATCCATACTGAATGCCTAAATAAAAGATAACAAATATGCAAAGTGAAAGATCTTGAGGCCCCAAGAAACTCAGGTTATAAATTTAAAATAGAGAATGTGCAGAAGCTATATAGCTAACAGACTCAAAGGATCTATAATTCACCCACAACATAAATACTCCTTAACATACTTAAGTCATTTTGAATTACATATGAGTCATTACATAGTATTTATAGTTGAGTGTGGTTCTCAAACTAAAATAATATCAAGGCACAATGGGACTGAATGAATCTTTTTCATAAGAATTCTTAATTTGCATATTTTGACTTTTATTCCAGATTTTACTATCTAACTGTAACATTCATCAGAGTTTTAGCATTGAACTCCCTTCCTCTCATAACAAAAAACATTTGCAGAAGAAAAAAAAATTTAAAGAACTTCAGAAGTGGGGACTTCTGTGTTTGAGGAAAATATGAGGTGGAATCCTCTAAAAAACCAGTTTCACCCATGATCATTGCTGCTGGGCTGCTTCAGGGTCATAAGAAAGTGCTTTATCTTTACAATGTTCCTTTCAATCTTTGATAGCAAAAGGAAGAGGCCACATAGACTCCTTGATAATTAATTTAATTGTTTTCATTATCATGTATTTATATAAATTAATCCAAAGGCTAGGTATTTCATTGGACAGGTGAGAGCTAAAATTAAAGGGAAAGATCCCACCTCTTCAAAACTCTGAAGTGCTAGAATTGTTATTCATTTTTCAGTTTTATTGATGTGTTCTATATTTACATTACAAACTTACAGGTTTCTCCCACTTCTGTAGAATTATCTTATATTTCTATGCCAAATATTATGTATGCATATGTGCTGATGTGCCTATATATATACATGTGCATGTGTTTTGCCCTCTCTTGACCAGGTTAAATGAAAGTTCAAAGGATGTATATTCCCTGCCATGTTTAACTATCATTCTATTTACTAATTACTCAACCAAATCGTGTTTTAACAAGTTCCCCCATTTTTTCATTAATGTATCTTACCTCATTTTTTTTCTGTTTTTCCCTTACTTTTTCAAAACACAACAAATCTATTTGTAGCTTTTCTATTTCAATTGACCACTGCTATGACTTCTTGTGACAATTACATTTTAAAATAACTCTTTTTAACATCCATCCCTTTCCATTTGAATGCAAATCATTCATCCTTATTAAGTCCCTTTTAGTGTTTATTTTTAGATACCTTTTTATTTTCCTCTTGACATCTCTCTGTATTTCAAAGTACATTACCAGATACAGTTCCCTACCTGCTTAGAACTATTTGAAAATCCTCTATTTTATTGAAGATCCATTTTCCCCCTTTTTCAATTATTCTGTTTTTCTTGGTAAGTAAATTTTCATGGTAAAACTTTGCCTTTATTCTATTGAAATATCTCATTTCATATCATTTTCTTCTTTAAAGTGATACCTGATAAATCTTGTGTGATCCTGAATGTATTAACATTTTAATTTTTTATTTTCAGATGCTAGTAGTATAGTTTCTTTTGTCTGAAAGGTCTGAATTAGGTCATTTACATTCCTTTGTGTTTTTTTTTTCATTTTGGAGGTTCTTTCAGGAGGATCAATGGGCTCTTTGTATTTTTTTCTTCTGATGCTCATGGGTAATATTCTTTAATGGTTGCTTGCAATATAATCAAGTCAATTTTAAGAGGAAAAAACGCCTTTGCTCAGGCTGACAGTTGATTTAAAAAAATTGTGGAGGAAAATGACTTTAACTTCTTTTGTGATCTATGTCTATGAATGGGCTTCAATTAGTCTTTCCTACCAGTGAAAGGCATCCCTTAATTTAATTGAGGATTTTACAAAAAGTTTCTTTTTTCTCCTCTTCAAAAGGAAAAGGATGCCGCTGAGGGTGATTAAAGGAAAGGGTACCTTTAGTGCTCCTACTGAAGGAAAACTCTTCAAGAAATATCATAAAGATAAAGGAAAGCACCCTAATTAGATTTGATACATAGATTGGGAAGACCCAATATAAAACCGCACAAAGATCATCAACAAAAATGAATAAAAAATAAAAATTAAGAACTTTTAGATGCCATAGATGACCAAGGCAAGACCTACAAGGGAACAACTCAAAATACACAGTAAAAATCTTAATGAAAAATAGAGAACTTAATTTAGGCAAATATAATTCCAAGTGCTTACTCACCATAAAACTTTTGTACAAGTTGTCAAGACAATTAAAAAACAAAAAAAATCTTTATTAACAAGCAATAATTGACAGTAGACTTTTTTGGGATTTGGTAACTCACTAAAGACCTAAAAGTCCTCTAATTTACCAAAACAAAATCACTTGCCATCAAAGATTTATTTTTGTTTCTTCTTTTGAATTAATATTTATAAAATGCTCATGAATTTACTGACTGTTAACTTATAAGCCATCTTCAAGTCTTTCCTTTTACTGGTCAGAGGCTATATTAGTTCAAAGCAAAAGAACTTTAAAAAAAATACTGGAAGCCCCACTCCCACACTGACAAAGGTATATTTTCCTACACATCATAAACCAGAGAATATACACTCAATCACTATTCCAAGATGCAATTCATATAGATGTGCACATGTTAGTAATACAAATGGTGAGAAAATAAACACATCTGACAAAATTCATGCCTCTGATAGTACAGAGCCAGCCATATAGTCTAGTGATGTCATTCTGTTCCTCTCTGCAGTTGATCTTTTCTTTGTTTCTTTCTGCTTTTTCCTGAGCGTTTCTGAGGCGATACCGATGCTCTCTGCTACCATCTTCTGGCCTTTCTCTGTGATGCAGCTAAATCTCTAGAGACAAAGAAATTTCTTAGTTCTGTAGCTAATAGAAACAAGAATTATCTTTTTCTCATATAATGGAGACCACAGTCAGTTTTACTCAATTTGCCATAGAAGTTCTTAGGCATTTTAAATATGTATTGCAAACTTCTTTAAATGTTTTATTGGTGCCATATAATTTTACATCACTTTCTCTCAGATCTTGGAATTTTCTCTGGCCCCATGCCTGGAATGCTCTCCCTCCTTTGCTTTGACTACTGACCTCCCTGGCTTCCTTTAAGTCTCAACTAAAATTTCATCATCTACAGCAAGGTTTTCTTAACCATTCTTAATTCTAGTGCCTTCTTTCTCTTATTTCTTATCTATTATATATATATATATATATATATATATATATAGTTTGTTTGTTTGTAAGTATTTGCTTTGCCTCCTTTGAGTTGTGAGCTCCTTTTAATATTGCCAGAATTTGTTACAAGGCCTACCACACAATAAGTGTTTAACAAATGTTTATTGACTGAATTTCATTTACATATAAGCAAGACTGAAAAGGGTCAGGTGAAAAGGGTCTGGTAAGTCAAGTGATCTTAATTCCTGTTAAGAATATTCATTCCTATTAAAAATAAACTTTCTTAACTTTATTTATTTATTTATTTAAATTTAATAAAAGAATAAAATTCCTTAACTCTTATTAAGAATAAAAATCTTGAGAATACACATACACACACACATACACACACCACACATGCATGTATATATAATTGGTATTGTAATATATAAGTGTATCATCCTCAAAAGGCACACTGAAGTTTAGTTGTGAAGGAATTTAAGTGCCCAAAGACATCTATATTTGATGAGAAGAAATTTGAAACCTGACACTGACTGAGTAAGGATAAGAAATGTACTTTAAGGGAAATCACTCTTTGTAAAAGTTGGACTAGAAATAGAATTTTGCCTTGGTTCTGTCCTAGCTCTTGGGGTCAGATTTCTTCTTACGTATACTTTCTTTGTTTCTCATTCAGCACAGTGTCTGTCATTATTATACTGTATATTCTTTCTTAAAATTATGCGTTCCCAATTCTTTCCCTCCCTTTATCACCTCCCTCACCCACAGAGAAGGCAACAGATATGGTACTCATCATACATGTGAAATCATGAAAACCGTTATACATGTGATGTAATGTAAAACATATTTTCATATTAACAATGTTGTAAAAAAAAGCAAGAAAAATAAAAAGAGTAAAAAAAATGAAGTTTCAATCTGACCTCAGAATTCATCAATTTTCTCTCTAGAGGTGGACAGCATTTTTCTTCTTGGGTCCTTTGCAATTATCTTGATCATTGTATTGATCAGAGTAGCTAAGTCTTTTACTTTTTGTTATCATTATGATACTGCTATTACCGTGTAAAATATTTTCCTTCTTCTATTCATTTTTAAAAATCATTTTATTTTTTCCTAATTACATGTAAAAAATTTTCTTATCATGTTTTCATTAAATTTTGAGTTCCAAATTCTCTTCTCTCCCCCCTTTCCCCCTCCTTAAAAAGACAAGCAAGATAATATAGAATATGCATATCTATGTGATCATGTAAAACATTTCTACATTAGTCATGTTGTGAAAGAAGACTAAAGAAAAAAACTAAAAAAGTGAAAAATAGTATGCTTTGATCTTCATTCAGACTATATCAGTTCTTTCTCTGGATGTGAATAATATGTTTCATCTGAAGTCCTTATAATTTTTTGACATGATTGTATTGCTGAGAATAGCTAAGTCATTCACATTGAGGTTTAGGGGCTTAGGGGGTGCTGAGACCCTGAAATTACAGGCCCTGCCTGAATGAATTAAACCCAAATCTTTTTTCAACCAAAGACAAGGTTAGAATATGCTCATGTTGGGCCAACTCTTAAGGAATCTAAGCATTTGTATTGTTGTTGCAAGGGGTCTAGATTTTAAGAATCTTACCACCTTAATGGAGACAAGATGGAACTTATATACAGAAAGACTGTGGGAAGGATCTAGGATCTATGAGTGGCCAAGTAATTTGGGGTGACTGGAGGAGTGTCAAGAAGATCTGGATGGGAGTGGCCAGTAAGCTGGGGTGAACAGAACTGGGACCTGGACCAAGTGCCACTGGGCCATGGGAGAATGGAGTCTAGATAGGCTTAAGGGTGGGAAGTGGCCTGGGGCCACCTGGAGGTAATGTACAATGGAAGGCTAGATAGCAGAACTGGGAGACTGAGAGTAGGCCACAGTGAAAGGATAGTTGATTGGATTATAGCCTGAAGTGAATGCCAGAGATTTGGTCAAGTGGGAAAGTCCAGGGTTTTTTCTTTTTGGGTCCAGATCCCATCCACATCAATTCACAGGTAATCATCATACAACATTTCAGTTACCATATACAATGTTCTCCTGGTTCTACTCAGCTTATTTTGCACCAGTTTGTTTTGCAGTTTGTTTAAATCTTTCCAGGTTTTTTTTTTTAAATCATCCTGCTTATCATTTCTTACAGCATAATATTATCCCCCTGCAATCATATGCCACAACCTGTTTAGCCATTCTCCATCTGATGGATATGCCCTCAATTTGTAGTTCTTTGACACCACAAAAAGAGCTGTTATAAATATAATAATAATAATAATAACAACAACAACAACAACATAATAATAATAATAATAATAAGGGACAGATAGGACCCTTTTCATTTTTTAGTTCTCTTTGGGATAAGATCTAGTAGTGGTATTGCTAGATCACATGGTATGCACAGCTTTATAGTCCTTTGAGTATAGCTCCATCTTGCTCTCTAGAATGATTGGATCAATTCACTGCTCCATTAACAGTGTATTAATGAACCAACTTTCCTACGTCCCCTCTGGTATTAATCATCTTCCTTTTCTATCATCTGGTAAGTGTGAGTTGGTACCTCAGTGATGTTTTAATTAGCATTTCTCTAATCAGTAGTGATTAAGACCATTTTTTCATATGACTATAGACAGCTTTGACTTCTTCATCTGAAAACTGCCTGTTCAGAACCTTTGAGCATTTGTCAAATGAAGAATGATGCTTATTGTCATAAATTTGGCTGACTTCTGTATATATTTGAGAAATGAGGCCTTTACTAGAGACACTGGTTACAAAGATTTTTCCCAGTTTTCAACTTTTCCTTCTAATCTCAGTTTCTTTGGTTTTGTTTTTGCAAAACTTTTTAATATAATCAAAATTATCTATTTTACATCTTGTAATGATCTCTATTTTTCATCTGTCATAAATTCTTCCCTTCTCCATAGATCTGACAAGTTAAATATTGTTTTTTTTCCCTTAACTTGTTTATAAGTAATGTACCAATTTCCACCTAAAGTTGGTATACAGTGTATACCAAAATAGATACCTATTTTCTGCCATATTGCTTTCCAGTTTACTCAGAAGTTTTTTGTCAAACTTGTGTTCTTGTCCCCAAATCTTGGCTCTTGGGTTTATCAAATATTAGATTACTGTGGTCATTTACTATTATGTATTGTTTACCTAATCTATTCCACTGATACACCACTTTTTTTTCTTGGTAAGTACGATATTGTTTTGCTGATTACAACTTTATAATACAGTTTGAGCTGAGTTGAGTGACAAGCTGAAGAGAGTTTCTGGATAATTAATAATCAATTAATTAACTAGGCTAATTGATAATCAATGTGATGGTCAGTGAACCAAAGACAAGACCATGGAGTTTATCAAATGCTTAATTTTAAATACCTTTGGAAAAGTTCATGCTCTGGACACTCAGAGATTAACCTGGATTAGTGAATAAGTAATGAGAGTATGGACTAAGAAGTAAACACCTCCTGCTGAGAATTTGGCTTTAGCATAAGACTCAGCTGCCTCTAGCTTTCTGGACAGGGGCATCCATCTCTACCTAGACCGCTCCCACAGAACAATGGGAGGGGGGTTTCTAAGGCAAGAGCCTAATGCTTTTAGGACATCAGAGAGATGATGCCTTGACATGAAACTGAATTGATTTTAAATGAGGGAGGGCTATGAAAAGTCACTAGCCTTACTTTCTCCTCTAGAACTATCTGGGCCCAGGAGTTATTGAAGGACCTTGGGCTTTTCAAACTAAGATCTTTAATAGGTCTCAGGTTGCCTGAGGCAACCCATTCAGTGATTAAGGCTTAATAAGTGAGGCAGAGAATGGCCTCTTAACCTAGTAAAAAAAATCTTCTGGGAAGGGAAGACCCTTGGGTTTTATGGCTCAAACAGAAACAATTGCTATTTATATTCATTTTGTTCCAATAAAGGCTCAAATAATGACCAAGTAGGGCTTCACCAGGAATCTATTTTTGACCAATCAATGAGAGTCACAATAATTTGGGATTAAGACTTATCTTTCACAATGGAAAATAAAAAGGCGCGCGAGCACACACCACACACACACAGAAGGTTTCATAGATTAAAATTTACATTTCTTTTGGGAAGAGCACTGGCAATTATAATTTAATCAGAAGTAAACTATCCTAGTTGGGTAGGATCACACCGAAGATTGAGAAGAATATTCCTGAAGGATTAGGCCAATCTCATCATCAGCCCTGCCCTTCAGTTACTGACTGATTTACCAGGAATGGTCCCTGATTAAAGAAATAGAAAGGAAAAAAAACATTCAATTCTAATTTGCCTATTAATATAATAGAATAATAATAATTTGTCTCAGAGCTCTGTTACAGCTAGGCCATTTTTTTCACATTTAAAAAATTAGTATCCATCATATTCTTGACTTTTTGTTCTTGCAGAAGAATTTTGTTAATTTTTCTAACTTTATAAAATAATTTTGGTATTTTGATTGGTATGGCAATGATTAAATAGATTAATTTAGATATAATTTTTATGATTTTGCCTAGCCTACCCATAAACAATTGTTATTTTTCTAGTTGTTTATATCTGACTTTATGTGTGTGAAAAGTCTTGTCTAATTATGTTCATGTAGTTACCTTGGCAGGTAAACTCCCAAGTACTTTATATTGACCAGAGTTACTTTAAATGGAATTTCTCTTTCAATTTCTTGTTGCTGGACTTTCTTGGTAATATATAGAAATGCTGGTAGTTTATGTGGGTTTATTTTATATCCTGCAAGTTTGCTAAAGTTGTTATTTATTCCAGGTAGCTCTTTTAGTTGATTCCCTAAGATTCTCTAAGTATACCATCATAGCGTCTGCAAAGAGTGATGATTTTGTTTTCTCACTGCATATTCTAATTTTTTTTCAATTTCTTTCTTTGCTTATTTCTATAGCTAACATTCCTAGTACAATGTTGAATAATAGTGGTGATAATCCCTTCTTCACCCCTGATTTTATTGGAGAGTCTTTTAGTTTGCTCCCGTTATAGATAATGGTTGCTGATGGCTTTAAATAGATATTATTTATTATTTTAAGGAAACTCCATTTATTTCTATACTTTTTAGTGTTTTTAAGAGGTATAGGTATTTTATTTTGTCAAAACCTTTTTTTCTCAATCTATTGAGATAATCATATAACTTCTGTTAATTTTATTATTGATATAGTCAATCATGCTGATAGTTTTCCTAATATTGAGCCAATCCTATATTCCTGGGAGGTCTTAGTGTATGATACTTGTGATATATTCCTATAATCACCATGCTGGTATTTTATTTGAAATTTTTGGTTCAAAATTCATTAAGGAAATTGGTCTACAATCCCCCCACCCCGTTTTGACTCTTCTATTTTTAGATATTAGCACCATATTTGTGTCATAAAAGGGATTGATTAGGATTCTGCCTCCTTTTTTTTCAGATAATTCACATATCATTGGAATGAAATATTCTTTACCCATTTCATAGAATTGACTTTTGAATCCATCTGCCTTGGGGATTTTTTTCTTAGGAATTCACTAATGGCTTTTGCAGTTTAAATATTTATAAATATCCATTTTCCTTAGCCTACCAGATTTAGGCATAAAATTGTTCAAACTAGCTCCTAAAATAGCTTTAATTTCCAATTCATTGGTTGTGAATTTTCCGTTTTATTTTTTGATAATGGAACTTTTTAAAAAAATTAACCAGTAGTTTATATATTTTATTGCTTTTTCATAAAATCAGCTCCTAGTTTTATTTGTTCACACACTTGTTTGTTTAACTTCAACTTTATTAATCTCTCCTTTGATTTTTTGGATTTCCAATTTAACATTTAATTAGCAATTTTTAACTTCTTGTTTTTCTCATTTCATAATTGTATAACCAATTCCTTAAGATGTATTTTATTGATGTAAACATTTAGTGATATAAATTTTCTGTCGAATGCTGCTGTGGACATGTCCCATAAATTTCAGTGTGTTATATCTTTGTTCTTATTCCCTGTAATGAAATTATTTATTCTTTCTATCATTTGTTCTTTAATCAACTCATTTTTTGGGATTACATTATTTAGTTTCCAATTAATTTTTAATCTATACTTCTGTGTTTTTTTTTTATTGAATGTAATTTTTATTGCAATATGATCTGAAAAGGATGTGTTTAAGATTTCTACCTTTTTATATTGGATTGTGAGGATTTTTTTCCTCCTCATAATTTGGTCAATTTTTGTGTGGGTGACATATATATCTAAGAAAAAAGCTTATTCCTTTCTAGCCCCATTTATTTTCCTCCAGAGGTCTAACATATATAACTTAAAAAAAATCTATTCACTGTCTTAACTTCTCACATTTTTTTTTTTGGTTAGGTTTATCTGGTTCTGAGATGGGAAAGTTGATGTCCCCCTCAAGAATAGTTATACTGTACATTTCCTCCTGTAATCTATTTAACTTGTTTAAAAATCTGAAGCTATACCACTTGGTGCATATGTTTAGTACTGATATTACTTCATTGTCCATGGTACCTTTAAGCAAAATGTAGTTTTCTTCTTTATCTCATTAAATTAGATCCATTTTTGCTTTTGCTTTGTCTGAGGTCCTGACTGATAACTCTGATAGACACACATACATAAATGTATGTGTGTATATAAACACATACAGACAAACATATACATGCATACATACATAGACATGCATACACATACATGCATACATACAAACACATGTGTGTGTATATGAAACATTAGCTGAAGCATAATAGATTCTGCTCCAGCCCCTTACCTTTACTCTGTATATGTGTTTCTGCTTAATTTTTTTTTTTTGTAAATAACACTCTGTAGGATTGTGGTTTTGAATCCATTCTGCTATTTGCTTCCATTTCATGGGTTAGTCCTTCCTTTTCACATTCACAGACATGATCACGAACTATATATTTATTTCCATCCTATTTTTTCCCAGTTTATCCTTACTCTTGCTCCCTAATAGTTAAAGTTCTTAAGAATTTCAAGTAAAATCTTCATGTGTAGTAATGTAAACGATTTAACCTTATTGGATTCATTATGTTTTCTTTTTCCTTTTTATCTTTTTGTGCTTCTCTTGAATCTTTCATTGAAAATCAAATTTTTTGTTCAGCTCAGATATTTTTCTTTCAGAAAAGCTGAACAGTCATTAATTTTTTTGAATGACTTTTTTTTTTTCCGTGAAGAATTAAACTCAGTTTTATTTGGTAGGTGATTCTTGGTTGTAATCCCAGATTCTTTGCCTTATGGAACTTCATATTCTAAACCCTCTAATCCTTTAATGTAGAAGCTGCTAAATCTTATGTGATCCTGAATGAGGCTCCATGATATTTGAATTATTTCATTCTGGCTGTTTGCTGTATTTTCCTTTTGATCTGGGAGTTTTGGAATTTAGTTATAATATTCCTGGGTATTTTACTTTTGGTATCTCTATTGAGAGGGCCAGAGAATTCTTTCAATTTCCATTTTACCCTCTAGTTCTAGGATATATGGACAGTTTCCCTTGACAATTTCTGAAAATATGATGTCCAGGCTCTCTTTTTTTTTATTCTTTGCTTTCCAGTAGTCCAGAAATTCTTAGGTTCTCTTTCCTGAATCTATTTTCCAGGTCATTTGTTTTTCCAATAAGACAGTTCACATTTCCTCAATTTCTTTTCATCCTTTTGATTTTATTCGGTTACTTGTTGTCTCATGGAGTCCTCAGCTTTCACATTCACAGTTCTAATTTATAAGGAATTATTTTCTTCAATGAGCTTTTGTATCTCCTTTTCCCTTTGGCTAATTTCACTTTTCTTTTTTTTTTTTTGCTTAGGCAATTGGGGTTAAGTGACTTGCCCAGAATCACACAGTTAGTGAATGTTATGTGTCTGAGGTCGAATTTGAACTCAGGTCCTCCAGAGCTGGTGCTCTATCTACTGCACCACCTAGCTGCCCCCCCAATTTCACTTTTTTAAAGAGAGGTTTTCTTTAGTGAATTTTTGTATACCTTTTCCCATTTTTTGTGTTTCCTTTACTAAGCTCTTGACTTTTCATGCTTATTTTGCATCACTCATTTCTTTTACCAATTTTTCTTCCACCCATCTTATTTGTTTTATAATTTTTTTTGGGGGGGTTTCCAGGAGTTTTATTGGGCCAAAGATCAATTCACATTTTTTCTTTGAGGCTTTGCATACGGGCATTTTGACATTAAAATTTTCCTCTGAGTTTTTGTTTGTATTGTCCCTGTTATTATAGTAATTTTCTATGGTCACATTCTTTTTTTCAGTTTTTCCTCATTTTGCCAGGCTATTTTATGTCTTTTAAAGTTCTGATTTGCTCCTGTGGTGAAGTGGGCACCATCCAAAGCTTCTTGTGATAAGGGCATGGGACCTTGTTGTTGTTCTGTTGTGATGGGCCACAGCCCTCACACTCACCTATCGTTCCAGAGTGGAAAGCCTCATAAATGGCCTGAAATCCTGGGTCCTCTGGACTGGTCACTGATTCCTGTGCCAGCTGCAGGGCCTTTCCACTGCCTTGCTGAGGCAAGGACTGCTTCTGTCTTGCCTTGATGCATTGAACTGTGCTCCCTTTTAATCTATTGATACAGATTCTTGCTGCCAACATTCTAAGTTGTGTCAGGCTGGAAAACTTTTTTATTTCACACACAACCCCTATTTTTGTTGGTTACATCTCTCCAGAATTCTTTTTGTAGTGTTATTGTGTATTTTTTTTGAGGGGAGTTTGAAAGAGTTCAGTCATGTTCTTGTCTTATTCCACCATTCTACTATATAAATTTTCATAATATTTTTTCTTCTTAAAAATTAGAATTCTATTTATCAGAAATTATTGAATGCTATTTGCAGTTCTGTCAATCATTCACTAAATGATCTTGAGAAATTAACTACTTTTCCATATGCAGAGGCTTACTTGTGGGGGAAAAACAAACAAACAAAAATAATTTTCAAAAATAAGCCACAAGTCTTTTATTTTGAAAGTTGGAACAGTTAAAATAACATATACATTGTTTTTATGTACTCAAAAAGAAAGAGATTATGTACTTAAAAAGCAAGACATCACATATCTGAAAAATTAGAACCATATAAAAACCCATTACTTTCTCTAAGTGTAAAGCTGATTAAACGACATATAAAATAACATATCAAGGAGGTAATGTTAAGCTTACTTCTCTCACAAAGGACAAGGAAGTAATATTAGCTTCTAACTGAGAAATGGAGTAAAAGAGTTTCAGAGATATGAGAATATTTAGGGATTGTCTAGTCCTACCACTCTACATTTTAAATTAATTGTCTAAGGTAACATAATAAGTGGCAGAGCAGGGTTTCGATAAATATTTAGATACACTGTTTTAAAGATCATGGCATGACCCAAGATGGTATATGACCTACCAATCAGAGGGCAGGTATCCTATCTTCCCAAACATATCTAATCCTGGGCTTGTGTAGAAAACAATTATACCATTAAAAAAAATACTCTCTTCTGATTTATTGCTGACCTTCCTTTGCTGCCCCCAAAATAGATACTTTGGAAACTTTTATTCTAAGTTTACCAAAAATCCCTCAGCAGTTGTGCAGTTAAAATTTCTTCCTCCAAGTGCCTCCTCACCACATACTCCACTCCTCAATCATTTTGTGACTGCCACAGTTATACCTTGCTAGCAACTCTACCTTCAGGGTACTGGTCTGTGAATAAGCATGTTCCCAATAAATATTATTTTAATTTTTTTTTTCTGCAGGAGAGAGTGGGTAGGAAATGATAGAATAAGCATGGTTACTCTATCATCCCACCCCCAACTACCCTTTTCCCAAGCAATTTTACTTACATTTGGAGTACAACTATCTTTTTGATCTCCTAAATAATGCTCTCATCCTCCTAGTTATCTTTGACTTCTTAATCATAAGACTGCTCTCAATAATCTCATCATTCTCACATTGCATATAGCCTTTTCTTCATTCTCATTGTTGTGTTCTCTGTACTTTTGACACTGTTGACCATCTGTCTTCCTGGCTACTCTTTCATGACACAAGCTTTCATGAAACTGCTCCCTTTAGTTTATCCTTGTCCCTGTTTAACTATTCCTTCTCAATATCCTTTGCTGAGTTATCATCTATATCATATCCATTACATATACATATATATGTACCCAAACTTCTGTCCTGGGCTTTCTCTCTCTCTCTTTACTTCTTCATTTGGTAATTTTATTAGCTCCCATGTTTAATTATCATTGTTAGGCAGTCAAGTGACATTTTTTTTTCCAGCACCTGTATGTACCAGGGATTTTGCTAAGCCCTAGGGACACAAAATAAACTAAATGACTGTCCTTGCTTCCAAGTAGCTTACATTCTACTGAGGGAGACAACATTCAAACAATTAGGTACATTCAGGATTTATACTGAATGAGCTGAAGATTATAATCAGAAGGAAAGCATGAGGTATATCCTTCACAAATCTAAGCAACTAGCCTTATTGAAGAACAAAACATTCATCTCCTGAGTCCCATATCACTAAGTATCTATTGTATCACTGTGTTAGTAAGCATCTCAATTTCACTATGTTCAAAGCAGAATTCAGCATATTTCCTCCCAAACCCACCACTGCTCTGAATTTCCCATACTTCTGTTAAGATAACCACCATTTTCATGATCCTTGACTCATAAATTTCCCTCCTTTATGTACATGACCATTTGCAAATCTGGTCAGTTCTACCTCTTACAATCATCTCCTCCCCAGTCACATGGCTGTAAAATTGTTGAAGACATCATCATCCCTGAGACTATTAGAGAAGATTTATAGTTGTTCCTCTTATAACAAGTCTCCTCTCAAATCCGTTGCCCACCAGCCACCAAAATTACTTTCCTAAATTTCAAGTGTGACCAGGTTGCTTCCCTATTCACTAAATTTCACTGACTTCCTATAGATTATGGTGAAGTGGATATTAATACATCCTTATTTCATTATTTTTTAATTTCTAATTTTGTATGAGCTTTGTATTATATCAAATTATGAGTACAGTACATCATGTATATAATTTATAAACAAATATATTCTTATACCGGGACTAGTTCATTTTCTGCATAAAATTATGATAATCAATGTTTATGTGATTTGAATTACTGTCTAGCAATTTTGTACACACACATTTTATAATTTTTAACCAAGTGTAGGTTTTTATACTTATTTGTTTTACCTTATTCAATCTCCACTTTTCTTCTTCAATTGAATAATTTTTATTTTTACTACAATTTTTATTTAAGGTTCCCATACTTCTTGAACTATATGTCCTGTATTATTTTAAATAATGAGAACCTATCTATTTTTTCTCAACTCTTTGACAACTTACTCTTCTAAATCATATGGAGTGCATCAGAAATTCCTAGGGTTTTAGTTGTTGTTGTTGTCTTTCATAAATTGTTAGATAAAACCATCTTTAAGTCTAAAAGTTCCCACCATTTTGACTTGAAAAATAAAATTCTATTAAATAGCCAAAATCATATATAGGATACCAATTTTTCATTTCTTTTCTTTAATATTTTGAATAATTAAATTGTCACTAAGCAGTCATCAACTTATCAGTTATTCTACTTTTAGGAAAGAGAGAGAGAGCACACACACACACACACACACACAGAGAGAGAGAGAGAGAGAGAGAGAGAGAGAGACAGAGAGACAGAGAGAGACAGAGAGAGAGAGAGAGACAGACAGAGAGAGAGAGAGAGAGAGAGAGAGAGAGAGAGAGAGAGAGAGAGAAAGTCCTTCAATGGAAATAAGATTTGGTATTTCTGTACCAGTTTAAGGTACAGTCAGTATAAATCATATCTATTATTTGCTTTGTTCAGGTGGGTTACTCATATACTCCCATACAAGATAATTTCATCAAAATGATATGTAACTTTCAAATTGATTCTATTGCTGGAATTTCCTAAAATATTTCTCTTTAGTATAAAGTAGTCCTTCTTCCCCTTTATCTATCATCTATCTTTTGAATAAATTATACCATTCCAGATATATAAAACCCATTCTAGAAAGAACTTATGATGCAAAGTGTTGAAAAATATTTTACCTTCTATTATAAAATTTCTGATTCATAAGTTCATAAAGAGATCAAAGAAGCCAGTGAAGTCTCACTCCTCCATTGTAATGAAATAGAGGGAGACTGAGTGACTAAAAGAAGGTGACAATGAATATTTTTGAAATATTTTGGCCACTTATTTCATTGTTGTCTGTCATCTCAGTATTTTCTGTAATGAATAGTCTTTCTTTTCTTCTGATTTTCTAATTCCTTTGTTTGAATGAGCTATTCCCTCTAGCATCCTTCTTGGAAGATATGTGAACACTGTCTTGATCCCTAAATAGTTAATAGCAAATAAAAGTCACAATTTTGAATGGAAAAAACTTTGCAAATTATAAAGTATTATATGAACATAAGGTGCTATTCTCAATGGTGAGGCAGTCTGGTGAATCTGGTGATAGCAGTGGACTTTGAGCAAAGAGAACTGATTTGAATTTGGCTGGCACTATTTGTTGTGCTGGTTGCAAACAAGTCCCTTGCCACCTTTGACCTTCAATTTCTACATGTGTAGAGGGGGAGAATAATGATTTTTCTCATGAAGTTGTTAAGAGGAAAGTTCTTTGTAAGCTTGATATGTTGTAAGTTGTTTTAAAATGTAATCTACCACTGTAATATTTAAGGGAAAGATTGCTGAGTAGCATACAAAGGGCAAAACACTAGTGACATGAACTTTCTCTATTAAACTATGTCTGCATTAATGAATACACTTATTAGAAACTACATTTCTATACTTTCATAGATTTCCAAGACTGCAATAATGAGTTGAATGAAAAAAGAAACCATAAGTTGCCCCAGAAACATCTGCTATGTCTATTTTTCATTAGGGAAAATTGTTAATCTTCCATAAAAGTGATATTCTAAGACCTCAATGTTACATGTTAAAATAACAAAAACATGGTATTTTAAAAGGGATATACCAGTGGACAGTAAAAAAGCTGACTTCTGCTATGGGTCTGTCTGGTGATTGTCTGTTTTCTAAGCCTATCTTGGAGGAGTTAATATGTACTCAACAGAAGGTTGACTGAGTTATGAATTTTATGGTCTAAATCCTTGTAGGTCATCTACTATATAATGGAAAAGATGCGATGAATGAATTGAGTAAGTACTAACTCTGCTATCATTTTAGAATCTTGAAGAATTAAAGTATATTTAAAAATTGAACTCTGTTCTGAGAGAAATTATTATTAAATAATCAATTATTGCAGAGATCCCCTACCATTTGAAAAATTTACCCCACCTAGACTACCTTATCTAGGTGGAGTTGTTGCATCTTTCAACTAGAAAACAGAACAAAGAATTTAATCTGTGATGAACTCTGGGCCATTGTGTTCCACTTGGGAAGGTTTGAGCAGTGTCTAGATCTTTTATCTAGATTGCCCAAGGCTGAGGATGATTTGGAAGTAAATTGCATAATTAAAGTCACATTACCTCAGGTAAACTTCTTATTATAATATTCTTTCTTCTCATTAATTTTTAGTCAATCAAGTTTGATGGCCGCTATCAAGAATACCCAATCTTACAAAAGCATACAAGCATTGAGTGAGTTCTATGAAGGGTCTTTGGCATTTGAGAGTGTCACTGACCCTTTTTTTTTTTATCAATTATTGGTAACATGATTAATGAAATGATTAATTACCAAGAAACTATGTCACTTGAACTTTTTATACATTATAGTTTTGGGGGGGGGTTTGGATATGAAATTTGTTTAACATTTTATCTTATCTCAAAATCCATAGCTGTGAATGTATTTGGCTTACGTTTACCATAGAATTCATCTATGATTGTTTGGTTTGGCAAATGGGAGCTACCAAAAATTTTTAGGAGGAGGATGATGAGGAGGAGAAAGCAGAAAAAGAAGACAATGAGAAGAAAATGCAGAAAAGAAGAAATAATGTGAAAAAAAAAGAAGAGGAAGAGAAGAAAAAATATGAGGGGGGTGAGGAGAAGGAAAAATTATAAAGAAAGAAAGAAACAAGGAAGGAAGGAAGGAAGGAAGGAAGGAAGGAAGGAAGGAAGGAAGGAAGGAAGGAAGGAAGGAAGGAAGATGAGAAGGACAAGAGAGGAAAAAGAAGAGAAAAGAGAAAAGGAAAACAAAAATGATGACGGTGATGGTGGTGGTGGTGGTGATTATGGTAATTTGCTATCTCCTTGACTTTTTGTATATTTTCCTTCTTGACAATCCAATAAATAGATCAACTATAAATTGTGAGTATTTTGATGGAATTTGATGTGGAATAAATGCATTAAGGTTGATTGTCACAAAATGGCACTTAAATTTGGAAACAAATTATGTTGCTAATAAACGACTTAAAGAAAAAAATTTGATTAATATCAATATTTCCTTTTTCTACAATATTAAGTGTATTAAATTTGTGATTCTGTATTTACAGACTCTTTTTCCATTAACTGTTGCATTAAACCTGAATAATACATTCTAAACCAATGGCCATTTTGTCTGCTGGAAATAATTGGGGCTATTCTGCCATGAATTAGGATTACCCATTTTTTTAATGTAAAGAATAACGGATTTTGAATATGAAGATCTTTGCTTCAGCCCTGGTTTTATCTTTTAACTATGCTTTCATTGGCAATTCTTCCTTTTTTTTTGAAGCTTTTTTAAAATTAATTTATTTACTTTTAGTTTTTTATTTGGTTGTTTTTTTTCCTTTGTTTTGTTTTTGTTTTTGCTAGGAAATGAAATTAAGTGACTTGCCCAGCTAGTAAGTGTCAAGTGTCTGAGGCTGTATTTGAACACAGGTCCTCCTGACTCCAGGGGGGGTGCTCTCTCCACTGTGCCACCTAGCTGTTTGAATTCTTTCTTCTTTGAACCCAAATTTCCTTATAAGTAAAATAGGGACTATTGTGCTTTTATTACTTCCCTCACAAGGTTTTTATGGTGAAAGAACAATTTGTAATCTTTGAAATATTCTATGAATGTGAGTTATCGATATTATAATCTGGAGTCAACCAAGAGTAAAAACTACAACTTTTAGTTTGAACTAGAATTCTAGCTGTAATTGAAACATTAATTTCAAATTTAATCTGATTTTATGTTAGAAAAAAAAATAACCCCAATATGAACTTGTTTTCTAACATTTTTACTCTGTCCTTAATTAGAATGTTCAAGGTATAATGCCTTGAAAACCATGTGATCCAAAAGATGCTCAGGAGAATGGAAGGTGTTTTTTTTTGTCTCTGTGTATGTGTGTGTTAACATTTGTCACTTTATCCTCAGGACCCGTTATGATACTTTGTGCATAGTGGGGGCTGAACAAATGCTTACTGGATTAGACTGGATGATACCAGAAAGAAAATCAACAATGACAGCTTGACTTCTTGTACAAAACAATATGTATGTACTCATCAATAGAAGTATAAAAATATATTTTTATTAAACTTCATACCAAACTTCCAGGATTATTTTAATAATACCACAAATAAGGAAACTAATTGTGTGTTATGTGTATAAATATCTATATCTATATGTTTTCCTTTTGCAGCTAGGGGAAAAAGAGAAAGTTTGGCTTGTTTTCAAAGTGGTAATAATTGTACTTAACCCATAATCCCAACAAGTATTTTTTTTGAAATTTTTTCCTTTTTTTTCCATTTGGGTGACACAGTGTTAATCCTTTTTCACGTAATATTTTACTTCTCTTTGATTCAGTTACGCTAACATATTTCTTTTCTTCTCTTGTCTTTGCTTTATATTCCCCCAATTGTCCTGAAGTCTTCATCTATTATTATCTCTGCATTCTATCCATTGAGCTTTTCCTTATTTCTTCATTTTTCCTGATAAACTATTCTACCATAATTTATATACATTTTTGCCAATTGTTTCCCACCTTGATTTTTGTCTGATCTATGCTTTATGTCTCCACAGTACATTCCTGACCAAGGCTACTTTTAAAATATTGTACTCCTTCAATTCTTACTTGACAGAATATCGTACTCATACTTTCCTGACTCTATTTTACTACTGAACTTATTCACTCTATAATATATTGCACTACTTTTCTTAGCATTTTACTGTTTTAAATCCTCAGTCTTTCTACAATGCCAATGAAATCAACATCCTTTATTGTTAGAAAACAATTTACAGTGGTCACTAGTGAATTGCATTAATTTTTTTTTGCTTACTCCAGAGTGAGACTATCATTCTTTTTATTTCTTTTTTATTTTTGAAAGAAAAAGCACTCTAGTAAAAATAATACCACAAAAATACAGATTTATTACAAGTCAGAAATGGTGTGTGTGTTTGTGCATGTGTGTGTTTCCTTTGCAATAGAGATTTCACTTCAATTAGTTAAGGAAAAAATACAAAGAATTCCAAGAAATTTAAAAAAATTGGAATTTTTCTTTTCTTTATTACCTCACTGTGCAATTGCAACTTTTATTTTTTTTAAAAGCACTCAAAAAGTGCAAAATTTTGTCATGCCCATTATTTTCGGTCCTGTAGACAAAATTCAAAAACCTGATGTCATATTGCTGAATTTATCCTTTCTTTTTTCTTTTCATTTGTCAGATAAACCTTTGCATGCCTAAAGAGGCTCTCTAAATCACTTAAGACATCTAATTTTTTGTCTGTTTACTTATTTTTAATAAATAGTATGGCAGAGTATAAAGGGACTTTGGATTTGTAGTTAGAAGATGATCGATTAAATTCTGCCTCTGTCAAACTCTGTGTTGTCACTTCAGCTTAAGCAAATTGGTTAACATCTTTGGGCTTCATTACCTTAACTGTAAAATGACATTGTTGGAATATGTAATCTTTAAGGTTCCATCTATGACTTTCTGATAATCACATTTTCTATGATAGTGAACATTTATATAGTCTTTAAATGACATTAATGTAGTGATGATGTAATAATTTCCTTTACAAGTATGTTTTGATTTGAATTAGGATTCCATTAATTATTTCTCTGGAAGTAGATAGTATTTTTCATTATGTCCTTCAGAATTGCCTTTGGATCATTCTATTGCTAAGAATAGGCAAGTCATTCACAGTTGATCATCGTACAATATTGCTGATACTATGCACAATTTTCTTCTGGTTCTGTTTGCTTCACTTTGCATCAGTTCATGCAAGGATTCCTAAGTTTTTTTTTTCCCTGAAATTATCCTGTTCATCATTTCTTATAGCAAAATAGTATTCCATCACAATTATATTATATACCACTTATGTCACATACTTGTTCATATACCACAACTTGTTCAGCCAATGTCCAATCCCCTCAATTTCCAATTATTTGGCAACATAAAAAGCTGCTATAAATACTTTTGTAATATAGGCTCTTTTCCTTTTTTGTTCCTTCTCTTTGGGATATAGACCTAGCAGTGGCATTGCTGGATCAAAGGATATATATGCACAGTTTTTAGCTCTTTGGGCATAAGTCAAAATTGTTTTCCAGAATGGTTGAATCAGTTCACAACTTCAGCAGTAGTATATTAATGTACCTATTTTTTCACATTCCTTCAGCACGTTGTCTTTGTTTTGATGTATTAGCAAATAAGATAGGTATGAGGTGGTACCTCAGAGTCATTTTCATTCTTCTAATCAATAGTGATTTAGAACACTTTTTTATATGACTATAGAGAGGTTTGATTTCTTCTTCTGAAAACATCCTGTTCACATCCTTTGACTATTTATCAGCTGGGGAATGAGTCAAATTCTTATAATTTTGACATAGTTCTCTATATATTTGGGAAATAAGGACTTTATTAGAGAGATTTGGTGTAAAATATCCCCTCCTCAGTTTTCTGCTTTTCTCCTAAATTTGACTACATTGGTTTTGTTTGTATTAATTTAATGATTTCATGAAATATGATATGTAAGATTTTTTTTGATTGTGGCTTCCAAGTAGTTCAATAATTCTTAATTCTCTCCTAAACCTATATTCCTATTCAGTATTTTAATGAGATATTTGGCATATTCTTCTATTTTTCATTCTGTACCCTGGTCTGTTAGTGAACACAAGCTCTCTTCACCTTGGAACTATGATCAGAACCCTTGCTCCCTTGCTGCCACAAGTGTTCTCAGTTTTTATGGCCCTGGCAATTAAACTTGGGCCCCTCCTCTCCTGTAGTTCCCAGTTTTAGTTCTTCTTTCTACCTAGGACTTGAGACCAGGGACTCCTTTTTGGTGGCATGTTCTAGAGTAATAGTGTTTGTATTCAGCCTAGAACTGCAACTAAGAACTGTGTATGTGTATGTGGCAGTAAGGCTACAGGTTCCTGTATCCAGTGCCCAAAGAATCCCCCATAATCTACTTCTGACCAGTTATCTGTCCCCATTATCATCTGTGGGCTGAGAGATCTGATAGCTGGTGCTGCCATCCATGCAGCTGCTTTCTAGGTCTGATTCTGCTTTTCTAGCAAGGCCTGTGCTATACTGCACTCAAAGTCCTACCATGACCTCAGTGAGATAGATTTTTCCTGCCAACCTCCTATGATGTTTCAGGATGGAAAACTGATCTACCACTTCAGAATTCAATTTAAGGTATTAAATTTGTTAGAGGGGAATTTGGGAAAGTTCAGGTGATTTCCTGCCATTATTTAGCCTCCTCGGCTCTTCCTCCAGTATGCTACAACCTTGCTATGATAGAAGTACAGAATTTAGCATTGGGAAAAGTATTTAAAAGACTTCACTCAAGAAGGTCCAATTACTGAATTATCAAAATACTTTTTATAATCAGCATTATCAGTGGAGTTGCAGCATTGCATGGATTCTGAAAGATAGCATCATAGTGTAAATCTAATGTTTACTCAAGAATGGAAATTTTTTCTTTACAACAGTGGTTATGATTTTTTAATCAGTACTACTATATCTGTAATTTAAAATTGTACTTTCTTCTTATGAAGAAGGATACAGAGGATACAAGTTATTGTTTCCTTTAATTTTTTTTTAGGATAATTCCATTGAAATATATAATACATTTTCCAATTATTAAAAAAAAACTCTTCACCTCTAACCTAGAGCTTCACTTAAATATTAATGATATTGAGGAGGGAAAGGCATAAACTTTTACATAACACCAACTCTTTTCTAGTAACTATGTTGAGTGCTTTTTATAAATGTCTAGTTTAATCCTCACAATATGTCACATAGATGCTATTATGATCACATTTTGGTGTTGGAGAAACTGATGCAAATAGAATTTATTACTGCCTCAGGGTCAAAGAACTTGTAAATGTCAAAGTCCAGATTAAAACTTAGCACTGCCTGACTCCAAGACCAGTACCCCATCCATTGTACGATTAGCCAATTTTATAATTAAAAGTAGCAACATTCTTTTAAGCAAAGGATGCAAAAACATACTTTTTAATGTACATATTTTCTAATCTTTTGAGTTCTTAGGTTTGCCTATGCATGATACATTTATGTTAATATATCTTTCACATTAAAGAGGGAATAAAGCTCAAACTATTCTAAATGGTGAGTATGATTAAGAGTCACATAGGTATGTTTATATTTATCCTTTTTAGAATACAAGTTATTCTTTGTGTTTTGCTACTTTCATTTTGTGGCAGTAAGCCTATTTTTTTGGCTTTACTGAGGTTAAGTTTGCTCTTCAGTCCTCTGAAGTGAGAAATGGCTTTTTGAATGATCATTTTCCCATGGAATTTTATAATGAGGCAGATTATGGGTGAAGTTCCAGGAGGATCAGTAGCACACAGTTATAAGAAATTCTGTGGGTCACACAGAAGTTATGGGAGCTACCCTAGTAATTACTGCTTCATTCAAGCAAGAAACTGGGTCTTCTGACTATTCTGTAAAACAGTTATTTTTCCTTTTCCTGGTTATTTGACCCAGGGGATAATTCAGCAATGTTTAAAGAAGAGAGATCCTTCTCCTGGCCAAGAAGTGAGATTTAGGCTGAATTCGCATCCAATTAAATAATTATAATTCTTACCTAAACATGCAAAAGGGCTGGTGTTCTTAAAGACCCTTAAGAAGGGTGAAAATGGTCTTGTACAATGAAGACCTTAACATTAGGGAGCAGAACCACTAGATCCTTGATGCCTAAAGATATGCCAGGTTCTGATTTGTTTAATAAGTACCTACTAATGTATACTGTTTTGTGTAGCATCATATTATTCTGATAGGAAGGATCCAAAAGGAATTGAAAACAAAACAATGTCATGTAATATTTTTGTCATCTAGTCAAAAAAACAAAATGTTTATGATTTTTATTTTGATCTAATTTCCCTTCTAGCAATTATCTTTTGTTTTCTTTTCATTTGTAAACACATTGAATATCTGATCTATACTCAATCACTTCATTTCTTGTCTGGCACCTATTTCTCAGAAATTTGACTTTCAATCTCACCACTTTGTTGAAACAGATCTTTAAAGCTTATAGATATTCTCCTTCATAACAAATGCAATGGTTTTGTACTTATATCTTATATAACCTCTCTGAATAGGGACAATAAAACATAATCATTCATTCAGCAAATCTTTATTAAACACTACATACATTGGATTCTAGTAGGCCATGAACATCATAAAAAATGGAAACCAAAGAAACATCAAAGTATAGGCTAGAAGAACAGAATGTTTGAAGAGGGTAAAGATGGCATGAATAGCAAAGAAGTTGAGGATGAGAGATATTTTTAGAGGAGATTTAATACTATTTGAAGGGGAAAGGGAATGGCAGAATATTGAGAAATGGGGGGGAAGAATCAAACTCATCTCATATTTCAAGCCAGAGTGTCAGAGTTAATGGTGATACCATCAAGACAAATCTGAAACTTAGGAGGGCCCTGCATTTTTTGGGAAGATATAATTCAATTCAATTAAGGATAAATCTCAAAAAACCTGCTGTATGTAAAAACTTTTGCTAAGGACTAGGGATACAGAAACAAAAATGCAAGTCTCTATGTGGAAGTAATGCATTTACTGTATATACATACATACATACATACACACATATATATGTACACACACATACATATATAATGTATATATGCACATATATATATATCCATTTCTTTATAAACACATACATTTACTATACATACACACACATATATACATATATACAGAAACATACACACATAAATATATGTGTATATACATATTCATATGTAATACACACACATGCATAGATAAATATACACAAATGCACACACAAACATCCACATGCAAAACATATATATCTTTGTGTGCATGTAAATATATACACATATATAATTACATGTAAATATATACATTTATATATAATATAATATAATAATGTAAATATAATTATAAATAGTAGTTTCATCTTCAGTTCTTTGTTTCATACTTTCTTTTTTTATGAAGGACCTCACTCATTATTGTAGATTCAATTGTTTACCTTATATTTATAACTTCCATGGCTTCAACTCTAGCCCTGATCTCTCATTCATGCTCTAATCTTGTATTTCCATCTTAGCCAACATATAAAGATTAAATTCATTGAATTCGCTTACTTGACACATTTTCTATCATTTTTGCCAGTGCTATCACACTATTCTTTTACTCTTCCACACTAGGAATCTTCAAGTTGCCTGTGACTCTTTTTGCTTCTTCATGTTCTAATCATATGTCTCATCACTTCTGACTCACCAGACTGATGCTGAATGGGTTACAACTCAGTCTCTTTGGAGGTACAGATGAGGGAAAGTTTTCCTGATCTTTCTAAGTTCACAAAGTTGTAGGTCCCAATAACTTCAACAAGTAGAGACTAGAATCAATTAAAGACTCAGGACAGAAGCCCATTTCTTGAGATCAATGGCCCAGACAAAGAGAAGGAACTGAGCCATCTTTTCTTAGGACATTATCTTTCACTGAACACAAAGAGGAAAATATCCAACCATTTGCAGAATGCATCTGAAGACAGTTAAGCTCAATAATGTCTTCATTACTACTTAAATCTTGAGACTGCCTGTAATTTCTGGCATGTGGGATATGCATGTATGTATTACATATACACATGTGTACACATATGCTGATATATGCAGGCATAGATATACTCAGTGTACATATATGTACACATGCAGATATATACGTGCATATGGGTATATATGTTTTCATGCATGCATATCCCTTAATACGTTTTCTCCAAAACAGAGGGATTTAAATTTAAATATTTCCTCCCTCTAACCAAGAATGTGTCTAATCCAAGACTCAATGTAACTAGTCCAAGTCAAGAATATGAAACATTTAGGTAAACCACACTTTCCTGCAAGTTCAGAAATGAGTATAAGAACTTTTGTTGCTAAAAGCATATCTGACTTGCTAAGCTACATGTTTGTTAATAAGAGACTCAAGTTCATTGAAATGTTTTATAGCGGAAGGCATATAATTCCATTTTATTTTTATTTGACTGTTCATTTATTAAAAAAGAAAGTCATTAAATTGTGAAAAGAATGATAAAATGAAATGACAGGTACTCCATTAACTAGAACCACAAAATAAAAATCCATTATTCCACATAAAATTACAAAATCATTTTTAGTCTTGAGAATATGCATATAAACAGTTTTGGAGTATATCAAAATGATTTTAAATAACAAAGAAGTGTGAATATTGGGGAACAGGGCACAAACAAAACAAATCAGAGCCCTTATCTTGCTACATTTTTTCATACTCCACTTAAGTTTTAGCAGAAAACAATGAATGATAAGAAAACATATGTGTTTGATGTTTTTATTCCAAAAATGACTTTTAGGGCAATACAGATGTTCCACTTCATATACCAGTGCAATTGTACAATGTTCTAATATATGCCTGTGGGGGTTAAATATTTTCCCTATTATTATCATTTTACAGATAAGAAAATGGAGGTTTATACTTTCTCAACGGCTATATAGCTGTCAAGTATGGGATTTGAATCCATGTTTCTGCTTATTACTTTTAGCTCTCTGTCATTGAATGTTTTCAAGAAGAGATTTGATGACAAATTTTCTGAAATGTCCCATTGACGATTTGAGTATCAGTAGATGACTCCTAAGCTAATTTTCACAAGTTCACATAACTTTTAAAGCAATACTGTATAATGATAAAATATATTGCACAAAATGATAAAAATGCAAATTTTTATTATTCCAGCTTTACTCTCTTTTGTTATTGAAGTTGTATAAAAGTTTTTGGTTCTTTTTAGTAGTAGTAGCAGCACTAATATGAACATCAGTTTCCACATCTGAAAAAAAAGGAGCTGAAATTATATAATCTTAAATGTGCTATCAAGCTCTAAAAGTTAAGGGTTCTATGAGGAAAACAAAGAAAGTAAGTTTTAGTGTTGTATTCCGAAATAAAAATAATTGATAAAATACTTGTGAAATCATTTATGTAATTTCATGACAATGCACATTTTTTTTTTGGCTAGGCACAAAATATTTTTTGGGCAATGTCTCTAATACATTATTAATTAATACTTAACAGAATAACTATGAGTAGCAATGTCTTGATGGCAGAATGTTTGTTGGCCATCTTATAATTTTTTTTTTTCTATAAGAATTGAAGGCTCTTCATGGTAAAGAAGCCTTAGCCCTTTTTCTGTGTCTTTTCTTTGCCAAATTGCTTTTGGTCATTGGACTGGTCCAATTCTTAGAGTACATCACCAACATATTTCCCCCTTCTTTGAGGAAGTTGGGAAGAAAATTGGAAATGTTGTCAGCACAATATTTAAAACAAAACAAAACAAAACAAAATCCAATGTGCAGCAAAAGGGATTTATTGCTTTCTGGGTATCAGGATATTTCCCTACTTAATCACTATGCTAAACATTGATTGTTCCTCTACCTTCCTGTTTTCTATTTCCAAATAGTCCTTCCTTTTCTCCTTTGCTGAAGTCAATTTGGTTGGGCACGTTAATTGGCATTTAGTTGTTCTTGGTTTCTCTGTATAATATCTACATCTATTGAAATATATTTTCCGCTTTCATTAATTTTTAATAAGTGTTATGAGTTAAAAGTGGAAGAGACTATAGAGATAAACTAGTCTAATTTCTCCTTGGAACCTGATGAAACTGAGGCCCAGGGAAGTTGAGTCATTTGTTAATAAATGTCAATTGAATATCCCAATGTCTACTAGGTAGTACACACCAGAGCGGGAATTGGGTCAGAAATGCTGATCCCATATGCAGTGTGCTTTTAATATTCCATACTGTTTCAGGAGTACCCCATTGAACAAAAGTGGATTTTTAATATAACCAATTTGAGGCTTTCAAGAGCGATGTTTTATTTAACCATATTTTATAGGACACTAGATTTAACCACAGATAAGTCGCATTTAAATCTAGATTTTATTTCTTAATAACCTGTGAGACATCGAGTAAAATCATTTTACCTGAGATTCAATTTGTACATGCAAAATGACAGAATTGGATAAGCTGACTCATTATCTAACTTCTAATTATAAATATTATGACCCTATTACTCCATAACAAATATAGTCATTGAATCCTGGGCCATTTCCAGTCTTTCTGATAAATGTGTGGCCACTGGATTCAGATGGCTCTGGAGGAGAAAGTGAGTCTGGTATCCTTGCACAGTCCTCCCTCACTCAAATCAAAGTCAATTGCAAGTCATGTCATCACCTCCCTGATACTATGGTCCTTTTTGAGAATGAAGGACAAACACAAAGTCATAGAGATACTTATCTCTTGAGTATTAATAACAAGCTACTTATTAAGCAAAGAATTAAATATGCACCCAAAACACCCAATAGTGTTGTGGAAAATAATCTACATAAAATTTAAATAAATTAAATATTTACTATAGATGTTGTGGTTATCCTATTTGTAGGTAAATATTTACTGTATAAATTCACAAATAAAGACACCCCTCCAGTGAAATCCAGAATACTTTAAGTCAAATGAGTTTAACTATCCACAATAGAAGAAACTGTATGACATAGAGTTGGATGTATATAGGCAGAAATCTCAGGCCAGCAATGTGTTCATCTTCTACAAGTATGACAGATGGATAATCAGTTGGACCCATAAGTGAATAGTGAGAGACAATAGCATTATAAAATAGCAATGTGGGAGAAAGAATAACATTCAGAAAATTCAATCATTCATTCATAACTACTCACATTGCAAAAGCAAGTCTCAATACTCTCAGTATTCTTTTAATGATGTTTGAATCCTGGACATGAGATGAGTCAGCTACTTTTTTCAACATAGTTATCAAATACTATCTCCCATTCATAAAATGTGGAAATTAAATAAAAAAGATATAAGTAAATACTAGATGAGCTGTGGGGAAATAGTGCTCTCTTCCATATCATTTTCATTGCAAATTGGTGTAATATTCTGGAGAATAACAAAAAAAATACATAATAGTACAAAACATAATCAAATAGGTTCAGAAATTGCAATGCTGAAACTAATCTTTAATGTGGGTGAAGATGGCAGAATAAAAAGGTAGTCACTCTCACCCTCCACTATCAACCTCTGAACACCCAGAAAATATCACCCCAGAAAAAATAAACCCTGGAACAGCTGAACTAGAAGAAAGATGGGGAACAGCAGTGCAGCAGCCCAGCAAATGGGTCTCCCAGTGCCTCATCGAAAATAAGGGAAGCAGCACTACAAAGGCCCCCCAGGTGATAAGCACCCTGCAGCATTCATCTGAAAGGAGCTGAAGAAAGCAACCTGGAGTCTTCCTAAAGTCCCAGCCTTGCTGATTCCATACCAATACCAGGTAAGCTGTTGGAACCCCACAGCCTCCAACTGTCAACCAGGAGGACATCCTGAAGCCCAGGTGGTAGAGGAGGCAAACACCAACACCTGGACCTCCGAGTGCCTCAGTTAGGGCAGGGGAAATGGTGGAAACCAGCTCAGAAAACCACCAGGTGCCTTGGCACTCTACCACAAAGGAATCTCCCAGTACGTTAGCAGAAAGGAGGGAGGCAGCATTGCAAGGGGCCCCAGGCAGATAAACACCCTGCAGCACCCATCTAAAAGGAGCTGAAGAAAGCTAAAGGAAAGGAAAAGCAGGCAACCTAGAATTGCCTGAAAGTTCCAGCCTTGCTGATTCCAGCCCAACACCAGGTAAGCTGCCAGAACCCTACAGCCTCCAATTGCCAATATAAGAGGCCCCAGCACACAAAGCCAGTGACCAAGACCTAGGCTCCCACAAGAAGTTGGGTCAGTGCCTCTGTTCCCCAGCAGGAGAGCTCAATCTTTTAAAGGACAGGAAATAAAGGAACCATGAGTAAAAAGAAATGTACCATAGATTCATATTATGAGAATGTGAAGATTAAGACAGAAATTCTGAAGAGGACAACATTGTCAACAAACCCACATCTGCAACATCAGAAGGGAATATGAACTGGTCTGAAGCCCAAAAACCCTTCTTCGAAGATCTCAAAGAGGATTTCAAAAGTCTGATTAGAGAGGTAGAAGAGTCCTTAAAAAAATACAATTGGCCAATTAGAAAAAAGTACACTGAAGAAAACAAGTCCCTAAAAAATAGAATTGGCAAACTGGAAAAAAAGTACACTGAAAAAAACAAATCCATTAAAAATACAATTGGCCAATTGGAGAAGGAAGTACAAAAACTAACAGAAGGAAACAATCTGTTAAAAACTAGAATTGGACAAATGGAAACTAATGACTGTATGAGAGAGCAAGAATCAGTCAAACAGAAACAGAAAAAATGGAAAAAAATAGATGAAAATATAAATACCTCATAGATAAAACAATCAACCTGGAAAATTAATCCAGGAGAGACAATTTAAAAATTATTGGACTACATGAAAATCATGATGAAAAAAAAGAGCCTGGAGAGTATCTTCCAGGTAATCATAAAGGAAAACTGCCCTGAAGTCCTAGAACCAGAAAGTAAAATAACCATGAAAAGAGTACACCTCTCACCACCTGAAAGAGATCCCAAATTGACAATGCCAAGGAATATAATAGCAAAATTCTAAAATTACCAGATGAAAGAGAAGGTGCTGCAAGCAGCCAGAAGGAAGCAATTAAGAGATATCATGGAACCACAGTAAGGACCGCACAGCACCTTGCAGCTTCTACATTAAAAGACCATAGGACGTGGAACATGATATTCCCTTAGGCAAAGGAGCTTGGAATGCAGCCAAGGCTCAACTACCCTGCAACAATTAGCATGATTTTTCAAGGGAGGAGATGGATATTCAAGGAAATATGGGACTTCCAAACATTCCTCATAAAAAGACCAGAGCTCAACGAAAAATTAGATCTTCAAATACAAGATTCGTGAAAGACATAAAAAGGTAAATGGGACAGAAAGACATAATATGTTATTAATAAGGGCGGATTGTTTACATACCTATAAGGGAGGATGACACTGGCAACTCTTGAGAACTGTATGGTTATTACACCTTGTTAAAGGAGTATACATAAAGGGGGTGGATTTTAGTTGACTTTGATGTAATGATAAAAAAAATCTAATCAAGTGAGTTAAATGGATCCAAGTAATTGGATTAGTCTGATTTTAGAAAATCTACTGAGAAAGGAGGAGGCAGACAAGGGTAAATTACATTACAGGAAAAGACACAAAATCCTGTTATAGCAGAAGGAAAGAATGGAGGGGGGGTGAACATTGTTTGAACTTTACTCACAAAAGATTTGGCTCAAGAAGGGAATTACTTAATCAGTTAGGTATAGAAATCTAACTTGCCATATAGGCAGTAGGAGAGAAAAGGATAAAGAAAAGGGAGAAGGGATAGAAGGGAGGGAAAAAGCAGTAAGCATAAAGGGGAAGAAAAGGGAAAGGGATAATACAAGGAAGGAGAGACTGAAGGAGGCAGTGGTCAAAAGCAAAACACTAGTGGGGGGGAAAGGAAAAGGGAGAAAGATAAGTATAAACAGGGGGAAAAAAAGGATGGAGAAAAAGACACAGGTGAATATGAATGGGATGAACTCTCGCATAAAAAGGAAGCAGACAGCAGAATGGATTAAAAACCATAATCCTACAATATGATTATTTGATAAACCCAAAGACCCCAGCTTTGGAGATAAGAACCCACCCTTTGAAAAAAAAAAACTTCCAGGAAAACTGTAACTCTTCTCAGTAATACAAATATCTAAGACATCTCCAGAGGCCTTGTGGTGAAAAATTCCATCCACATCCAAAGAAAGAACTATGGAAATTTAACCACTATCTTTTTTTCCTCTTCTGTTGAGTTTTGTTTCCTCTTTCTGATGGTTCCCTATTTAATTTTTGCTTACAACTTCACTGATGTGAAAATATGTTTAATAGAAATGTAAATGTATAGCCTATATCAGATTGTGTGCTGTCTTGGGGAGGATGGTGGGGAGGAAGGGGGAGAAAAATTTTAAACTCAAAAGCATATGGAAGTTATTGCTGATAAATCAAAATAAATTAATAAAATTAAAAAAAAAAAAGAAATGCAATGTTGAAATGGTGCTCAGTTCCATATAGTCTAACCTTTCTCTAGGGGAAATGGGGTGGTAATTCATGTTAGACCTATGATTTTGTTTGCAGTAAGTTATAACAGTAGTCAATGAGAAAGACAATGAAGATTGGAACTAGTAAAGATTCTCGAAGAGAAAAGGGAGAGCAAAAATTTTGTGAAAAAAAAGTCTGCAAGAGAAACACTATGGGAAGTCATGAATCAAAAAGAAATTAGGTAGACACACAAGATTGAATTTATCCAGTACAAATCTTGAATTGTTTTTATAGGACAAAATTAATACTAAAATCAGTGTTTATCTGAATGTCATTGACCCCTCCTGCTTTTTTCACATGCTGGTTATGTGACCATAGATGTGTCACTTAACTCTTTAATAATCTAGGGAATTTTATAAATCTATCTATAAATCACAGAGAATTGGATGGCATTCATTTGTAGAGGGAATTTCCTCATCTGATAGTTTCCTTTACCAATGAAATCAAAGATCGGTTATCTATTCTATCTAAAGATTAGGCATTTCTAGAATTTATCATACCACATATTCAAGATACTAGAACTGAAGTTTTCAAATATTTCATTTTCATTTTACTTCCTTTTCTCCTTATTTATTCCCCTATCTCTTTATATAATCTTTATATCCTTATTACTATGAAGAACCTTTCACTTTGTTGTTGTTATTCAGTCATTTTCATTCATGTCCAACTCTTCATCACCCCAATTGGGATTTTCTTGGCAAGGATACTAGAGTGGTTTGCCATTTCATTTTTTTTTTTGGCTAGGCAATGTGATTAAGTGACTTTCCCAGGGTCACACAGCTAATAAGTGCTATGAGTCTTAAGCCAGATTTGAACTCAGTCTTTCTGAATCCAGGGCCAGTGCTCTATCCACTACACCACCTAGCTGCCCACCATTTCCTTTTCCAGCTCATTTTACAAATGAGGAACTGTATAACTGTAAGTATAAGTATAGTATAAATATAAGTGCCTTGCCCAGGGTCACACAGCTAGCAAATATCAGAGGCCAGATTTGAATTCATGAAGATAAGTTCTTCTGATTATAAGGTCAGTGCTCTGTTTGCTGCACTACCTCTTCCTAAATTATTGCTGAAGTGGACATACCTCTGTTCCCAGCTATTTGTTCTTCTAGAATTTAATAGACTTTCTACATAGAAATGTGTGGCTTTTGGTAATAAAAATATCCAGGACTAAATCAGAGGGGACTCCCAGATGGGTCAAGAATGTGAAACTCTTTTTTTCTTTAAAGTTCCTTTTTTAATTTCTAGAATTCTTAGACTGACTATTCTGTGTTTGAATATTCACTCCTTTTCTGTCTATATTTTTTTAATTTTTTTTGAGTGTTTTGTGTCTTTTTTTATTTTTTAATTTTTAAAAAAATTTTTGACATGCCTTTTTAAAATTTGGGTTAGAAATTATATCTCCCTTCCTCCCTCCCCCTCCATTTAAAAGTAAGCATCTTGATACAGATTATAGATATGTAGTCATGCAAAACATTTCATAGTAGTCCTGCTGTGAAAAGCTAAGTATATTTTCCTTCATCCTATTCTATCCCTCATTTATTCTATTCTCTATTTTGACCCTGTCCCTCCTCAGAAGTATTTGCTTTTGATTATCCTCTCCCCCAATCTGCCCACCACTCTATCAAACCCCTGCTCTCTTGTCCTCCCCCACATTTTCCTGTAGGTTAAGAAAGATTTCCATACCCCATTGTTTATGTTATTCCCTTCTTAATCCAAATCCTATGAGAATAAGGTTCACTTGTTCCTTCTCATCCTCCGCCATTTCACCTCCACCGTGAAAGCCTTGTTTTGTCTGTTTCATGTGAGATAATTTACCCCATTCTACTTCTCCCCTTCTCCTTTTCCCAGTATTATCCTCTCTCACACTTTAATTTTATTTTCCAGATATCTCCCCATCATCTTCAAATCACCCTGTCCCCTCTATCTATCTATCTATCTATACATACATATAATTTTTTTTCCTTTCCACTACCCTAATACTGACAAAGGACTCATGAGTTACAAATATCATCTTTCCCTGCAGGAATGTAAACAATTCAAACTTAATAAGTCTCTTATGATTTCTCTTTCCTGTTTACCTCTTCCATGTTTCACTTGAGTCTTGTATTTGAAAGTAAAATTTTATGTTGAGCTCTGGTCTTTTCCTCAGGAATGTTTGATAGTCCCCTATTTCATTGAATGACCATTTTTTGCTCTGAAGGATTGTACTCAGTTTTGCTGGGTAGGTGTTGTTGATTGTAGTCCTATCTTCTTTGCCCTCCGGGATGTCATACTCCATGCCCTCTGGACCCTTAACGTAAAAGCTGCTAAATCTTGTGTTAGCCTGATTGTGTTTCCACAATACTTGAATCATTTCTTTCTGGCTGCTTGCAATATTTTCTCCTTCACCTGGGAATTCTGGAATTTGGCTACAATATTCCTAGGAGTTTTCCTCTGGGGATCTCTTTCAGGAGGTGATTTGTGGATTCTTTCAATTTATATTTTGCCAGCTGGTTCTAAAATATCAGTGCAGTTTTCTTTGATAATTTATTGAAAGATGATGCCTAGGCTCTTTTTTTGTTCATGTGAAACTCTTGAAGAATCATCACTAATACAATGGAGAGTACTTAGTGGGGTCATGACTAGGGCTGTATTTTTTAAACAAATTCTAACTGTACAGTTAAAAATAGCTTTATGCATGACCATAGAATTCCAAATTTTGTAAAGCTGATAACCCCTGAAATTTGAAAGACATTAAAACTGACCTGAACCTCTACCATATGTAAGAGAGCAATATGGCCCATAAGGTCCTACATTTTTATTAAGAAAATATAGGTTCAATCCCCACATTACATACTTATTAGCTGGAAAATTCTTAAATCTCTTTCGATTTCTTTGTCTATACATTTGGGGAAAATGATAACAACTGACTTGTATGATTGTTATGAGATAATGTATGAAGAGCTTATCTGTAAAACACTATATAAGTAATCTGTTAGTTTCATATAATATGTGTACATGCATATACGCATATGGCATATAGTGAATAGTAAGCCTGGGGCTTTGTAAATATTTAGCATTCAGAGCTTTGTACTTTATATTCTGATACATAATTAGCACTATGTTCATAAAATAGCTGTAAGACAACTTTTTCCACTCTTTCATTAGAAAGCAGATAAATGTTCCCCAATAAATTTAATTTCAATAAAATTGTTTTATTGTGTTCTTTATTATAGTGCTTCATAATTAATTTTTACAGTGCCCGTAGGAGGTCTGGCTCATAGATTGAATGGGATAGTACCTCTCTTCAAACTTTTATGAGTTATCTTATATTACCCCCCGAAAAAAACCCCCTTGAGGTATCATATAAATTTCAAGACTTAGTCCCTGATATCCTAATGCTGTAAATCCACACATTTTCTTTAGAGTCCCAATGCTTTGTAAATCAAGTGCAATCCCCGAAGCATAATGTATATTGTCATGTACCACCCACTGATAATAAAAAGTTGCATTCTTCTGAAACCAAGTTTAGGCAGCCAGACCCTTTTAGACTACACCATTTTCAGATCTCAGGAGTTAAATGGGAGCAGGTGATAGCTAATGCTTGAATGAGAAAAAAAATTGAAATTTATAATTATATAAAGTTTACTGATTTAGGATAGTGGTAGGCTAGTCTTTATAGGAGTACTGAACTAAATTCCAGCACAGTGGTAGACTGAGGGCCAGAATTTTCACTGAGAAATAAGAGCAACAGTTGACAATGATTGAAGAAGGTATATGAATATTTGAAGGAGTGAGCTTATGAAACTCTGCCTTTTTTTCTCCTCGTCATGCTACCAAATTGAACACTTAAATTTTGCTGATATAATTCTCTATACAGTTTCACTTATACAGGATACTTATTCATTTCTTACTGTAAGCTCAGATAGAGTTTTGCTCCCTGCTATTAAGGAGCCAAACCACCACCCTTGTACTATAAAGTAGGCAGCATTTCAGCTTAGTTTAAGAGCTCCTATGAGTCTCTTTGCATGTTCTTGTATATATGTATTTGTATATATGTTTGTGTGTATTTGTGTTTTCATGTGTTTAACATGCTTCTGGCTTACATATGTTTTAAAGTTTAAAAACACTCTTAATGAACCTAATTATTCTCTCACTGATAGTTTTAATTTTGCTTTTAATATTGTTCTTGGGGGGGGGCAGGGATTTGATTTCAGCAGCATGTGGAGGTACTAGAATTGAAAATCCCTGAAAGGAGGCCAAATAATGTCTAGCCTATTCCCCAGAGTGGTTAGTGTTCAAATGATTTGCCATGTCCACACAGCCACTGTGAGAGAGTCAAGAAAAAAATATTTTTTGAGGACAAGACCATCTATTCTCTACAAGAAACTATCTCTATCATCTCCCTAGGCTGTTAGGTAAAGATCACAGAATACTAGGTTTAGAACTAGCATGACTGTAGAGACAACCTAGTCCTTTTGTCATACCTTTTTTTAGATGAGGAAGTGGAGGTCCAGAGATGTTAAATAATTTGCATAAGATCACACAGTAATTGACAAAGCTAAGAACTGAGTCTGGAGCCCATGACTTTTTTCACACCCTTTCACACCTTAAACTTAAACTTTAGCAAATGTTCTCAAGGCAAATCAAACAAACATCCAACACCCATAGAGCATATCATATTGCCAGATTCTATACTTGCTATTGTGGTGGATTTAATAATCACTAAAACATAATTTCTGGTTTTGAAGTTGTTGTAATCTAGAAATAAAAAAAAATAAAGAGTATTGCTATAAAAAGGCCAGAGAAAAGAGAGTATTCAGAAGGGCAAGGTGAAAAACAGTGTTAAATGAAGTAGAGATGGATGAGTGCTAATAAAATATCATCATATTTGGCAAATAGTAACTTTGGAGAAAGTTATTTTGGATGAGCGATGAAATTATAAACCAGACTAAAGTTTTGAAGAGTGAGAGGAGAGGAACTTAAGGCTGTCAATAGTTTGTTAGTTTGTTGTTTCTTTGTTTGCTTGTGTTTTACTTGCTTGTTTTTTTTTTAAGAAATTGAGAAAATAAAAGAGCAATAGATTAAGGGAAGAGTGAGGTATATTCACAATTTTTGTTTATTAAATAATAAGAGAGATTTGAGCAATGAAGTAACCTGTAAGAAGCAATGAAGGAAACTGAAGACTGGGAGATGTTAAAAAAAAAAAAGAGGGAGACAGAGACAGAAATAGTTACAAAGAGATGCAGCGAAAGAAAGAGACAGAGGCTGATAAAAATAAAACAGCCCAAAATAGAAACAAAGAAATAGAAAGAAAAATATCAAGATAGGTAAATATAAAAATAGAGAGATAGACGAAGTCAGAAGCAGAGAGATAGAGATAAAGAGTTACAGAGCAATAGAGATGGATATAGAAACAGGCCAAAATAGAGACAGAAAAAGAGACAGAATTTGAAACTCATACAGGCATAGATTAAAACAGAGAGGGAGAGAGAAGACAAAAAGAGAATCAGAGAGACAGACAGAGAAAGAAGATATATATATATATATATATATATATATAAACATATATATGTATATAAAGAGAGAAACAGAGAGGATAAAGAGACAGAGAAAAAGAAACAGAAATGGAGAGAAAGAGATAAAGAACTATTGAGGTAAAACCTACTAGAAAAGACAGCAGAACATAAAATGGGATCAAGAGCATATGTAGAAGGGTTGACAAGGTCAAAAACAAGAGGCATTTCATGCTTAGAAGCTGTTAGAAAGGATAAGAGAATGAAAATAATATAAAGGAGTTTTCAAATGAAGAGAAGCACCTTAGAGGCACATCACTGTGATTGCTTCAATTTTAAAGCAAAAGTTGAGGCCATTAGTTGAGTAGGTAAAGGGAAAACCAGATGTGGGAAGCACATGGAGGGAAGTGAATGCTCTGACCAGCTTTTCAGTCAGAGTTGTAAAATCAAGGTTTTAGAGTATTTGGCTTTTAAAGTCCTTTCCATTTCTGAACTTATGCTCTTATGATATTTTGAGTAACAGCTAAGGAAATCTATTATGAACAATTTGGTAAAATATATTTTTGAGTAATCTTTTTAAACAATCCAAACCTGACAAACTTTAGTTCACCTAATACATTCTGGTATCTATAAACTATGTTCATTTGCAAATGTAGGAAGAAGTGAAGATCTGCATATAAATAAACTATAAATAAACCATGTATGTGACTCTACCTGTGTGTATGTATATGTGCATGTGTATATGAAAAATAATAGGGACTGGACCTGTTATTTCATTAACATAGGGTTACACCCACAGCAAGTAATGCTATGATTGCAGACTGGCATTTTCTACCCAAATTAAGAGCTATTAGGTATTTACACAGAGCACTGAAAGGATAAGTGATTTGCCCATGGTCAACAGCCAGTAAGTTGCATAGATGGACTTGAACCAAGGTCTTCCTGGGTTTTTGCTTAGCCCGCTATCCACCATGACATCTTGACTCTACATGCATGTTCACATTATAATTCATAAAGATTCTGATTTAGTTGATTCTTATGATCGCAAGCATTTATAAATAACTAAATTCTATACCAGTACCAGTTGTTTTACCTTAATCCACCCAAGGAATTATATAGTTAGTAAAATTAGTAGTGATGTAAGTTAGGCAGGTTGTTGATCTGGTAGTGGAGCTCCATATTTTATTAAAGGGAACAGCCTCCTTTGTTGGATTAAGAGGGGATAAAAATTATCTTTCAAACTCTTCTCTTTCCTTTCAACTGTACAATTCACATTGAAGAATATATTATCTTAGACTCAATAACCTCTTCAAGCTTGGGAAAATCAATACTTTCACAATGGAGATCAAAGCCTGCCTGAAACTGCTTTTGTTATACATGGCCACTGGCCTTGCTCTAGAACGTACCACATCATTGTTTCAAAGGAGGAAGTCCTGGGCCTGGGCAAAATTAGATCATTCCCTGGAAAAACAAAAAGCAACAAACAACAACAACAACAACAAAAACTTCAACCCTAAAAAAATGCAGATAAGAAGGATAATGTGTGTATGTATTGGGTTGTATTAAATCCATTTTCATAAAACTGTGATGTAATTTGCTTTTAAAAACTCTTCCCTTTTTGAACTACAAATCTATGTGAAGCCAGATTTTCTATATTTATTTCTACCACAACATGTCACAAGATATTGAATGCAGAAGATATGAGAATCCAACTGTTTTCTCCTCATACATTAAACATATTTGCAAAAACATATGAAATAATGTAAATTTTGTCACTAATGCTATTTTAGAAAAGTTATTTTTCATAAAACTATTAGTCTATTAACCTATAGGGCAACTAGATGGTGCAGTGGATAGAGCACTGGACTTGGAATTAGGAAGACTCATCTTCATGAGTTCAAATTCAGCTTCAGGTACTTACTAGCTGTGTGACTGTGGGCAAGTTACTTAACCCAGTTTGTGTCAGTTTCATCATCCATAAAATGAACTGGAGAAGGAAATGGCAAGCTACTTCAAAATCTTTGCCAAGAAAATTTCAAGAAGGGGTCAAGAGCAGTTGAACATGACTAAAACAACTCAACAACAACAATATTAACCTTTATGTTTTAATCATTATTTTAATGAGTCAATAAATAATGCTTAAATATTATTTTAATTTATATTATGATAAACAGAGACAGATATAGTATATATAAAAGCATTTCTGAGTCCTTAAAAATTTTTCAGAGTGTAAAGGGAATGTAGGACCAAAAACTTTGAGAAGTACTGCCTTAGAAAGGTTCACTCCATCGAGCTATATTATCCTAGCTAGATCCTAACTGCAGTTATCTATAGTTGTAGATGATTCTCCTTTCCTTTTTTTTTTCTAAGACAATTGGGATTAAGTGACTTGCCCAGGGTCATACAGCCAGTAAGTGTGTCATGTGTTTGGTCTGAGGCTGGATTTGAACTCAGGTCCTCATGACTTCAGGGCCGGTGCTCTGTCCACTGCACCACCTACCTGCCCCCTCTCCCTTCCTTCTTAAGAAGTTAAGCACCTGCCTGAAAGTATTTCCTTTTCACACAAACATCATAATGAGTTAAACATATACATTGATGTTTCCTCAACCACCCAGGCCTCCCTCTTCTTCAGTCTCCTCCATGTGAATTTAATCATTCTCTCTACCTCAGACACATTTGAGAATGGACACATACTTGATCCCATTATATGATTAAATATGTTAGAAATTCTTTGTATGATTAGAACCTCGCATTCCATCTTTCCTTATGCTTCATTGCCTCTAAAGCTGCTATTTGATTTCAACAAGACTTTCAGTTCATCTACTCTTGAACACTTATTTTTCTATCAACACTGTTCTGGGCTTTATTGTCCTTAATATTGATGTCCTAGTTAGCCAGCTTAATATATTATTTGTCTCCTTGTAGACTTGTCATATTATTTTCCACACCTTTTCACTGCTTAAACTTGTATTATTCCCATCATTTGGTTCCTCTGCTCTTATTTACTTGTTGCAGAATTAGGTTGGATGAAACCATGTAATATTGTGGAATGAATTCAACACAAATTTTTTTTATATAATCTCAAAAAGACATTCACTAAAACAAGGTAATTATTTTACTCCTTTTTAATTGATTTTCATTGGTACTGACCCAAAGGGATTCCAAAACTTCTCCCTTCTTTCCTCCAACTTCCCACACATTCTTCTGCATATACTTTGTCAAAAGAAAATTTTCACTCATAAAACATGGGCAGTTTTCAGTGAGCTACCACTTCTCCCTTCTTCTATATCTCAAAAATCCTTGAAAACATTCCTTACTATTTTCTATGTTATTGTAGTTTCTGAAAAAACAAAAACAAAAAACATGACCCTTCTTTCTGAGGCCAACCTTCCTTTTTATACACTTGACTGCATTTGTTTCCTTCTTCAATACTACTCCCACAATCAATTTTTCCTTTGATCTTAAGTATTGCTGTATCTACTGGCTTATTCCTTATTACTAAAATCTGAAGACATCTTTTAGCAAGATTTGAAAGGATGCTCTCGAAAATTTTGGAGGACAAAAAAGATGGAAATATTGAAATGTAATTGTGAAATATTTCAGTCTTTCATTCTACAGTCAACACTTTTTTTTTTCTTATTAAATGCTTAGCAGGTGTCAGGTAGTTTGCTAAACCATGAGGATATGGATGTGATATACTACCGAAGGTATTGCTTGCTCACAAAGATGCTGGTATTTGTAATTCTTCCTAGCTTGAGAAAAGAATAAACTAACAAGAGATCATTCCTCAAAGGAGAGTATGTTTTCCTGAATAGGTGTTATGAGAATTTTGAGGAATTCTCAGGAATAAGGATAGTGGAAGGGAAAGGTATTATGCTTTGCCTCTTGCACATTTCAAACTGTTTCACCCAGGAGCATGTCAAAGTAAAAAACAAAAGTGAAAACAAACAAACAAGCAAACAAAAATAACAACAAAACCCCTGAATATATATCATATTTTACCTCAAACCCAATTCTTTTATTTTGAATTTCCTTATTTGTGCAGAGGGCATCATCCATATAGACATCACATATGTGACATGTATATATCCGTGATCTCTCATTTCTCTAGAGAAAAAAAGGATATGAATTTCCTAGTCACTAATTCATAACCAAGATGAATCATTGGAATTAATTTGGCTTTAGTGAAATATTACCATTGCTTCATTTTCCTATTGCCATCAATGTGTATGTTATTCTGTCAGGGCAAAAAAAAAAGACATAGCGCAAAAAATGAGTAATAAAGTATTAAAAAACAAAAACCCAGAAACCTAGAAACACATTAAGAAAGTGAATATCCATCAACTGGGTAATGCCTAAACAAATGGTAGCATATGAACCTAATGGAATATTATGATAATTTTTTTTCTTAAAGGCATATTTCCAAAAAACTGATAGAAGTGTAGTATAATACAATGGAGAGTGAACAAACTAGAATGTGGAGAACAATATGAAACTGACTTTAATAATAATGATGAATTTTCTTAAGTAATATGTTGTGGACACTATAGAAAGAGCCCAATAAGATTTTGCTTACTTAAAAACAAACAAAGAAACAAACAAACAAAACCAAAACAGAACAAAAATACTAGCTGCAAAATATAAAATGCCATTTGTAGGGATTTTTTTCTTCAAAATATTGATTTGATAAATAAACCTATTCACTGATTCACTGTCATAGCAAATTTCAGAGAACTGGAATCAATCTGAATATGTAAACATTTTACCAAGTTTATATGGAAATCAAAATAATGAAAACTAAAAGTGATATCCAGATACATCAAACATGTTTATTTCACTCCTGAAACATTTAACATATTGTTAGGTAATACTTTAGTAACAAATAGAGAAGTTAGACTTGTTTGAATACTGAATATAGTACAACATTAATGATTTTTAAAGGTGAGCTCCTTCTTTCAAAGTTACAGTTCTTCAAAACATACATGTGAGAAAGAATAGCTCCTAAAGAACTAAATTGAATAACTCAATAAAGACACCTATTCAGATGAGGTGATAGGGCTACAGAAATGGAAGAATGGGGCAGCTAGGTGGTGCAGTGCATAGAGCACAGGCCCTGGAGTCAGGAGGACCTCAGTTCAAATCTCTTCTCAGACCAGACACTTGACACTAGCTGTGTGACCCTGGGCAAGTCACTGAACACAAATTGCATAGCCAAAAACAGAAATGGAAGAATGCATATAACAAGAAAATTGAGGGTAAGATTGATGTTAGTGCACAAAATAATTTTAATATGAAAATATATTGATTTGGAGTACTTATTTTTTATTGCAATTACAACTTTGTTTTATTATTTATATTTAGAATTTTCCATCAAGTAGGAAACAGCAATACATGAAGGAACAAGATTTTGTTCTTTTTCTTTCTGGATTAATTTTTACATATACAAATAGTATTTTCTGTGATTTTATCATAGAGAGTCCTGTGGCTGTGTATAAGATTCTCACGTAACAGCAGATGGAGCTCTTGAGCTGCCACTCAGTATCCCTGGAAGCTGAAGCCTAGGTCATACAATATTTGAATCGTTTGGATGTCTGACACTCTTTAAAAATGTCAGTGAAGTCTTTTAAGATATAAAAATAGAATCAAAGAGGGAGAGATTTAAAAATGATCAAAATTGCATTTATTTTCAATTTTTGATCAAATATTAACATATAAGATATACTACTTGTAATCAGCAGATTTTACAGTGATTAATTATGCATGTTTGTGTAAAGAATGAGGAAAGCATATCTATTTTTCCAATAGCAAGAACTGACATCATGCTGATAATGTTATATTCATAAAAATCTAATAATAGCGAAATGTGTTTATGGAAACAAATACTTTTAGTCAAAAGGATACATTTCTCTAAACCCTACTAACATTCCTCTTCCTTAACCTATAGGTTTTGTCTCTTGGAGAAGAGAATAAAAGCCCTTTCATTTATTACCACACGTGTCCAATAGGATACAAATCAATATGATCATATCAATATGCCAGTAAAGGAATTGAGGTTGGTATGGAATATCGTGTGGATAAACAAACAATTTGAAATGATCTTTTTTAAAAGACTTTTTATGAATAACAAAGATGTTTTAATCTTTCTGCCTGGAGGGTGAGGTTAATAATTCATTACTAGGGCACTGGTTTCTTAGCCTTTGGCTTTCCATATTTCATGATTTTATTTATGTTTACATAAATACCAATAGTGTAGAAAATATTCTTTCCACGTTAGTCATAGGCTTGGAAATATAAGGTTAGTTAGTTAACCCTAATTTCTGAATTTCCTAACCTTTTTATCCCATTTTTCTCATAAATAACTAAAATAACATTTGGTAATCATGCAAGTGCCCATTTTGAGATCACAGCTTTTTGGTAAAAATTTTTTAGATGGCTCTTTAGTGCTAAACCAAATTGTTATCTAATTCACAAAATGTTTTTGGCTATTTGCACATCTGCCTCTTTACGACTGTTGTTGTTTTACCACTGAATTGGTGCTGTCTCTCCTGGTGGTTAGAAGCAGAGCTTCAGAATATAGAAGTTACCTAACTTGCCATTTTAAATGGCCATGTAAGAACTAATTAGCCTTTATAAGCTGATGAGCCTTTATCACAACCTATCATCAGCTTAGCTAATATAAGGCTAAATTGCAGTTTCCTCTGAACCTCATCATGAATTACCATGAAGTGACCTTGTATTTTGAAGAATACATCACAATTATCCCTTCCATATTGCCATTTTCCCTATCTTCATTTTGATATATCACCAGTCAGCATGAGAAATTAAATAGGAGCTTTGGGAGAGTTTTGTGGAATCCATGGATGACACATGAAGACCAGCAGATAACAAAGATTCTATAATCAAAAAATTAACCTAAATTTGACATTAAGGTACTGTAAACACCCCATAAAAGAAGAAGAAGAAAAAAAATCAGACTTCTTCTCTGGTACAAAGGGAAGGCCAAAAACTCTTATATGCCTTTTCGAAATTCTGAGTTCACTGTGTCCCTAACCTCAATGATGTTTAAAGGATGACTACATACTGCCATGCCTTACTAGTCAATGTAGAAATGAGAAAAGTAATTCACATGGCTAGCATATTAAGTTTTATTTATAATGATAAACTTGAATTATTGTAAATAATTTCCCTTGGATCAGAGCAATTATAAAAGTAATATAAAGCACATTGAATAATACAAAAATAGGTTATCAGGCAGAGCTATCAAATTCTCGATCATGAATAGTAGTTAGTGTTCATTGGACCTATCTCGTACTTTATGGGCATGCCATTAAGGAAGTTCTACTTTATGTAGAACACAGAAGGGTAGAAAGAACATACTCAACTCTTCTCCATTCCATGAAAGAGGATCCATAGTTCCTAGTACTTATGTGGTTAACATTAATACGATGTTAACATAGAACTATAAACTAATTTATTTTTTATTTTGGTTCTATAGTTAAAAGACAGTTACAGTTATTTGTCACAAGATTCTGGGATTGCTTGTTCGATAAATGCAAATGAATGCAACCAGGTTTCACTTCCAGAAGCCAAGATGTTGGAGTAAGAAGTAAGTTGCTCTCACCCTCCCTTATTGACATCTGTAAGCCCAAAAAAAATTGCCCCAGGAAAATCCCTGGAACAGATGAACAAGCAGAAAGATGGGGTGCAGCAGGAAGCTTGGGGTATTAACAGTGGAGTCTCCTCTCACTCTGGGGGAGGGGGAGCAGTAAAGAATGAGAGATGTCCCAAAAAGCTAGTGGAAAGTCCCACCTCTGCATACCAGGGAGAGATCCTGAACCCCAGTGTGGTACAGCAGGCAAACACCAGCATCAGGACCACTGTGTGCCTCAGTGTAGGCAGGGGTACCAGTGAAACCAGCTCAAGAAAACCACCACATGCCATGGCATTCTCTGGCAGCCAAGTCTCAGCAAAATTCTAGGAAGTACAACTCCAAGAGGTAAAACTCCAGGCTGAGAGATGTCCTGCAGCAGCAAAACATCCCTGTGTGAGGCCCAGGTGAACAGAAGCCAAAGAAAGGAGCACAAAGCCCAGGTGAGCAGGCATCCTCTAGGATGCCATAGAGCTCCAGTGTTGCTGATTCCAGCCCGACACCAGGTAAGCTGCCAGAACCATGTAGCTTCCAAATGCCAGCACCTGAGGCCACAGCACACAAAGCCAGTGGCCAGGCCCTAGGTTCTCAGCAGAAGAAGCTTCAGTCAGTGTTCTCTGCTCTCCAGCAGGAGAGATCAATTTTTTTAAAGGTCAGGAAATAAGCAAATACCATGAGCCTAAAGAAATGTACAACAACCACAGATTCTTATTGTGGGAGCAGGAATGATGAAGGCAGAAATTCAGGAGAGGACAACACTGTGAACATACCCACATCTGAAATTTCAAAAGGGAATGTGAACTGGTCTCAAGTCCAAAAAGCCTTCTTGGAAGAGCTCAAGAAAGACTTTCAAAGTAGAGTAAGAGAAGAAGAAGATAAATTGGGAAAAGAAATGAGAGGTATGCAAGACAGAGTCAATAGCTTAGAAAAGGAAGGACAAAAATTAACTGTAGAAAACAAGTTCTTAAAAAATACAATTGGCCAAATTTGAAAAAAAAAAGTACACTGATCAATAAATGCAAATGTATTAATGTTTAAATGTTTTCCCTCCCCTCCAGACTATCAAACATTTTTAACTCATCCTACTCTGAATTCAATGCCATAGATGAAAGGGATGGCTACCATGGTGAGAATTCCAGACTCCCCAGCAATATAATAGAAGAAGAAATGTGTTTTAAAAATATAGAACTGGACTAAAAATTAGAGGTAATCTAGTTCAATTTCATTGTTAGATGAGAAAACTGAGGCTCAAAGGAGTGAAAAAATGTTCAAGGTCACATAAGTGATAAATTTGGAATTGGAAGATACTTTCAAAGTCCTGTAACCCAAACTTTCATTTTTCAGGTAAGAAAACTGAGGGGCAAAAATGGTTAAGTGAGAAAATTGGACAAGTAGGAAGCAGAGCATGGCATGGTGGATTGAAATACTTCCACTGGAGGTGATCAAATGAGATAATATGAATAAATCAGTTTGAAAACATTAAAGCACTATATAGATGTTAGCTATTGTTGTGATTAGTAGTGGTAGTAGTATTACCTACAAAGTTATCACTTGTACAGTAAAGTTTCTCTTTCCACAAATACCAAATTCATTATTTTCCTCTATTTCCAACTCCTTAGAGGAAACATACATTTATCTATATTTTTAGAGTTAACAAGAAGTTCACCTTACAATAAGTCTATGAAAACAGTTGTGCAAGTAATATTTTCCTATTTCATAGATTATGTAACTTCCAGGATAAGGAAATTAAGCTCATGCTATATCCCTTAATAATTGATCTGAATCTGTAGTCGATCCTATTCTTTATTTGATCAACCATCAATTATGTTATAAAAAATTATCTCTCTTAGTCAGAATTAAAAACAAAAAATAAACAAAAAACCAAAACAAACACAGGGTTATCATGCTCTTTTAGCTAGCTCTTAGGGTATTTTTTTGCTATCTGTAAATAGAAACCGGTTTTATATAAACCCCTTTCCAAATGACAGTTCTTCTGCCCTTGCCTCTCTTTATAAAATTAAGGGTGATTTGATCTCCTTTACTGCTACATGAGCAGTTGACGCTCATGAAGCAATTAACATTCCTCAATTGTCGGAGGGCTGTGATCATCCACCTGAATGAATCAACAATAGAGAGCTAAAAAAAAGTTTCACAGAAAGTTCTTGAATTCAAAAGCAGATTGTGGGCTCCTTGAGGACAGAGAATATTTTTGTTTTTTTTCTTTGTGTTTCCAGTGCTTAGCACAATTCTTGAAACATAGCAGTCATTTAATACATACTTGTTGACTTAACTCTGAGATGAATGAATGTCTATTCTTTTCTTCCAATTTTGTAAATTTATTTTTGGTTTTTAACATTTATTTTTTTAAGATTCTGAGTTCTAAATTCCACCCTTCCCCAAAACAGCATGTAATCTTACATAGGTTATAAATATACAATTATATTAAACATGTTTTCACAATAATTATGTTGTAAGGAAGAATCAGAACTAAAGGAAATAAAATGAGAAAGAAAAAAAAAGATAAAAAATATTCTTCAAACTTCATTCAGACTCCATAGTTCTTTCTCTGGATGTAGATAGTGTTTTCCATCACTAGTGTTTTAGAATTTTTTTAGATCATTGCATTGCTGAGAGGAGCTATTGAAATTGGTTATCATACAATGTTACTGTTACTGTACACAATGTTCTTTTAGTTCCGCTCACTTCACTCAGCATCTATTCATACAAGATTTTCTAGGTTTTTCTTAAGTCTAATTGTTCACCATTTCTCAAGGAACAATACTATTCCATTATATTCATATGCCCTAATGTGTTCAGCCATTCCCCAACTGATGGACATCCCCTCAATTTCTAATTCTTGGCCACCACAAGAGGAGGTATTATAAATATTTTTGTATGTGTAAGTCCTTTTCCCTTTTTTATGAACTCTTTGGAATACAAACATAATAGTGCTATTCTTGGATCAAAGGGTATGTATGCACAGCTTGATTGCCTTTTGGACATAGTTCCAAATTACTCTGCAGAATAGGTGAATCATTTCACAACTCCACCAACAGTGCATTAGTGTTCCAATTTTCCCACATCTTCTCCAACATTTATCATTTCCTGTTTCACCATGTTAGTCAATCTGATAGGTGTGATGTGGTACCTCAGAGTTGTTTAGATTTTCATTTCTCTAATGTATAGTGATTAAGATAATTTTTCCATATGACTGTAGATAGCTTTAATTTCTTCATCTGAAAACTACTGTTCATGTCCTTTTGCCATTTATCAATTAGGGCATGAGTTGTATTCTTATGAATTTGACTGAGTTCTCTACATGTTTTAAAAATGAGGCCAGTATTATCAGACTTCTGCTTCCAGAAGCCAAGATTGCAGACTAAAAAGGTAGTTGCTCTCACCCTCCCCTATCAACCTCTGAAAGCCCAGAAAATATCACCCCAAGAAAAACCCTAGAACAGCAGAAACAGAAGAAAGACAGAGAGCAGCAGTGCGGTACCTGAGGTAGCTTGAGGGATTAACAGGAAAGGCCCCTTGCCCTGGGGGAAGGGGAGCAGTACAGAACAGAAGGCATCCCAGCAAGTTTGTGGAAAGCCCCATTTTAGCACACCAGGAGGAGATCCCAAAACCTAGGTTGTAGAGCAGGCGAACACCATCTGAACCTCCAAGTGCCTCAGTGAGGGTGTGGGAACCAGTGGAAATCAGCTCAGAAAACCACCAGATGCCTTGGCATTCTACAGCAAATGGGTCTCCCAGTACCTCAGCAAAGATAAGGGAAGCAGCATTAGAAAGGACCCCAGGCAGATAAACACCCTGCTACATCCATCTGAAAGGAGCTGAAGAAAGCTAAAGGAGAGGAAAAACAGATAACTTAGAGTTGTCTGAGAGTTCTAGTGTGGCTGATTCCAGCCCAACATGAGGTAAGCTGCCAGAACTCCACAGCCTCCAATTGCCAACATCAGAGGCCCCAGCACTCAATGCCAGTGACCAAGACCTGGACTTTCAACACAAGAAGCTGGAGTCAGTGCCCTCTGCTCCCCAGCAGAAGAGCTCAATCTCTTTAAAGGCTAAGGAATAAGGAAACACCATGAGCAAAAACAATGTATCATAGATTCACATTATGAGAAGAGTGAAGATCAAGGCAGAAATTCTGAAGAGGACAACTTTGTCAACAAACCCACATCTGCAACCTTAAAAGGGAATATGAATTGGTCTGAAGCCCAAAAAGCCTTCTTATAAAATCTCAAGAAGGATTTTAAAAGTCAAATGAGAGAGGTAGAAGAGTCCTTAAAAAATATATTTGGCCAACTACAAAAAAGTACACTGAAGAAAACAAATCACTAAAGAATAAATTGGCCAACTGGAAAAAAAAGTACACAGAAGAAAGCAAATCCATAAAAAATAAATTGGCCAGATGAGGAAAGATGCACAAAATCTAATAGAAGACAACAATTTGTTAAAAATTACATTTGGGAAAATTGAAGCTAATGACTCCATAAGAGAGTAAGAATCAGTTAAACAGAAACAAAAGAATGAAAAAGATAGATGAACATGTAAAACATCTCACTGGTAAAACAACTTACCTGGAAGACAGATGCAGGATAGACAATTTAAAAATTATTGTTCTACCTGAAAATCATGATGAAAAAAAGAGCCTGGACAGTATCTTTCAGGAAATCATAAAGGAAAGCTGACCTAAGGTCTTAAAACCAGAGGGTAAAATAGCCATAGAAAGAATCCACTGATCACCTCCTGTAAGAGATCCCAAATTGAAAACACCAAGGAGTATAGTAGCCAAATTCCAAAATTACAAGGTGAAAGAGAAAATACTGCAAGCAGTCATAAAGGAACAATTTAAACATCATGGAACCACAACCAGGATTACACAGGACCTTACAGATTCTACATTAAAAGACTGTAGGGTACAAAATATGATATTCTGTAAGGCAAAGGAGCTTGTATTACAACCAAGGATTAACTCCTCAGTGAAAATTAACATGATCTTTCAGGGGAGGAGATGGATATTCAATGAAATGGGGAACTTCCAAACCTTCCTGATAAAAAGACCAGAGCTCAACAGAAAATTTGATCTTCAAATACAAGACTCAAGAGAGATATAAAAAGGTATATGGGACAGAAAGATAAAATATGTTGTTAATAAAGGCAAACTGTTTACATCCCTACAAGGGGAAGATGACACTTGTAACTCTTGATAATTGTATTGTTATTACACCATGTTAAAGGAGTATACATAAAGGGGGTGGGTATAAATTGAGTTTGATGTAATGAAGGAAAAAAAAATCTAATCAAGTGAATTAAATGGATCTAAGTAAGTGGATTAATCTGATCTAAGAAAATGTACTGAAAGAAAAGGAAAGGAAGAGGCAGACAAGGGAATATTACATTACAGGAAAAGACACAAAAGCCTATTACACCAGAGGGAAAGAAGGGAAGGAGATAAGCATTGTTTGAACTTTACTCTCATCAGATTTGGCTCAAGAAGGGGATAACATAATTAGTTACATATAGAAATGTAACTTGCCCTATAAACAGTAGGAGCAAAAAGAGGAAAGAAAAGACAGGGAGGACAAAGTAGGTGGGGGAGAAGTATTAAGGGTAAAGGGGAAAAAAGGTAAAGGGCTAATAGAAAGGAGGCAGGACTGAGGGAGGTGGTGGTCAAAATTTCGATTTATCAACAATCATTTCCATATGGTTTTGAGTTTAAAATTTTTCTCCCCCTTCCTCTCCACCACCCTCCCCAAGACAGTGCACAATGTGACATAGGCTATACATTTACATTCCTGTTAAACATATTTTCACATCATTGAAGTTGTAATTAAAAATTAAAACCAATAGGAGGAACCATCAGAAAGGAAACGAAACTCAACAGAAGAGGAAAAAAAAAGATAGCGATTCAATTTTCACAGTTATGATTACTATCTGTGTATTTTTCTCTATCTTACCCCCCATTTATGCTTTTCTTTCTCCTCTATCCCTTCCCATCCCCACCAGTACTTTGCTTTTGACCACTGCCTACTTCAGTCTCTCCTCCCTTCCATTTTCCCCTTCCCCCCTTTTTCCCTTTGCCCCCACCACTTCTCCCCTCCCTTCTATCCCCCCTCCCTTTTCTTTCCCCTTTTTCCTCCTACTGCCCATAGGGCAAGTTAGATTTCCATATATAAATCATTATGTTATTCCCTTCTTGAGCCAAATCAGATGACAGCAAGGTTCAAACAATGCTCACCCCCATCACTTCTTTTCCTCTGTTGTAATGGGATTTTCTGTCTTTCCCTGTAATGTAATTTACCCTTGTCTGCCTAGTCCTTTCTTAGTACATTTTCTAAGATCAGACTAATCCACTTACTTGAATCCATTTCACTCACTTGATTAGACTTTTTTTATGGTTACATCAAAGTGAACTAATATCCACTCCATTTATGTATACTCCTTTAACATGGTGTAATAACATTACAGTTCTCAAGAGTTGCAAGTGTCATCTTCCCTTGTAGGGATGTAAACAATACACTCTTATTAACCACATTTTGTATGTTTCTGTCCAATTTACCTTTTTATGTCTTTCTTGAATCTTGTACTTGATCAAATTTTTTTGTTAACTCTGGTCTTTTTATGAGGAAGATTTGAAAGTCCCCTATTTCTTTGAATATCCATCTCCTCCCTTGAAAAATCATGCTAATTTTTGGAGAGTAGTTGAGCCTTGGCTGCAATCCAAGCTCCTTTGCCTTAGGGAATATCACATTCCATTCCCTGTGGTCTTTTAATATAGAAGCTGCAAGGTCCTGTGTAATCCTGACAGTGGTCCCATGATATTTAAGTTGTTTCTTTCTGGCTGCTTGCAGCACCTTCTCTTTCATTTGGTAATTTCGGAATTTTGCTATTATATTCCTTGGTGTCGTTGATTTGGGATATCTTTCAGGTGGTGAGGGGTGTATTCTTTTTATGGTTATTTGGGCAGTTCTCCTTTTTATGATTTCCTGAAAAATATTGTCCAGGCTCTTTTTTTTTTTCATCATGATTTCCAGGTAGTCCAATGATTTTTAAATTGTGTCTCCTGGATCAATTTTCCAGGTTGGTTGTTTTACCGATGAAGTATTTTATGTTTTCATCCATTTTTTTTTTCATTTTTTTTGTCTCTGTTTGACTGATTCTTGTTCTCTCATAGGGTCATTAGTTTCCATTTGTCCAATTATAGTTTTTAACAGATTGTTTTCTTCTGTTAGTTTTTGTACTTCCTTCTTCAATTGGCCAATTATATTTTTAAAGGATTTGTTTTCTTCAGTGTACTTTTTTTCCAATTGGCCAATTGTATTGTTTAAACTCTACCTCTCTTATTAGACTTTTAAAATTCTTCTTGAGCTCTTTTAAGAAGGCTTTTTGGGCTTCAGACCAGTTCATGTTCCCTTTTGATGTTGCAGATGTGGGTTTGTTGACAATGCTGTCCTCTTCAGAATTTCTGTCTTGATCTTCACTCTTCTCATAATATGAATGTGTGGTACATATCTTTTTACTCATGGTGTTTCTTTATTCTCTGTCCTTTAAAAAAGATTGAGCTCTCCTGCTGGGGAACAGAGGGCACTGACCCAAGCTTCTTGCATTGGTAGCCTAGGTCTTGGTCACAGGCTTTGAGTGCTGAGGCCTCTGATGTTGGCAATTGGAGGCTGTGGAGTTCTGGCAGCTTACCTTGTGTTGGGCTGGAATTAGCAAAGCTGGAACTTTCAGGCAATTCTAGGTTTCCTGCTTCTCCTTTCCTTTAGCTTTCTTCAGCTCTTTTTAGATGGGTGCTGCAGGTTGTTTACCTGCCTGGGGTCCTTTCTAATGCTGCTTCCCTTATTTTTGCTGAGGCACTGGGAGACCCATTTGCTGTAGAATGCTGAGGCACCTGGTGGTTTTCTAAGCTGGATTCCACCAGTTCCCCCCCCCCCGCCCTTACTGAGGCACTTGGAGGTCCAGGTGTTGGTATTTGCCTGCTCTACCACCTGGGCTTCATGACCTCTTCCTTCTTGAGCGTTGGAGGCTCTGACAACTTATCTGGTGTTGGGCTGGAATCTGCAAGGCTCAACCTTTAGTTAGACTTTAGGTGCCTTTCTTCAGCTCTTTTCAGATGAATGCTGCAACATATTTATCTGCCTGGGGCCTTTGGTAGTGCTGCTTCCCTTATTTTTGCTGAGGCACTGGGAGATCCATTTGCTGGGCTGCTGCACTCTGCTCCCCCTCTTTCTTGTGGTTCAGGTGTTGTAGGGTTTTTTCTGGGGTGATATATTCTGGGTTTTTGGAGGTTGTAGGGGAGAGTGATAGTGACTGTGACTGCCTTTTTACTCTGCCATCTTGTCTCCCAGAATCAGAAGGACAACCCCACACTTTTTATTAGAAAATCATTCTTATTTTTTTTTCTATGGAAAGAAACTGAGATGTAAAGACACAAAAAAAACCCCCTCAAACTCTTGAGTAAATAGATCAATCAAAGATTCTCAGAGGTGAATATTGAATTTATTTTAGTAATTATACATTTTTATAATGAATAGATATAAAGAATGATTTTTGTTCTCTCACTGGATCTCATGCCATTCATGACTTTTATTTCAGAATTATCTAACAGTGATCTTTTTCTTCTCTATATACCTTTATTCACATTGTCCCCACAATGAATTTCCTACTCTGTCTGTCCTTTATTTCTTTCTTAAAAAGGAAATAATTTTTGCTGATACGTCACCTTCATTCTTAAGTATATGCTTCTGCTTCTCTAATCTGTAGAGCCATTACTTGAAACAATCAAAAGGAAAGAACAAACTAAAAGGACAAAAAAAAGCATCAGTCCAGCACAACTCATCAACACATAGACCAAGTCTGGCAATATATTATATACAGTATTACCCACCCATACTCTCCTATTTCTCTAAAGAAGAAGCAATGGGAATGGACCTCTTCTTCAGGGTCATACTTAATTATTATAATTATACAGCATTCAATTTCATTTTTTATTGCTTTTTTCATTTACATTTTTGAAGTTGCTAATTATTTTGTTTCCCTGATTCTATTTTAATATGAGATTGCAAGAAACCTTGCACAATGCTATTTCAATTAATGTTATATTACAAGCCTGTCATTAATGTATTATAAACAAACTCTACTATAAAATCACTAAACTATGTTAGAATGTCCATCAATTAAATACTTATTTGCAACATTAATAGTACCATTGCAGAGGACCTACAAGCCCCTTGAAACTCTAGTTCATATAAAATATTTTGTTTGGAATTTATTAATTACTTTATGTAAGGCATACATGATCCTTGGAACCATCCTTAAATAGATTAAACACCATAATAATGCCAGTAACAGGATTTGCTAGTTTCTTACATACATCTTAAATACCATTACCACCTTTCATCCTTACAATACTGATATCATATAGGTTGTACTTATAATATTATCCCCATTTTACAGATGAAAATACTGAGGCTCAGGGAAAATAAGTGACTTACTCAAAATCATAAAACTAGAAAGGAGCAGATTTGGGATTTAAACTAAGGTCCTCTGATTCCAAATCTGAGACCTACTCATGGTAAAATAGTGGTAGAGTTGGGATTTTAATTCTGATATTCCTGTCTCCAAGTCTAGTACTATATTCAGTAAAACACACTTTCTTGCAAATAGTAGGCACTTAATAAACATTTCTTAATTTTTTTTTATTGAAGTCAACTATTTACCACAACTGAAATCATAGAATTTAGTTGAACTGACTAGTTTTGCTCCTGATAAATCTTATAATTGTTAATGTTTCAGAATTATGGAGTCAGTTTGTAAAAAGTTAGAATACAGCAATTCAAGAATAGTTATATGTCTATAGACAAATCTTAAGGCAGTGTTAAAAGTATGATCATTTTGTAAAAAGTAAAATTAGATTATATGAAACAAATGAATAAATAAAACAAATTTATTAAGCATAATATATGCCAATAATTGTGATCATCTCTGGAGAAATTTTTTCCAACACAAGCCAGTCTCTCTTCTTAATGATTTGACATTCTAATGAGGGAAACAAAAGAAATAGGGGACTCATGGCCAGTGGAGGGCATTATGGTCATAGATATTACAAAAATGGTGAGTGGGGACAATAGAGTATGCCCTTTATGTACCTTTTCCAGAGATGATGATTGTGGTGATGTGATTATAGTTATTAGGGGAAAAGGTATAAAGAGTTCAGAAATGAGATGGAGAAGGTAGTGACAGAGTTAAAAATAGCCAGGGTGAAGATGAATTCCAGTATTCCAGGGATTTTAGAAGGAAGACAAGAGGAAGATGATCTAGGTATGTTATCTGGTGGTACAGTCCACGGGGTAGATGAGCAGCAACATCCAATAACCACTTAATGTTTGTTTACTTAAATTGTTAAATGGATTGTAATAGTATTAATTGTTTGATTCTAATAGTACTAATCAGTTTCCTTTCCAATGAATTTTCAAAGTTTTGCAAAGTATTTCTTTATAAAAACCCTTGGAGGGAAGGTTTATCCATATTATGAGCACCATTTTTTTTTAGCTAGGCAATGAGGTTAGTGTCTTTCCCAGGGTTACATGGCTAGTTAAATCTGAGGCTCAATTCAGGTCCTCCTGAATCCAGGACTGGGGCTTTATTCACTGTGCCATGTAGCTACCCCTTATGAACACCATTTTTACAGAGAAATAAAGGAACTTTCAGAAAGATGAAATAACTTTCTGATGCTAACCCACTTGGTCAATGGAGGAGCAAGGATTCAAATACATTATGACTATAAAATACTCTGAAATAGTTCTAACTAGTATACTGGAAGCAATCACATATTATCTGCTCATGGTCTGAAGCAAACAACAGAGACCCTTCCATTTCATGACATCAGGCACTTTTAGAAGCAGGATTACTAAACTCATCTGCTTTCAAGTACTGAGCCTTCATTGAGCAGTCCCTTTGCTATCCTCCCACGAATTATTAGGTATCATAAATTAAAAAAAAAGAAATGCAAGGAAAAGAAAAACAATCTCACACAAGCACAAGATGACCCAGTTTGGGGAGTAATGGCCTTTCATTTTCACAGGCTTAGTAGAATAGGATATTGAATATTTCCCCCTAAGCTAAGCATACATCAGAAGGTATACCAACTAAGAATACAGGTACACCAACATGTTTCTAAAATGTTTAAAGTCTCTTATATTCCAATAAAATATATTTGAACTTTATGCTGTAACTCATCATGAAATAAGAAGGAATGAATACATTTCAATAATTCCAGACATGTATTCTCCATTCCTTTACTTTTGTTTTAAAAAGCTCTCTCACTACCATTAATTTTAGTGGTAAATGGAGAGAAATCACTAATTAATTTGAACAAATAATTCTTTTGCGCTTTTCTTTGACTGTTTGAAACTTAGTCTGGTTTTGCATATATATTGAGTACAGACTTTTTCTTGGCAAGAAAATAGGACAAGAGATTGTCAGATCTGTAGTAATCCACAAATAAATTACATATGATACAATCCACCCTCAGATATATGATCTGGAGTGTAGGCTCATGAATGACTATCAGTTTTCTCTGAAGAGGCATACTATACCTTTCCCTTCACAACGGAAGTGTGGAGAGCTTCTTACATCTCAAGAAATATTTGTAGCCCACATTCATGTGGAGTTACTGAGGATGTCTTTTGCAGATAGTGACAAGAAATGTCACAAGGATGTGGTTTGAATACTGTGACTCAGAGTGTTCTGCTTGGGATAAATAAGATTGAAACCTGCCAAGGACAATTGGCATAGTTGACTAGATATGATTGAAATAAAATACTCAGAACTACAGTTTTCAAAATGATTGCTTTTACTGAAGTGGATATGGCTCCATAATGCATCCCATTACCTGCAAAGGCATTTTTAGCAACCAAGTGAAGGTGAATCACACAGTCATTCTGTCAAGTCTGTCAAACTCCCTAGGGGTAGGTAGAACAGCAACTATATCTGCCTTGAAGATTCCTTTCTTAGGGATAAGCATGTCTTCAAAGAAAGAGTGTTATACATACAAAGACATTTCTGTAACTATAAGCGAAGTTGCTACTTTATTTATATCAATGACTTCAACGTGAGAAGCAATATAAAATGAGAGAGGGAAAAGGAATACACATCTGGTAATAATCTACTTTGTGCCAGGCACTGTGCACTCAGCTCTTTCGATTTTTAAAAAAATAAACACTATGTCATCTGATCCTCATCTGACTCCTGCCACATAAGCACTGTTTTTATCCACATTTTGAATTTGAGAAAATTGAGGAAGACAAATGTCCAATGACTTCTCCATAGGGATATATTTAGGAAGTATTTGAGGCCAAATTTCAATTCAGGTCTTCTTTATTCCAGTCCTAGTACTCCATCCATTGTACCTTCTACATGTGTCATAGAGTTCAAACAAGGGCACAAGGCCACAACAACTGCATGTAGGAAGTTTCCAGATAAGGCATAGTTGCCTAATATGTATATTAGCAGGTATGTATAAATATTCCAAGAAGGTTGAGGCAAGTTCCAAATATTCCAATAAGGTTATTAGATAAGAAGTTATTAAAGTCCCCCTCATGTACCTGAAGTATAATCTTAGTATCCCTTACTAAAAACAAAATAAAACAAAAATCACAGAATCACCTCCAGAGTATTACAGGACTGTTCTATGGAGGATTTATAGAAAAATATTGACAAAAATTGCCTGCAATGAAAAGGCATAAAAAGTTTTAAATTCACAGCAGAGGAAAAAATCAGTACGTTCATGAGAATACAGATCCATCAAATGTCTATATATTCACCTATATGTGGGAGGTAGGAGAATCTACATTATTCTAAAACAATGATGAAAAATGAGACTATTTTATTACCAGAAGACAATTCAGGGCAATTTCATTTACTGATGCTCACAATTATTACTTACACTAGGAATAATTTTAAGCCATTTTAACATGTTTGCTGCAAATGTAAATGTTTTTGAATAACTTTAGATAAATCTGTTTTATTATTATCCATGCTATCTAAAGGGATTGGAAAATCTGAGTATATAATATATGCTTCCCTCTTCTCTTCAATGAACAGTGGACAATTTGTTATTGGAATTTGTAAATCAAAATCCTATATCCTCCTTTCCTATAAAGGAAGACAAACTATGAAAAGAATACATTAATTACAATATTTCCTTTGTGCTTCTGTTGTGCTCTCTTGGAAAACTTCAAAGTGAATCTGAGTTAAAGACTCCATTAACTAAATAGGGCTACAATAATGAGGGGAATACAATGTAGGTCCAAAGAACCATCAGTGGATGTAGAGAATCAAGTTGAAGTAGACTGAAGGAGCTCTAAGTTTTACCAATTTCTATGTCTACAAGGCAAGTATAAAGAAAGGTTCAGAGTTACTAATTTTCATAAGTTACTATTGATATCTGAGCTAATTACTAGATCATACTGAATTAGATGGCTTTCTTTGGCACTGATTGCCCCAAATTATGTAACACAGCTCTTTTAAAGGGTTGAGGCACATAATGTTCTGCCTCCACATGCTATTCTGCTAAAATCTTTGAAGACCCAATTCTTGATGTAGTTTGTGGTGATAGAAAGCTCACTTAGATTTGAATACAGAGGTCATATGGAGATCAGGAGAAGTGATACAATGACATTCTCAAGGTAACTTTGAAGAACTTTAGAACAGATTGTGAGACATGAGAGACACTGGCACAAGATTGCCTAGCATGGTGTGCACATCAAATAAGGCATTGTGCTCTATGCAGAAAGCAGAACTGCAGTAGCTCAAAAGAAGCGTGAGATACAAAAATTTAGATGAATCTCCAATCCAAATGTTCACTATTTGTGCCATATCTGTAGTAGAGCTTGTCTTGGTCTAATCAGCCACAATTGGACACACTATGCCTTGGCTCCAACATAGTGATGCCATTTTGGTCCTCTTCAAGCATGGAGAAAAACAACTAACCAACCAACCAACTAACAGATCAGAATATCAATAAGGAAAAGACTCTAAGGATGGGGAAGTGATAGGGAGAAAAACAAGAAAAGGAAAATAGGAAAGAGAAGAAAATTGGAGCCAAAACACTTTCAAAACTAAAATATTTCTTCTCTATAAAGGACAGAAAAGAGTTTTTTTTTCAATAAGGAGAGAAAAATTTTGTTGGGTAAATGAATTTGATACATCAGTGAGAGAGAGAAAGAGTAAGAAACAGCACATTGCATGTGTTCTATACTCTTATGTAGCAGAAAAGCTTTGAAGTAATCAAGACGATTTACCTTTTTCATCTTGGATATTAACCCATTGGAAATCATTTCCTGTTACTATACATTACAAGTTGAAGAGTGTTCATAGGAAGGTTATAGGGATGAGGATAAGTTATTAATTCATGACATATCAATATCAGTTGAAGGAACTAAGAATATGTAGCCTACAGAAAAGAAGATTAGGTGGGGAGGGAACATAATAACTATGTTCAGTAATTTCAAGTGATCACATTGTTCTGTTTGACTCTACAGTGGAAATAAGGAATAAGTGCCGTAAGGAGCAAAAAGAAAAGTTTACACTTGAGGAGGAAGAAAAAAAATTCTAATAGTTGAATTGTACAAAAGTGGGATTTTCTTTGTTTTGAATGGTGATGCATTCCCCATCCTTAGTGGTTCTCAAGCAGGAGCTAGGTGATCAATTGTTGGATATGTTGTAAGTGGGAATTTTACTAAAATAGACTCATTTGGACTAGACAGTTATTGAAGTCCCTTCCAAATCTCAAATTCCTTGCATTAAATAACATCTGCCTTTTAAGGCTGGAAATTCTACCTGAACAAAATTAGCCAAAATATCAGAAACCTTTGACAACATGCAGAGATTCATACCCATAGTCTCATTCTTCTATAAATGAGTTGAGAGATTAATTTTCTTGTCTCTTCTTCAGGGTCAAGAACACTACATTCTTTTTCATTTTTTATATTTTTCCTTTTACATTGTTTTAATAATTGGACATTTTATTTTGCTGTCTGTGTTTACTTTATTCTAGATGAATTAATATACTTCTTCTCAAACTTTGCTAATTACCTATTGTATTAATCTACCAAAAATTGCATAGATATTCTCCAGTTGATGAGCATCTTTTTTGTTCATGATTTTTCACTACTACACAAGTATCCTTCAATTTTTTTAAACCATACTACCTCAACTGACTTGGTGATGGTGGTAAGATGAAGACTGGTGGTTCAGTGTTCTCCATGAATATGAGAATGAATTGGGCTGAGCAACATTTTATTGTTAATACCATTCAACTCTTCATACTCTATACTTTCACAGCAATTGCAAATATTTTTCTGCTTTTTAATTCTTCATAATTCCTTTAAAATAAATTATTACTAGTGACTTTTTCCCAATAGAAAACTCATACAGGAATAAAAAGACAGAGATATATACAAATAAAGTCAAACAGGTAGAAAATATAACATGGAAGATTCTAGTCCCATTCTCTTAGAATCCAGCCTGTTACATTTTACCTCTTCACTCTCATTCTACAGAATTCTCTGGTACCTTGAAGGGGTTGTGGATACCACTTTTTTTGCATTCGTTTTAAGCCAGTGTATTCTTCAAGAAAATATAGTCTTTCTACCTTCCATTTTGAGAAGCCTAGCTACTAGCATCCCAGTTTCATTTTACCACTTAACATCAGATTACCTCTTACAAAGGTAAATTTACTTCAAACATATTGCAAGGACAGATGTACAAGCATCTTTCCCAAACACTTCAGGGATATAATCCCCCCTATACTACCTAAATCTTTGAGGAATAGTATATGGGGTTTTGGGATGGTAATTAGTCTTAGAGTTAAGTTATAGTCTCTTTAGGGTGTCACTGCTAGGTTGACTGAAACATCTAACCTGGTTTCCTGGACTCCAAAATCTCCTTGGCTGGTGCTCCAGGCTAGATTAGAAACTCTATTCCTTCTGCACTAGAATGAATAAGAACAAATAGAAAAGCCAGAGATTCAGACTCGTTTCTCTAGGACACAAGGCCCTATGGTTCTCCCCTCTTGCTTTATGCTCTCACCAGTTTTAAGTAAAGGACTCATTTTAACCCTCAGACAGGAATGCAACAAGAATCTTGGCCATTGCTGAGCCAAGCCATTTTAAAGACCCAACTCTTCTGGTTCTGTATTCAAAAATGGAGAAGACTTATCCTAAACCCATTCAAATGTCTATACATAAATCTGATCTATGAAAAATAATTCCCTGGTACCTTCTAAATCATTGATCCCATTTTAGTTTGTATGGATATTCAATGAAATTCCATCATAAAAAGAATGATGGAAAGAAGGAAGGAAAACAGGAAGGAATGAGGGAAGGAAGGAAAGTAGGAAGGAAAGAGGAAAGGAGGGAAGGAGGGAAGGAAGGACAAAGAGAGTAAGGGAAGGAGGGAAAGAAGACAGAAAAAAGGAAGAAGGAAAGGAGGGAGGGAGGAAGGCAGGAAGGAGAGAAGGAAGGAAAGAAGGAAATGAGGGAAAGAATGAAGGAGGGAAGGAAGGAATGAAAAAACAAAGGAAAGGAGGGAAAGAGGAAAAGAGGTAGGGAAAAGGAAAGACAAAGGGAAGAAGTAAAGAAGAGAGGAAGGAAAGAAAAATAGAAGAGAGGGAAGGAGAGAATAAGGAAGTGTGGGAAGAAGTAGAGAATGACAGCAGAGAAAAGGAGAGAGGGAGGGGAGGAGGGAGAAGAAATGAAGAAATCTTTACCAAGTCACCCCCAAACCATGCAACTTTATTTAGTATATATCCCTTTTGTATATTCTCCAGCCAGTGAAGCAGAATTCCCCAGAGAATCATGAAATCTCCTTACAAAGTGAATAATAAAAATGAAACTTGTTTGGTTCCTATGCATTTCCAAGTAACTTATTGAATAGATTTTTAGGAGGGGCTGATCCCCCTTATCAAATGTGGAACTTTTAGAAGTTTATAGGAGCATTAGTTTCATCACTAAATCTTTAGTATTTTCACCTCAGGTTTGAACTTTAGCCTCACATTTGGGCATTTCAGCAAACCTTTTTTTTTTTATTTCAGCTTGTTAAGTCAGTGCACATCCATTTGTGATTACTGCATAAAGTTTTATTTTATGGTGAAAAAGTGTAGTGGATTAGTATTTTACTGTTTCTTCAGCCCCTGTCACTTAGCTTCTCCATACTGAGATGAGGAAAGCAACATATTTTTGTTACATTCTGAGGAAGCTGGCTATCAGTCAACCACTTTAGAAGCTGGAAAAGTAACGTTTTTCTTTCAAGGTTTTGCACATTTCTGCTAGATTGTCAGGTTCCTTAAATTGTACTTATTGAGTCCTTGCTAAGTGCTTCAGCATTTTGCTAGACATTGAGGTTGGTGGGAGGACCAGAAAAATAAACATATAACCTAAAGAGCTGCTAAATATCTTAGTACTTAGCCATTAGTTAAGAGAAGGGGACGATAAGCTCTAGAGATCTTAAATGACTTGCCTAAGGTCACAAAGACAGTAAACAACAGGGCTAGAATTTGAACTCAGTTATTTTGATTCCAGTTTTCTTATTACTCTATCACAACTTCCTCCTCACATGACCTGACCCTCTTTTCAAGGAGTTGTGTTTTAAAAAGCCATTAATTATGGACATGAAATATTAGAGAACAATATATTATGTTATTAAATAACATGATAAACTGGATTCAACTGAGTGGAATATGTGTAATGGAAAGAGCATTGCAGTTTTAGTCAGAAAACATGGATTCAAATTATGACATTTACAAGCACTATCATTGGCCTTGTAGGCCAGGTCTGATTCATGTATGCTTCAAGTTCAAAACTGGAACAAAATGAGACATGCATCAATCACTCAACAATTTACAAAATTAGGTTTACTCAGCCTTAGCTGGGAGAGTAAATTATCAATTGTACAGCATTGATGCAGTTAGAGACTTTTCCAGCCTCTATGTAGGTCATGGAGATTCACTGGTCAGAAGGTTGAGGGAATAGCAAATTCCTGACTTTTCTTGGTTTAGCTTTTGAACTCAGGCTGTAATGAAGACTTAACAAAAACTTTAGTTTTTCCCACCTGAACCAATTAAATCTCAGACAGTTTCAAAATATCACAGGCAGCAAAGTAAGCAAAGTAGCACAGGAGATAAGAGTACTGCACCCACAGTCAGGAAGAACTGAGTGTAGAAGTGATCTTAAATGTATGACCCTGGGCAAATTCCATAACCTATCTTGCTTCTTCAACCATAAAATTGGGATGATCCTCCAATCCACTCACATGTTTATTGTAAGGACCGAATCATATAATTGTAATGCGCTCAATAAACACTTGTTTTCTTTCCCACCTTCCTCTTTTAAGGAGGAGTCAATCCAGCCTTCATCCTGATATTGCTCTAATCACAATTGGACAAATTGTTTCATCTCTCTGACCTCAATATCCTCATATGTTAACTGGAGACTTAAGCTTGCATTATCTCTAAAATTTATTTTAGATTGGCAAGCTATGATCCTATAATTTTTTTTTTGCATTATACTGATTACAAAGGCTATGAATAAGTAGTAAAAGACTAAATAGCTGGAGTTATTAGTAAATACTTTTAAAAAGTGGATAAGATACCAGCAAGCCAAGAAATCATCTAAATCTCTCTTCTGCAACTCTTAGATGCATCAAAGATTTGAGGTGAAACAAAAATGGCAGGATGACATGGTAAGGACATCCTGCTGAGAACCAGGGTTTAAAACCTACTCAATCACTCTTTCGCAATAAGGTAGATTCACTTAACTTCATAGAACCTTGATTTCCTTGGATGTAAAATGATGGAGTTCAGGAGAAATGATTTTTAATGTC